>NW_015505339.1:1013502-1016545 GCF_001515645.1 Sinocyclocheilus grahami | reverse complement strand
CATGTCAACCTGTTGTTGGGGACTCCCAAAACCAAAATATGAACCTTTCATAACCCATAATAGGGGCACTTTAATTAAATTAATTCAAATGTGTCGAGTATGTCCAAACGTTTCACCTGTAGCCTTTTTTTAAAAATACTATTATAACTTTGTTGTGTATTTGTATGTTTAACTGCATATCATTTTATAAACATTGACATAATAAACATTACTTGTAACAGTTCTGACAGCCCTGTTGAAAAAAAACCCAGAATATAGCGGTAAAAATAGCTGTTTCTCCGGTAACACTGTACACAAAGCATGCAGCACTGCGCTCACAAACGCTGCTTTATCAGGCATTACAGTCATGATGAAATGGAAATTAAATCGACCAATCGGACCAATCACCGCAGATTAGCGTCACGCAAAGGAGGGGTTTGGAAAAATGAATCGTTGAGTGAATCTTTTGGGAGTAGTTGAGCAAATAAGGTAAAATAAATGCATATTATAACACAATGAAAGTGTTTTTTGACCTTGCATGCATGTCAACCTGTTGTTGGGGACTCCCAAAACCAAAATATGAACCTTTCATAACCCATAATAGGGGCACTTTAATTAAATTAATTCAAATGTGTCGAGTATGTCCAAACGTTTCACCTGTAGCCTTTTTTTTAAAATACTATTATAACTTTGTTGTGTATTTGTATGTTTAACTGCATATCATTTTATAAACATTGACATAATAAACATTACTTGTAACAGTTCTGACAGCCCTGTTGAAAAAAACCCCAGAATATGTATGTTTTGAAGCATGGCAGCTGGTTTGAGCTGGTTTGAGCTGGTTTAAGCTGGTCCTTAGTTGATCATGAGCTGGTTTAAACTGGTCATGTGCTGGTCCTGAACAACTAACTCCTGCTCAGATGCTTCATGCTTCAAAATATACCTAACCAGCATATGCTGTTTTTTTTTTTTCCACAGGGAGTAGGCCTAATTAGATACAGAATGATAACTGATGTTATACTGTAAATTATTTTTTACCAATTCATTAAAAGAATAATGAGTTCCTGAATCAGACTACATTTGTCATACTATATGCAGTCAGTAAAAACAATGCAAGCAAAAACATGTTGTCTATTTACTGGGCCTCATTCACGAAACACAAGAACAGCAAATATCTGTAAATCTGCCAAATGTTCAACAAATGTGTCATGAATGAAGCCTCCTACCTTTGTTTTGTGCTGCTCAGCACTGTTAGCACATCATGTCCACTGTAAGTTCTCAATGTGCTCTCTAAACATTTACCAAAGTGCGCCCATGATTTGGGTCGGAGAACATCTTACGATGTTTTATAGTGACATAAAGCCTCTTGTTGAAGAATGTGTGTGTGCGTCTGTGAGAGAAAGAGAGAGCGGGAGATGACAAAAGGCGGGAAAGACACCACGCGGAACAGAGGACAACATCAGAGCAATAAAGCGCTGGAGTCATGGTCAGGGTTAAGGGCGGAGAGAGGAACAGAGAGAGTGATGTGAAAAAGGAAGAGGTGGTTTAACAAGGCAGCATGTCGCATTAGCGGGCTTCATGCAGGGCCATAAAACACAAGAGCCAGAGACAATCCTACTGTTTACAACCAAAGATACACTCACACACACACACACACACACACTATATGCTGTATACACAACACAAACTATATGACTGTTGTGAATATTAACTGCAACTAGAATCCAGAATGTCACAAATACTGAAAAAAGTTGGTCGCAACTTCACAGTCACACTGACTTTAAGGCACGTTAACAACATGAAAGATAGTCATAACGACAACTATATTACATTTACATTTAGACATTTAGCAGACGTTTTTATCCAAAGCGACTTACAAATGAGGACAATAGAAGAAATCAAAATCCTGATATAACAAGTCTCAGTTAGCTTAATGCAGTACATGTAGCAAGGTTTTTTTTTTAAATCATATAATAAATAGAAAAAGAATAGAGCAAGCTAGTGTTAGAGGCCTTTTTTTTGCTTTTGTTAACCAGAACTCAGAAAGTCCGAATTATAATTGTATAATAAATAAAAAAGAAATCAGTTAGCTTAATGCAGTACATGTAGCAAGTTTTTTTTTAAAATCATATAATAAATAGAAAAAGAATAGAGCAAGCTAGTGTTAGAGGCCTTTTTTTGCTTTTGTTAACCAGAACTCAGAAAGTCCGAATTATAATTGTATAATAAATAAAAAAGAAACAAATAGATAGAATGCAAAAAGATTAGAGAAGCAAGTGTTATTTGTTTTAAAGAAAAACAAGCAGTTAGTAAATAAATAGTGCGCAAGTCTAAAAGGGGCAAGTTTTTTTATTTTATTTTTTATAAAGAATAGAATATTGGCTTCAATATTGAGAAACTATAACTTCCTATTACTAGTGTGCACTGCAGTTTTCATCTGCTGCTTTAAATGCTTTAATGTAGAGCCCGACCTATATGGGTTTTTTGGGGGCCGATACCGATACCGATATTAGGAAGTAAAAAAGGCAGATATCGATATATCAGCCGATATTCTTTGTGTATATTATAGTGCAGTACCAATCAAAAGTTTGGACACTTTCCCATTTGTGTGTCCAAACTTTTTACTGGTACTATATATAGAATACAGTATATACATAAACAGAATATATACTGTATACATAAACACATTTTTTGCAATGATCACTCAAATGTGGTGATCAAACACTTATAATGACGTGACAAATATATGTAATGGAGGTAGGGCATTTAACAATTTAACAATAAACTTTATTATCCAAAATGAGTCTGACATCAGTGCACTGATTTATGTGCACTGAAAGTTTATTCAACTTTATTTCAGTTAAATTCCATTCAACTTTATTCCGTTGAAGTTTATTTCACTTCAGAACATTCATTCACGGATTTGCGCTACTGTCTTCACACACAGACGAAACTTACTCACAAAGTGTGAAGTGTGACATGATTTACCACTGTAAATAAATACAATTTAAATTCATGTCTCGCACACTTTAATGCCCTTTGAATGTAATGTGTAGGTTCCCTG
>NW_015505339.1:998706-1012827 GCF_001515645.1 Sinocyclocheilus grahami | reverse complement strand
GGATCGCAGAGCGAATTTAACTGCCTGAAACTTCTGGACCCCGGGGGCTATCGACGCAGGGGTGGTCTCATTCGAAAGGGGGCCTCGAGACATACACTCGATTCGGCGTTGAAGGGATCCCCCAAATTTGGTGCGGATCTGCCGTGCCGTTACGTAGATACGGCCGTTCAAAGTTTCAATGGTATTCCATACACTTAAGATTTAAAGCGTTTCATCCAGGTCGCCAGTAGCAAACAATAGAGCGGGCAAACTACATAATTACACCATTTACAAGCATTTTATCTGCGTTTTATGTTCTGTAAAAAAAGATTTCATATCGGTGGCATATCGGCAGCATATTCACCGATACCGATATATTTGCGACAGGCTCACATCGGCCGATAAAATTGCCAAAACGATATATTGGTCAGGCTCTACTTTAATGTCAGTGGATTCTGATCGGCTGTCAGTGTTTTGTCATTCATGTCGTTATTGTTATTGCTGTGGCGTGGATGACGCTATTTTCAATTGTAGAACAATTATTAAAACCTTAGTTATAGTTGTCGTCATTGATGTGAACGGGCCTTCAAAGCAACTATTAATGGCAGCCATGTTGTTTTGAATACTTAGAGTAATGATAGTACTCGTAGTAACAGAAAAATAATCAACTAAAACCAACCTAAGCCCTTAGCCTTGTCAGTTTGACCGATTGGCTGGTATTAGAGTGATTTTTGGGCAGTTTTGGGTTGGAGAACCAGCTTACCACCAAGCTAAACACCAGCCTAACCAAGAAGCCCCCTACAAAAATTAACCATGGTTTTATTATAGTAAAAGTATAGTAACCATGTTTTTTTTGACGGATTGATTACCATTTGTATTACCACAGTTTTACTAAAAATACCATGGTTAAAATATGGTTAGTATAGCAAAACCATGGTTAATTTGTGGTTACCATGGTTTAACTACAATAACCATGTTTTTTGGTTTTATTTGTAGTAAAACCATGGTTAATTGAGACTAACTAAACCATCTTAAACAAAAGCAGAGTTCCTCTACTCTAACCAAACATACCACAAGATATCATCCAAAATGCCACTATGAACAAATTAAATATGAATTATTTCTCAATTCAAAGTTAAAAATCTCAAACTCATGAGTATACTACAATCACGTAAACTTCACAAATTTTGGTAACTAGTTCTTCCCCAGAATCATTCATTGTAGGAAGCAGACTGATAAGAAACCATGCAGCCTGACAGCAGAAATTGCCAGCCAATCAGACTGCATCTTGCTGTTTTGGTAAAACTTCTGCTATAATTGTATACACTACATACAGTATAAGGCTGATGTCATCTGAGACTAAGACCAGGTCTAATTGTGTTTCAACATGCTGATATGGGGTGGATTTTGATATTCAGATGGTGTTTTGCGGTTTGTCAGATCTGTCAGTATGATCCCAGTGTTTGATCTGAGGAGTCTATTATGACAGTCTCATATAAACCTCTAAAATAAGCAAGACAGGAAAGCTAACCAGATGGACAGGATAGATATACGGGATCAGTATCATCATAACGATTATTATTATTTTGGGTTTCCTTTTCTTGTCTTCTATCTATCCACCATTGCCACGTCTGACTAAACACCTCAAATGAGCTAAAGAAACAGTATGGCCAGCCGGTTAACCTTCCCCGAATTGGCAGCTCACACACACACACACACACACCTGTCCTTGTTCCACAGCTCCACGAATTTAGGGACAAAAGCTAGGGAGGATGGAGAGAAGGAAGGAAAGGACGAAATAATCTATAGTGGTACCTATTTGCTAAGTGATACAATCTTTGCTCACTTCCCCTTGAAATGAGGTTGCTTCTGGGAAAAGGATCTCATTTTCTCTCAGCCAATCGGGTTGCGAGCATACGGGTAACGTGTGGGATCTCTGCGGGACAGACCCACGCCCACAATGCACACACACACACTGGTCTGGATTCACATCGTAAATCTATGAGGACACCTGGGAATATAGGATGTAAGCCTGGAATTAAACGCAATTGGATTTGGGAACTTCGGCTTCGGGAGAATCGTTGAGTGACAGCTGCATTCCCCTACAATGTCCGACCGTCGATTCTGGCAAAAGCTGATATGAGATTTGATGGGGTAAAATTAAATATCCTCACACTCGACCACAGGGGAAGAACTTATGACGGTTTGGTCCAGACGGTTGAGACTGGGGGGGGGAGGATGCTGATGTGAACCCTACACTAGAACATACACTATTCTGTCCTTCCTGCCACAATAATTAGGACAGAATATTTACAATATTTCACCACTGTGTTGGTGTTGATAGTAAAAATTTTTTTTAAATTAAATTAAATGTATTTCATATCTGCTCTTTGCTCAAAAGATTTGAATAGCGTTTCTAATTTAAACTACAAAATGTAACTAACAGTAAACTACGATAGATAGACTATAATAGGGAAATTTTAATCATTTTAATGAATCAATTTCAATCTCAATGTTTCTATTTTTGTAATCTACAAATAAAAATGATTCAGTATCACCCTTTTCATTTGAGGAAAAAATTGTTTAGCTGATTAATTAAATGTTTTGACTGTATTTAGGGATAATTGCTGTTTGGTCAAAAATGGCATAAAAGAGTCATAAAAAGAACATTTAAGTCATTTGAACATAAACATATATATTTTGATATATATTCATAATATAAAAAAGTAAAATAAATAAATAAAAATAATAACAATAATGATAATTATTATTATTATTGTTAATACATAGAAAAATGTTACAACAATTTACATAATATTTATTTATTTATTTATTTATTTAGCATTACATACATTGTCCAACCATAGAATAAATTACAGAATGAGAATTTTTTTTTTTTTACTTTTATTTGTTTGTTTGTTTGAGCTAGATTTTTAGTAATGTGAACAGTATGAGTGTTCACTGAGGAGGTCACTGATGCTGAAGACCCTCGTATAAGCCAAATCGTTGGGCCGCAAATGTCGATATGCTAAACACAAGCTGCCGCTGTCCTTTGCTCTGAACCGATAACCTAAGCAGAGCTGCTTTAAAAGATCCTTCAAACAACACACCCTGACACCCCTCACTCAAGGCCGAATCAGAATAGAAAGTGTGTGTGAGAGAGAAAAGAGTGTAAAAATAAGGTAAAGAAGAAAGAAAAAAGGAATAGTAATACACTTTAGTAAAAAAAATAGTTCACACATCACAAAGAAAAAAAATCAATGAGTGATTCATTTTTGAGAACCTCTGAAACCAATTCAGTCAAACACGTTTCATAGCGATTCAATGACTCAGGAGAAGGAATTCTTATCAGTGGTTTATACTTTTTTACAAGGCCATAAATACAAAGGAAAGGCAATGAAAATATGAATCATCAAATGTCATCTTGTAGTCTGCTCCTACAGGTGACACTTTTATATATCATCAGTTTGCATTTGTTTCAACAGCACAGGTTAAACAGCACTGGGATGACCAGACTGCTAAAATCCCCCCCAGGGACCCTCATCAAACAGATCAACTCCCAAATCCCTCAACAGTCCACTGACAAATACCAGCACTGCACACACACACACACACACACACACACACACACACTTTCTCTCTCGGTCCCTCTCTAGGCGCTCAATCCCTCAGAGATTAACCTGTTAAAGTAGAATCTGTGTCCTTCAGGGATCTGCATCAAGTAGCACAAATTAAAAGTGCTCGGGGGAGAAAGTTCACCTGCGGCCCTCTCAGCCATTACGTTAGCCTCGAATAAAGCACTTTATGAAACACCTTACATAGTTTGACCAATAACAAAAATCTTCAGACACAATTTGACTCGGAGACATTTATAAACCATTTGTTTTTGCTATATATATATATATATATATATATATATATATATATATATATATATATATATATATATATATATATATATATATATATATATATATATATATATATATATATATATATATATATATATATATAATTATGTTGTTCAGGGTTGTGGCTAGAAGGGATACAGCAACGGCTGGAAACCAACAATAAATTAATTTTTCTGCCTACTGGATTGTGTTTTATTAACGTCTACACCTACCCCAACCCTAAACCTACCCCTTACACTAACGCAGATACAGTAAGTATCATTGTTCAGCGTGAGAAAAGTGAAGTAATGTTGATGTGGGCATGCGCAGTAAGGCCTGGTAGGACAATCTGGCAGGATAATATGTCAGGACACCGGTCATTTAGCGTAAAATGAGGGTCTTGTAGCACTCTAAAGGGTTTTATTTTGTGATAATGACCGGTTAACTGTATATTATTCTGCTCATTACACATCTGCTTATCAGAAATATAAATGTACATTAAATATGAATGCAATATCACACTCACAGCTCATGTTATTCGTGTCCAAATAACAGCAAATGTTAGGGAAAACAGTACAATTTCAATTCCATAAACAGTTAGATAAACAGGAACAAGAGTTACTTACATTTTAGACAAAATATTGCCAGTAGCTTTATTTGTTGTTGTTTCGTAAGCAAAAATATTTCCACAAAAAAAAAAACGCGCTTCCGAGCAAAACACAGTAGGGGGTGTTTTATTTCGGAATTAATCGTTTCTGAATTAATCGGTTTAATAAATGACTCAATGAGTACGTTTACATGGACAAAAATAATCCGATTTTAATACGATTAAGCCAATACTCTGATTAAGAATCTACCATGTAAACAGAGATTTTTGATTACCTTAATACGGCTAAAGTCATATTCAAAGTAAACAGAAATCAAATTAAGACATGTGGAGTATTCCTATTTTAGTCGCATTACTGAAGTGCAATATAGACATGTAAACTCCTTAATCACATTATTACCGTCGTGTAGGACTTTTTGCCGCATTTTGCGTCAGAACACACACAAGGCAGTGGTCAACCGTTTGACAGCAAATAAAAGAGCAGATAGATAGATAGATAGATAGATAGATAGATAGATAGATAGATAGATAGATAGATAGATAGATAGATAGATAGATATTGCATTCTTGCTGAATAAAAGTATTTATTTTTTAATAAATAAACAAACAAACTGAATTGGATCCACATTAGATACTAGGCAGATGTATTTTACCTTTAACGTCTCACTCAGCGTGTACACGTCACACATTTAAATGTTCATACTGCAGTGCAGAGGTGGTATGAATGCATTTACGCTTTCAATTGCAACTCATGTGCAAGCGTTACATTTTTGGCAAAATGTTGATTCTTATGCGCAGCCAAAAACATGATGACTGTGTGATGCCTGTGACAGTGCATTTTACCCAGCATATACTGTGGCTCTTTAATTAGTTCAGTTACCTGTATAATCTGCTTTATGAGTTTACCATTACCGTTTGCACCATAATTGCTCCGTAAATGTTAAAAAACAGTAATTATGGAATGTATATAGCCTGTACACATACACACACAGGTAGGCAGACAGTGAATTGTCATTTTCTGGATTAAAGCTGCCATTAACAACTTTCTCTGGATTCCACAGATGTGGAGGCCGAGGGCAGCTGACTCCTCGACCTCAATCACTGCTGACCTCCACAACACCAGAATCCCCTCACAGCACCCCCGAATGACCCAGATTTCACTGCGGCTGAAGACCAGACTAGTTTCCTTCACCCCCCTTTAACACCAACTCCTCTGTCTCTGTTTTTCTCTTTGCATTATTCTAACAGACTCCCTTAAGAGCAATCCAATCAAAGAGCTCATGGCTGTAGATACATCAGCCAACGCGCTCGGTGAGAAAACCACATGCACATTAGCATTAAAACTTAGCCAAGCATGAACAGAAATTCTGAGATAATGCTGGTAATAAAATGCTCTTTTTATTTTAAGCCACACTTTTTTGAACTGAGGTATACGTTTGAAATGACAAATACGGGCTGGAGGTTTCATTCAAATTGAAAAACAAACATTAACATTTCCATAACGTCCAACTGGTTTGTTTTTAAAGCCACAGGGACGGAAGCATGGTGTCATTTGGATTTTCTTAGACAAAAAAAAAAAAACTGCCAGGTGTGCAAAGCAAATGTCTGACTGAGCAATTACAACTTGTGTTAAAGCAGCACTATGTAACTTTTGGCGCTGTAGCGGTTAATAAACAGAACTGCAAGAACATTCCAACCGGAGCTACTTCTCTAAGTTTATGTCTATGGCGATTCACGCAGGTATGTGTTACTCCGCAGCGGTGACGACCCGACCAGGCTACAATAGTCCAAATATAAGTACTTATTATAAGTGTACCGTAGTGATCCGGAATAAGACAAAATGCAGTTTGGAAGATCAATTCATGATGTACTCGCTCATTATATAAATTTTAGCTAATTTTGAACAAAGAAAAAGTTACATAGTGCTGCTTTAAAAGCACACAGGTAATCCAGTGACAACAAGCCCAACACACACAAAAAAACATCTAAAAATAACAGCATATCTATCTACAAACAGCTGTAACTACTGCATGACAATTAAGGAGATTATTCAGTAAAATTAGCATCAGACAGCATTTTCAATTTAAAAAAATGTCTTCATATTGTCATTGTTTCAGAAAAAAAAGAGATTTAGCTTGCCTACGGGGTTGCTAAAGTGTTTTAAGGGGTTTTAGCACAGTTTTTATGTGGTTGCGTGTCTTGGATGGTTCCCAGTGGGTTTGTATGGAGATTCAGTGTTCTAAATGATTTTAAGTATGGGTTTTATTTTATTTTATGTTATTATTTTATTTTATTTTTCTCACCCATGTAATTTTTGGGTGAACTATTCATTTATAATTCACAGATGACATTTTGATTGACATATAGCTGTGTAATATACGCTCACACAGCAAGCTCAAATCCAACAGGACCTGCACCTGCATTGAGGCTTTTGACAGGATATAAAGAAGACAACGTCTTCCCCCGATTGCTCAAATCACCACTGAGAATAACACATGTGGAATAATTAAACCTTCGCTAGAAACTTTTCTTTTTAAAACATTACCGGCGCTGAGCTGGACACATTGACTTAACAGCTGGGGTTTTTGCACAGATGAAAACTAGCGATTATGTTGACAATTGTGGGGCTGGGTTATAAAAAACAGAATAGCGAGTTGATTATAGGTTAGTTTAACCTTATTTTATAGTTGAGCATTCAGGCTGTTTTCAAACAAGTCACAGAAAATATTCCAACTCATTTTGACCCAGCGTCACTCAATATTAATGTCACAATGAGTCACGGTAATACAACCCCCACCCCCTCGTTCTCATCTTTTATGTTATCTTGCTTTATCTGAGAGGCCTACCAGCAGTGAAGGCAAGAACTCCAGGCCGTGGCATTTTTAAGGCATTTAGACAAGCTACTGTGGAATGACTAACTGGTAAAACAACATTTTCTCTCTGATAAAAGTCAATACATTCAGAAAAAGTGTACTTAAGAAGCTTAGTGTTTGAAAAATCATGTTCATATTTTTTAAATATGTACATTTCCGTTTCCTTGCTCGGTGTGTGTGAAGTCGGGGTACATCTGTATTTACTGAGACTGTTTCGTGGCCTTTGCTTCTGTCAGCTTGAGTTCACTTCCTCAGGATAGCTCCACACATTTGTCACTTGTAAGATTTGGTCGGCCTTTAAAATCAACATAAAATCAAAATGTCCTTGTTTACATTCTTAAAGCGATAGTACACCCAAAAATGAAACGTCTGTCATCGTCTCATCCTCATTTCTGCCTAAATGTAAATTTGTATGACTTTCTTTAAAAGTTATATAAATATTAGAACAAAATATTCTTATAATGTTCTCATAACATTTAAAAGAGTTCTGATAAAACCTTCTCAGATGTTTTTTGTAATCAATGAATGTTTCCATGATGTTGAGAGATATCATTCTTAGAATATGGAAAAAATAAAAATCCTTATAACGTTATATCTCTGGTTAAAAATACAATTAATAGAACACTGCAAGAAACACACACACACACACATATATATATAAACATTCAAAAAATATATTTTGGGTAAAAAAAGTTTGTAACATTTGACTTTTTGTAACCTTTAAATAATTATAATCATGAATCCTCATTTCTGCCTAAATGTAAATTTGTATGACTTTCTTTAAAAGTTATATAAATATTAGAACAAAATATTCTTATAATGTTCTCATAACATTTAAAAGAGTTCTGATAAAACCTTCTCAGATGTTTTTTGTAATCAATGAATGTTTCCATGATGTTGAGAGATATCATTCTTAGAATATGGAAAAAATAAAAATCCTTATAACGTTATATCTCTGGTTAAAAAATACAATTAATAGAACACTGCAAGAAACACACACACACACACATATATATAAACATTCAAAAAATATATTTTGGGAAAAAAAAGTTTGTAACATTTGACTTTTTGTAACCTTTAAATAATTATAATCATGACAAAAAAAAACTGTAGGCCTACTTTTTAACATTCTTATAGAATATTAAAAATAAACATTCAAATAATGTTATATTTCAGGTGAAAATAAAGTTAATAGAAGACTGTAAGAAACAATTTTGAAACACTTAAATATTGCTATAATCATGACAAGAAAACTGTTCATTTTAACGTTCTTAGAATATTAAAAATAAATGTTCAAATAATGTTACATTTTGGAAGAAAATGAAGCTAGTAGAACATTGTAGAAAATGTTTTTGTAACCTTTAAAGTGTGATACAATCACAACGAGAAAACTAGACATGTCAGCATTTTAGAAACATTTCAAAACAATGTTCCCACAACATTGTATAACCAAAATTTGTTACCTGGGACTATCCCTAGGTAAACAAGATTAGTAATGATTTCTGTGATTCTTCTGGATGAATATCCTGTTTTGCTGTGAAATATGTGACTTTGCTTCAGTAAAATTGGTTGTGAATTCTGTTTTGTGTCGGAGTGATTAATGAGAAACACGGAATAATAATCAGTAGCTCTGAAAACAAACAGATTTGCGGAGGGATCTAAAGGTCAGGAACTGTGAGTAAATTATGCAAACAAACACACACAAGCACAAGACCTGATACATCTGTGTAAGTAAGACTCAAAAACGTGAAAGACAGAAGTCCTGCAACATTCGGAGAGAAAGCATTGAGCAACCTGTAAACAAGAAGAAAACATGGAGGCTTAAAGAACTAGCGAGTATCAAAAGCCAACATCTAGCAAATGCATTTTCTCAGGAATGTCTATTCTCCTGCCAGTCCTTAACAGAAAACGCCCCTCAACACACACACACACACACACACACACTCTTATCGGCTCCGTTGACTCACACTCTTCATCTCCCGCCTCGCTCCATCCACTTCTAAAGTAGCTTTGAAGTTATTTTGGAATCAATACTTCATGGAAGCCAGCGAACGACTATCAGGATACTGAAGGGAACAGTGAACTAGATTTAAGGAGCCGTTTGGTAAAGAGGGCCAGACCGACCCTGTCAGAAAGCCAAAGTTACGCTCTCAGACAGACGCAGAGCTGGAACGGCTGGGATTCCACGGCCCGATCGCAGGAGAAAACAGCTATTTTACAACGAGTAGTTTAGGTGAACATAGTTCTCTTATCACAGCCAGCGCTTTCATATTCTACATTATTATTTGTATCAAACTAGCTAAGCTAGCCACAACCTTCATACATTTTCATTATAAATCCATGATGGCTTATGTCAGCGCAGTTTCGCTCCAAACATCAGAATTCCACTAAAAAACCATGGACCAGTTTATCTTTGAACAAGATCTTAACTGGTTTGTAAATGTGCAACATGCAACATGAAAGTGCCAAGAAACTCATATGGTAACCAGCAATGATTTTAACAAAACAAAAAAATAAAATAAAATACAATTATTATTTGTTTATTTAAAGCTCACAAACAAAGCAACGCCTGACTGGCACACATACTGTAGATGTTTGCTCATTATGTTGGTTTTCTGGTGGCTTATTTAGTGGGCACAGCTTGAACACATATGTTTTGATGCTAAAACCTTTTTGCTGTTGACGGTTTTGAGCTTATTTCATTATTTAATTTATTTCTGATAATTATTATTTTTGTAAATATCTTAATAAGCTTATTTACAAGTATTTTTTTTTCCAATATTCTGTTATATGCACCAAAATAAACAAATAAATAAATATTAATAAAACATGAATACTACTATTACTTATTTATTATGCATGCATGCATACATGCATGAATGAATGTATGCATGAATGAATGAATGAATGAAAAGCTCATAAAGCAAAACTTGACTGGCATTACTGTAGAGGGCTTTTTATTTATTTCTGATACGTTTTATTTTATGTAATTATCTTAATAAGCTTAAGTTTATCTTTGAACAAGATCTTAACTGGTTTGTAAATGTGCAACATGCAACATGAAAGTGCCAAGAAACTCATATGGTAACCAGCAATGATTTTAACAAAACAAAAAAATAAAATAAAATACAATTATTATTTGTTTATTTAAAGCTCACAAACAAAGCAACGCCTGACTGGCACACATACTGTAGATGTTTGCTCATTATGTTGGTTTTCTGGTGGCTTATTTAGTGGGCACAGCTTGAACACATATGTTTTGATGCTAAAACCTTTTTGCTGTTGACGGTTTTGAGCTCATTTCATTATTTAATTTATTTCTGATAATTATTATTTTTGTAAATATCTTAATAAGCTTATTTACAAGTATTTTTTTCCAATATTCTGTTATATGCACCAAAATAAACAAATAAATAAATATTAATAAAACATGAATACTACTACTACTTATTTATTATGCATGCATGCATACATGCATGAATGAATGTATGCATGAATGAATGTATGCATGAATGAATGAATGAATGAAAAGCTCATAAAGCAAAACCTGACTGGCATTACTGTAGAGGGCTTTTTATTTATTTCTGATACGTTTTATTTTATGTAATTATCTTAATAAGCTTGTATTTTAGTATATCAAAATAAACTTCATGAAAATGAGAAATCAAATCAAATCAAATAATATTAGGTTTTGTTTAAATAATATATTTTATTTAATTTCAGTTAACATTTACTTTTATTTGAAGTATCATTTTTTATGGTTTTGGTTTTAGTTAACTCTATTAACCCTCTAATAACCTTGTAAAAAGACAAATGCAAAACAAATTTTAAATAAAAGTCACATTGCAAGATATAAAATCATACTCTGAAAAGTAGTGGCATTGTGAGATATAAAGTTAAAATTGTGAGAAACAAGGTGGAAATTGTGAGATATCAAGACACAATCACACATTGATCAATGTGATTTTAAATCAAATTGTGAGAATTGATGCAATAAGAAGAAATAAAGTTGCAATTGCAAGAAATATGGTTGAAATAAAGTCACGTAAGAAATCTTTATCTTTGTGAGATATTAAGCCACACAGTGAGATATAAAGTCATATTTGTGACAATTAAAGTCACATTTGATATAAAGTCGCTTTGGGAAGCAAAGCCATTTTGTGAGATATCTCATCTCATCTTTTCACTCATCCCTCCCTTGCTCTTCACCCATCTCATCCGTTTATTCAGAAAAAACCTCATCACATGGGGTCTCTTAAGCCCCGCACCCATACACAGGAAGTCCACTCCCCTTGCCAACGTACACAGTTGCTAAGCGCTCCTGCTGCTCTTCTAGATCTAATGAGGGCTTCCTTTTTTATAGCTGCCAGTGGCCAAACATTTTATTCTTTTTTTTTTGTGCCAACAGGAAACAAACTCAAGATGATAAGGTGGCCCATTCAAACTAAGCCAGTAAGCTGCGTTTCATTTCCAATTGTGATCGTCTTATGCCCAACCTGAGGTAAATCCGCCCAGTGATACACCAACACTTATTTCCTCCAGAGATCTATCTGAGATTAGCAGGCAATGTGGCTTAAGGACTCATATCTGCTCAGCTTTCAGCATCTTTGCTGGCCTCGCGAGCTTTTTTGCAGTCGACCGTCCCGCTCGACGGCCGGCAGGAAGAGATAATGAAAATCAGAGATAAAGACGATAAGGCTGAAATGGCGGCAGTCGTTTTTGAACGGAGAGCTCAATCCAGCGCAGACAAACAGATTAGGAATGACATTTGTCTGCTTGGATTGATAACTACATCTATGGCAGTGAGGTTTACAGAAAGGGGCTGGACAGATTATGTCAACATCCAAAGGCATATCATGCTGGCGGAGAAAAGGATCGACAGAGCGTCTATCAAAAAACCTATCCCGAACCAGAATAGAACACGGAATTGAATTGAAGCGATAGCGGTTGGAGAAATTCGGGCGAGTACCTGCGTCTCGCAGGTGTGTACAGTAAAGCGTGACTCATCTCTCAGAGATGCTAAAAATACACAGCCTATGCATTTACTCCGCAGGAACGGGCACGCCGGATCAGATGCTGCGACGGCGGACGGGTTTCGTTTCACAGCAACATACACTCTTAAAAATAAAGGTGCTTCACGATGCCATAGAAGAACCTTTTTGTCTAAATGGTTCCATAAAGAACCTTTAACATCTGAAGAACCTTTCTGTTTCACAAAAGGTTCTTTGTGGCGAAAGAAGGTTCTTCAGATTACAAAAAGGTAAGAAAGAGATGGTTCTTTAAAGAACCTTTGACTGAATGGTTCTTTGTGGAACCAAAAATGGTTATTCTATGGCATCGCTTGAAGAACCTTTTGAAGCACCTTTATTTTTAAGAGTGTATGTGGCTGCTTTTAGATCGCCACAAGACATAAGTGGACGTGCCCTTCACGCCGACCTCTAGTAGAAGTACTGTGGGGTACCAGCGATGCTATCAGACTCTAATACCTTCATGTAGCATGGAATTTTATTTTTTTTAAAATGCTACAGTTCAAAAATACCATGGTATTGGCAGGAAATATGTTAGCACATTCTAAATGGAATTCAGAGTGATAATATGCATGAGATGACAATTTGGTAAAGTCAAAATCCAAAGGTTTTGAGTTTTGTATGTTTAGGTTTTTGGGGTTGGGATTTATAGTTAGGTTTAGGTTGGGTTGTTGGTTTTTTCCACATATTTTGTATGATTTTGCCATAGAGTACAACATATTATGACTCTACTTTTTTTCATTTACTTGGCGTTTTGGTCTTAGATGGCTGCAGACTATGGAATGCTTGTTGATATGAACATGTAAAGTTGGTTTTTGAGAGTTTGGAAAAAGTATGACATCAAGTCAGAATACAATAAGTAGGATTTCCAAATCTGGCTTCCCTAAATCTCATTGGTTAATGGAAATCCTGGAAACACTTTATTTTACAGTTTTACACAAGTTACATTTACTTACCATAGTAATAACAATAAATTATGCTTTATTACATGCAATTTACTCTAAATCAAACTCATCCTAACTATATACTAAGTACATGTTGTTAATTAATATTACTCAGTACTTAAATGTATAATTACACTGTAACAAGGACACTGTAAAATAAAGTGTAACCAAAATCCCTTGTGAAAAAGAAGTAGATTTATTATAAATATATATAAAACATTTTTTTAAAAGAATATACTTAAGTGAAAACTTAATGTAGTTTTCAGATAACTACCTGCATGTTAATTCCATTTAAATTAAAGTGAATTAGAGTTTTAATTTATATTAAATGCAGTTGGCTGAATAATAGTTTAATTAATATTGTCTAATGGTAAATCAAAATACACTATATTATCATGTCTATTGAAACTATTTTTAAAATATACTTTAATGTCATTTCTACTGAAACTGTTGTCATGTGTTTAAAATATATTTACACATTATTAATTAATTACACATTAATTACACATTTGTAATGATAAAGTTGCAATTTGTTACTTTTGAAATGTAATAGTAAATAACACATTACAGCTAAAATTACTAGTACTTTAAATGTTGTTAGTCAACACATCAAAATAAGTGCACTTTTAAACACTTTAAAACTCCTTTTACAAATGCAAAAAGCATAAAAAGCCATAGAAGTGTAGGCTACTTTCTTAAATGCACTTAAGTGGACATTTCCTTAATATTACATCATCTGTTATGTTATATATATATATATATATATATGTGTGTATGTGTGTGTGTGTGTGTGTGTGTGTG
>NW_015505339.1:962717-998549 GCF_001515645.1 Sinocyclocheilus grahami | reverse complement strand
ACACACACACACACACACACACACACAACAACAACAACAGCAGCGGTACACTATCGAGCACATCAACCTCTCCTTTAAAGCCCTATTGAGAGTTGCATGCTGTGATTGATGGAAAAACAACAAGATGAAATCTGAAAGATGGTGTGTTTCTGATGACCTCAGCCCATGTGCCACTGCTAACACAGGCATCAACAGATGAGGTGGCTTTTCCAACTCTTCATCCTGGTCACAGAAAACAATTCCATCCCTGGGGTCCAGCAAGAGTTTTCTCAGCTTTCATGAGAGCAAGGGTGAGAAATGAACAAAAGATTTATTTCAACAGGCTAAGCTGACCCATGCTTGACTTCAGGATGAAATCGCAGCGTTTCCTTTTTATTCCTACTATAATCTCGTTACAGATGATACCACTTTTTTCTTCTACCACATGATGACAGCATTTTTTGTATCGGTCATATCATACATTTAATTTTCTTCCCCCTTATGTCCACTTATATTTAGAACATTAGTCATGTTTTTTTGCACCAAAACATGTCATCAAAAAGTTGATCCATGACCATTTTCGCCACAGCAAGAACACCACGATTGCATGCAATAAATTAATTAATATTTTAAAACTTTAATGTAATTGTATTATACCCTATGTAGGCTCGTGAGATATAATATTTCAGATTAGATTGTTATCTTATTTTATACCAAATATCACAGGCTAATTTGTGAAACTTGCAGTGCAATATCAGTCATAACATAGATTTATTTATTTTTAAAATATGAAATATTTTATATCCAAAATATGACTGAAGAACACCATGAGTGCATGCAATAAATGCATATTTCATCATTCCAATATTATATTTTATTATTCTAATAATGTCATATAATAATATTAGAATGATAAAATATCGACTAAATAAATTATCAAATAAATACATTGTATCAGGTTTTAATATTATATTATATTATCCATCCATTTTATCCATCCAGAACACACTGCTTTTCCTATGTAGGGTTGTGACTTGTGGGATATTACGTTATGTTATGTTATGTTATGTTTTCTAATTTTATACCAAATCAGAATAACATTTGTAAAGCGTGCAAACACGGTCAATGCATTTTTTCTTCGTCTTTGATTAGAGACCTAGTATTGGTGCAGAATCTAAAATGTCCCCTATTTTTTTCCCCAAACACCCCCAGAATTGGCTATTTCAGAGATTACATTAGAGTTTGATTCCTCAATGTGTAAGATATTCCTTATGAATCATATTACATTCTGTACAGCAGGAAATAATAACAAGCAGCAGAAAGTTAAAAAGACGCTCGCATGAAAAATAAATGTGCTGAGATGATTAGAGATGAAGGAGCAGCGTATGCGCACATACTTGACAAAAATTCCCCCTCACCATATATAATTCTGTTCTCTGCACTCTGTGTGTTTTCCCTGCTCTGTGTTCCCAGGTAATAGGGTCAGAGAATCTCATTGCTGCTGGAGTTGCAGACTTCTATATTATCATTTGGCTGCCAGCACAGCCTCGGAGCACAAATGTAATGATATTTTGTTACCCACCATCTGCCGCACGGCCCAAAACACTTCCTATGCAATACAAAACCCCTCTCGGAGCAAGGCCGTGCACGGCCACATATGACAGGCAATACTCCCACCACAACGCACACACAAACAGACAGCTGCTGTGATAAGGTCACGTAATCTGACGAAAGGCTAGCATAACGCTAGCTAAACTATACACAGATTCAGCCCACAGGAAGAGTGGAAGAACCAAAACCCTTAACCCAAACTCAAAACCCTTAAAGGAACAGTTCACCCGATGGGAATCATGTCGTTTACTCACCGTCGTGTCATTCCAATCCTTTTCTGCCTTCCGTTAAACACTAAATTAGATGTTAGGCAGAATGTTAGAGCTTCCTTTGCAACAAAAGTGCATGGTTATTCATGCTTAGCAGGGTAATTATATGAACCAAAATGAAAACATTAAAATCATTTTTGATAACTAAAATAAAGCCTAAATAAAATAAAATACCAATATTAGATGAACAAATTTAACTCAATGAAAATTAGAAATGTTGAAGCACTAAAATCACTGACTGGAAATAAATTAAAACTAAATGCAAACTAAAACTGAAATAAAATTTGAAACCTAAATAGTATTTAAAAAATGAAATTAATATACTAAAATTAAATTGAAGCTGAAATAAAAAAGCAAATTCAATATACAAGTATTAATTAAAAAAAACTATAATAGTATGTAAATAACACTAAAATAACGCTGCTCACAAGTTCCAAAAATACCAAGAAGCAGCAAAAAAGTAGCAGAAAAACGCTTTTTTTCTCAATCTTCTATGACAGAAACAGGCAAAATTTAACTTGTTAAAATAATTTTGGGGCATTTTTTTTTTTAGGTTTAAGCCTAAACGCAGAGTTTCTTCAGTAAAGTATAATTAGCTTAAATAAAATAAATTGTACATTTAAGGTAAAAACGTAAACCTTGGTAACTGGCATAAAATACAGTTGAAGCACTAAAATGACTAAATATCTAAATATCTAAAGCTAAAAAAATTATAATCTAAAACGGAAATAAAACTAAAACCGAAATAAAAATATTTCCGAAATAGTAATACTTTATAATAATAAAAAATACGCATAACAAAATTAAATTAAGATTTAAATGAAAACTGAAAATATAAAAAATAAAAGCCAATTAAATATAATTTATAAAAAAAACTATTATAGTACATAAATAACACAATTAACTTAAAAAAATGTAAGTACCATAAAAGTACTCACATGTACTCATTGGACAGGGAGAGACCAAATTTCAACTGTTAAAGTCATTTTTGGAGGAGTAATTTCTTCAAGTAAAGTCTGTACAGAAATGCAGATATTCTTAAGCAAAACATGATCAGCATTTGCATTGTGGTTCATGCTAACAAAGTATCTGCACTTCCAGACAAGAATGGAGAAACGTGGCCCTGACTACATGAGAAGAGCGGAGGAGAAAGTGTGTAGACAGTGTGTGAAAGAATGCTTGTGGCAAGGACCAAGCCAGAGTGACCACTAAAAGCCCAGGATCGGGAGAACTGTCGCTATCAGTTTCCGTTAATTTCTGCTAATAGGTCCTGCAGTCATCCGCTAGCCAGAACTTTGGCCGCGTATAATGGTAATTAGATTTTCTTTTTGGACCGTTCGCCGAACGCTTGTCAACATCCTGTCACATCCTTGAAAATCCTCATAGTGACACAGCCTAAAAGCCATTTTTTGGCTGGGCACCAAAGCACCGCTAGGCACCAAGCATCTGGC
The DNA here is from genome assembly GCF_001515645.1 of Sinocyclocheilus grahami. Taxonomy (NCBI): domain Eukaryota; kingdom Metazoa; phylum Chordata; class Actinopteri; order Cypriniformes; family Cyprinidae; genus Sinocyclocheilus; species Sinocyclocheilus grahami. The sequence goes on along the minus strand of NW_015505339.1, from coordinate 995,239 downwards.
AAAAAAAATAACACAAACTAAAACTAAAGAAGAAACAAAAGCGATGTTCAGGAAGAAATGTCCGACAGAAAACCCTCGTTATTCTGTTGGCCTGATCCAATCAGACAAACGTGAAAAATTATCCTTGCTTTTGCTAGCGGCTAGTTTTATTTAGCAATTAGTCATTCCCTGATCACATTCCAGAGCCTATCAATGATTAACAAAATGTTGAAGCATAATGGATGGATTTGCCTTGGGGGTCAGAACTTTAAATAAGTCAAACCGTCATTCCAGGGTAAATACAGAAGCATTACTTATGTATTTATTCATAAAATATAGAAATAAATGTTAATCAAGTGGTCTCATTCTAAAAAGACAGCATCTGTGTTTTCTTTGACAAGAGTTGATCTGCAGCCAATTATGAACAATCCTCAAGGAAATGAGATCTGGTACATCGATCCTGCCCCAGGTTGCCTTTGACTCTGAAACAAACACATGCTTTGGTGTCCAGAGGTGTTTGTTTTGATGAAAACATATTTCAAAAGCCTAAAATAGTGTGTGGGAAGTTCATACCGTGAAGTATTCAGTAATTTATGAAAAAAAGTAATGATCAGTCCAAATAATCAGTCCACATTTTTCCAGATTTTTGGGAAAAGCAATATATCCACTTCACGAATTAACAGAAGTGGTGTTTTTTTAAGCATATATATAAATACAATATATATATATATATATATATATATATATGTGTGTGTGTGTGTGTGTGTGTGTGTGTGTGTGTGTGTGTGTGTGTGCGTGTGTGAAGAGTTTTTTTTTCAAAAACAGAGAACAGATAACAGATAGCAAAACTGATACAATTTTCATGTTTTTTATTATGTTATCATGTTTTTATTGTGTTTTATTGTGTTAGTTAACTGTATTTTTTAGTTATTATTTAACCTAATCAAAATAACCCAACTGCAGTTTTGAATTTTGTGCATAACAATGCAATTAATTGCAATTAATCGCACTGTTATGCACACAATTCAATAATGCATTCAAAAGTAGTGTATTGTGAACTTGTTTCATTTAATAGTACTGCTATATGAACAAAAGTGCAATAGCATTTGGATTGCAAACACTACAAACTAATAAGGTGCTTTTTTACAGCAGTATTCCTTTTACATGGTAGCAGTTAAAATATTTCTTGTAAATCTCAACTTATAACATTCATGTAATTAAATTAAATATAAAACCAATGCTATTTGCCACTGCCAGGGCATTAACGTTTTTATAGAAAATATTTTATAGTTTGTTATAGAAAAACAAGTCCAGAGCCTCGATCATAACATTATAACAGGCACCTTCCGAGTAGAGACCTGCACTATCGCAGGACCTAATGCAACTGAGTGCGGTGTGGGACAACATTTGATGGGCGAGTGCGGGTGCGGGTGCGGGTGGGTAGAGACTGTGTGCAGGATGCGGGAGAATAAGGGTGTATCACACTAGGCAATCTTAACCGTGCCCGTGTTTGAACCCCAGAGCCCGGTTCGTTTGACTAGTGTGATCGCTCCGTGCCGCACTCAGGCGCAGTTCTTTAGCCATCCCTGGCTTGGTCAGAAGAGGTGGGCCAGAGCACAGTTCAGTTATATATAGATCAGTGAGTGTGAGGGCTGACCGCGCCGGATCGTGGAACTTCTGATACGTGCAGCATGATTGCATGAACATTTCTGAGCAGCAAGAGTGATAGATCTGTAAAGCAATATATTGTTAGAGGGCCGTGTGTTACCGCGTCCCAAACGACTCAAAATAATAAACCAGAAAGTTAACAAAACTATGCACTCCACTGTGCTGAGCGAGATCGCTTCTCTGCTGTCTTCACGTGCTATCGGAAACTTCCTATTTCCCACGTAAGAAGTCGTGATTACAAGCACGTTGCATTCTTTTCTGTTAAAAATATCAGTGAACAGTGGTTTGTGAATGTTGATGCTTAGCCTAAATAATTTAATCAGGAGCGTTCATGTGAACGCTGCTGGCCCACCCCAAATGCTCTCATTGGTTGAGACGTGTGATGACACCCATCCCAAGCCAGTACTGATCAACATCCCACCCCTCCTGTGACCCATGGTTTGTCTGTATGTGTATTCAGAGCCAGTGAGCAACAGACTTTCATAATAATAAAAAACTGCATTAATGTACGATAAAATTATTGTCGGCGTTAATCAATTACTGCGTTAACACGATAATAACACGTAAACTTGCGCAGCCCTAATATATACATAATTGAACACAAAAGAAGATATTTTGAAGAATAGAGATAACCATACGGTTGATGGTAGCCATTGACTTCCATAGTATTTTTCCATACTATTGAAGTCAATGGCTACCAGCAACTGTCACCATTCTTTAAAATAGCTTCTTTTGTGTTCAACAGAACAAGAAATGCATACAGGTTTGAAACAACCATGATGGTGAGTAAATGATGACTCGTGATGAATTTTGGGTGAACTATCCTTTTGTTCCAATCATTATATTAGTACCCTGCTCTCTAGATATTACTTATCAGCCATTAAAACCCAGTTGAGCACTATTAAGTACTCCATGCAAACGACAGTACTGATTGTTTAAGGCCTTGGTGGGACCTTGAGTCACTGATGGTGATTTAAGACACTTGTTCCACGTGGCGTCATCTGCCCTAAATGTTGGGGTGTGGGATATTTCAAAGCAAAAGGTGTGTGTGTGGATGTGTGTTAAGGTGGTTATCATCTTCTTTATTCTCCTCTCCTATACTGACTGTCTCCTCATCTCCTCTGTCACGCCTGGCCACTCTCCATTCCATTTCCCCAATGGCTCATCCATCGCCCCCTCCGGTGAGTGGCGAGCGAAGCCCGGGGTGATTAACGCAAGAAAGATGGCAGGACTGGCAGCGTAAATCCAAAGAGGTTTCAGGAGGAACACAGCCGCTTGTCTCCACATGAGGAATGGAGAACCGACCGGGCCAAAACCCTTCCTGGAAGCGTCCTATCCCGCCCCGCACTCTTCGTGCCATTTGAAAACTGAAGGACAGGCGGAATACGGAGAAAGAATTTCATGAAAAAGTATGGAAAATTCACAGCACTCCCAAGGGCATGAGAGTGGAAGCCCATCTGTCGGACATCTGGTCGGAGGAGCCCTTGTGAAAACGAAGTGCGCAAAATTGCATTCAATGTGCACTTGTAGTGTACTTCAAACCTTAAAAGTATTTTAACAAGCTGAACTTGCAGATAATATAATATCAATGAAATAAAGGTATATTTTAAGTGTGCAGAGTTCACTTTAATGACTACGTTGAGTATGCTTTTAAAAAGTGTTATTTTTAATAATGTCAAATGAAAAGTTGTACTTTAAAGTACATTTTAAATCTTCAAAGCACAACAAAGATAATTAAAACATAATGAAGTACACTTAATATGTGTTGAATAACATAATGCTCTCAAATCGATAAATCACGATTAATCACATTCAAAATAAAAGTTTGTGTTTAAATGATATGTGCATGTGCTGTGTATATTTATATGTATACTTAAGAAATATATGTAATATATATTTATATATAATATAAATCACATACAAATATTAATCAATTTGACAGCATTAACTAAAGCACATGTTAAGTACTTGATTATAATTTTGACAGTAGAATGTTGGTAACCAAACAATAACCGATAGCCATTGACTCCCATAGTATGAAAAAAATAAAAAAATAAAAACATATTATGGAAGTCAATGGATGCCGTCAACTGTCTGGCTACCAACATTCTTCAAAATATCTTCTTTTGTGTTCAACATGAGGGTGAGTAAATAACAGAATTTTTTATTTGTGGAAGAACTGAATATTCTTTTAAAGTATAATATTTCTATAACAACTACTCTTTTTAAAAGTCTGCTAAAATATACTTTATCACAATGGAGTGAAAGTCCTTCGACGTGCTGGTCAGAAATCTTGGAGCTAAAGGTATAGTTCACCCCCAAAAATTCTGTCATCATTTTTTTTTCTGCTGTAGAACACAAAATGAGAAATTCTGAAGACTGTTTTCCATGGAATTATGATCAATGAGCACTAAAGCTTTCAAGCTTCAAAAAGATGCGAAGCACAGCGGAAGCGTCTTAAAAGCAGTCCATAAGTCTTGCACACTATATTCCAAGCCTTCTGAAGTCATTCAACGACTTGAGTGACGAGCAGATTGAAATTTAAGTCAAACAGACCACTTTAATGATATTTTTATGGTCCTTTTTGAGGTTTGAAAGCTTCAGTCCCTGCTCATTTTAACCGCATGGAAAAGAGCAGGGGAAACAGAATGTCTCCTTTTGTGTTCTGCTGAAGAAAGAGAGTCATATGGGTTTGTAATGACTTAAGAGAGTGTCAACTAATGGAATTTACATTTTTGAGTGGACATACAAGCATCAATGCACCCTCATCTGCTGCGACCCAGTGCAGGAGAAGGTTACAAGAGGTCAAAGACAGCCAATCCAATCAGTAGTCACGCTGCTAACCCATCAACACTAGTCAAGGTAGAGTGAACCATCAAAGACACAGCTCAGCCAGAAAAGGCAATCACAGCTGTCAAGCGGCAAAGATTTGAAAAAGTATTTCTACTTTTGGATTTGATTTCATGCTTGTACATTGAACTGCCGCTCGGCTGCTGTTTGAGCTTAACGTCAGGCACATTTACAGCTCTTTGCCATGCTGATTGTTTTTAATACCACCACACAGAAAAAGAAAAATGTAAGGAAAGAAAAGTGGAAGACAGGGCAGACACTGCCTTTAAGTGAGATATCAAAAAGGGTTTTTAGAGTTGGAAAATGACAATTCTTTTTTCTCATCTGCACTGCATGTTCATCAAAGCCATGATCATGGTGATTACACTACTGAATAGCGTATTAAAATGAAGCAGAAAGCCTTCGGAATTATCTCTAAAAGAGACGAATGAGTACTCTATTCATTGCCTGATTAGAAATGATAAAAAATTGCTTCACGTGTATCTATTCTTAATCATGAAAATGTTAATGTCTTTTAAGTCACATCATATTATATTACCAAGGCTAAAAACTGTAAAATTAACCATTTTCCTTTCCGTATGTTTTTAGTTCGCCTTTGGATAACAGATTAGCCTACTAGCTTAGCATACAGTGGTGCTAATTCATCTCACAATTCTGACTTTTTCTCAGAATTGCGAGATATAAACTTGCAATTGTGAGTTTTAAAGTCAGAATTGCATGATATAAGGTCAACATTGCAAGACAGAAACGAACAATTCTGAGAAATAGAGTCATTATTGTGAGATAAACTCTCAACTCTGACTTTTAAGTTTATATCTCACAATTCTGACTTTATAACAAACAATTGCAAGTTATGTCATAATTGTGAGATATAAACTTGCAAGTCAGAGAGGGAAAAAAAAACGGAAAAACCGAAATTTATTCCCCAGAATTGGACTTTTATCTGACAACTGCAAGTTTTTTGTATCTCACAATTTGTATATTGCGAGATATAAACTTGCAATAGCGAGAAAATGTCAGAGTTGCAATAAAAAAGTATTAATTCCGAGAAAAAAATTATAAAAAAAACATGAACCTACAATAAGAACAGTATACATTATGAATATTAATATAACAAAATACTTGTGGTTATTATAATTATTATAATTTTATTATACAGTATATAATAATAACAATAAATGTAATGGAAGCATTTTTCCATTACATGCACTATGTTTAACTATCAAGATTGAAATACTATGCATCGCTCAGTTAAAAACGAATGGGTGTAAAAAAATAAAAATAAAGTTTTGAGGAATTGTGCAAACAATAAATTCAAAAGTAAGTATTTTAATTGGAAACAGTGTAGTTTCTCGAACACTCTGTTGTGTAATGGCATTCTTGGATGTTGTTCTTAAGAGACCCTTCAAATGGTGCCACCCGATTTTAAAGAACCGATAACAAATGTGAATCTGTAAAAAATATTGGCCAAGCCAATAATCGATATATCGGTAATATTATGCACATATATCTTTAAAAAATTCTAAAGTGACTTTCCCACGAGAAAGTGCCTAAATCACATTAAAAAGTAAGGTATGAAATGCTGCTAAGTTATACTTAAACTAACGATGACTTAACTCTATTGTGCATAATAATTATTCAAACTGCTCAAATCAGCAACGCCTGATATATATATATATATATATATATATATATATATATATATATATATATATATATATATATATATATATATATATATATATAACTGTTGTGCAATTTAACTATACATATACTAACTATACATACTAATTTACTTTACATAAATACTTTACATACACCTTTGGCATATATTTTAAATTTCACATATACAACATGTAGCACAGTGGTACAAAAAGAGACATTCAGAGCAAACATCGCAAATTAGAGACAGTGAAAGATGAGTGTGTAGTATTTGTACACATGTATTACTGCAGTGAGTCGGGTGAGGATGTTAGTGTCCAGTGCACATAGAGAGAGAAAAGAGCATTACCACAGGTGGAGGTTTGTGAGGCCTACTCATCTACCTACTGTGTGTGGCCTACTCACAAACGTAGTATACTGCACATAAGAGTTGCAAACAGTTTTTAAACCGGCCTTGGAGAACAATAGCAGCAAGAGGTTAGAGTGTGGTAGGGTGAGAGTGGGTTCGGATGGGGGTTTTAGAGGTGAGAATTTCTACATTGCATATTAATACAATACACGGTTATATAAAATATGAATAAAAATGATTTTTAGTTATTATTTGGAGTACATATGTGGAAAATTTTTCAGTGTTATAAGTTGCCTTTGGCAATGACAAAAGATATTGCATGCTGTTGCCAACATTCAACAGATTATTTGAAAAGAGTCTCACTTCTGTTGTGAACAATACAAAAAAATATACAGTCTACAGATCATTCATAAGCTTAACCCTGTTCTTATCCTCAGCATTGTTTTTTTAATTGGATTTTCTAAACAAATACATATAGCAGCTGTCTATTTTATAGAATTTTTTTCATGAAACAACTAATGTGTGTTTTATTTTTTAGTCATGTTTGTCCTTATACTATTGTTACATCCTGTTCCAACCTATCAATCACTCATACCACCTATTTTTCATTGAAAAAAGGATAAATGAATCAGAAATACTGATACAGAAGGACATGCCATTAAAAAGCTCCTTCTTAAACTGAAGTGTGCTGTCAGTAAAGAACAGAGGATATTTTGTTTGGCTAGGAAAGATTGCTCTTCTTAAGAACTCGGCTTGGCAGCTCTTGACAATGGACAGACATTATATAAGAACAGTAAGAAAGAAGTACTCAGCAGTCCCCAACTAATTAATTACAAATAAATACAAAGAGATGCACTGAAATTGAAACTTTCACTTTCATCATTCTCTGTAAGTCTACTGGCAAAGCACATGGTAAAAAAAAAAAGAAATACATTTTTTAAAACTATTATAATATATACAAACAAAGTGAAATAATCATAAACGATTTTAATATATAAATATGTATATTTACATACAATTTTACACAAACTGTGACTGTCCCTCGCTGATTGTATCAGTTCCTCCACAACCAACCATTTTGTCTGTAATCCTATTTATCAAAATCCTGTATATTTAGTTACCAAGGAGACAACAGCGTCAAGTATGCTTGACATGAAATATGAGCAAAACAAAGAAAAATCAAGATGAATATCAAGTGAACCAAATGTCTGTGTGTCAATTTCAGTAATGCGATCACCTCTTGACCAGTCAAATTGGATAAAAAGCGTGAAAGTCTTTCACAAAATAAAATAAATTACTTTTGTCACCTTTACAACACACACAGTGGAAAATAAAATGTGCCAACAGACAAGACTGAGCAGGTTACTTTTGGTATGAAACACGGTCTCTGCTTTCAGATTTTGTCATTTTTTAAGAAATTCAAACAATAAATGTTGTTTTGTGGCCCTTTAAAGTAGTAGTTCACTTCCAGAGTGAACATTTCCTGAAACATTTCCTGAATCAAATGTTCATGAATTTCTTTCTTTAGTCGAAAATAAATTAAGGTTTTTGAGGAAAACATTCTAGGTAGTGCTGTCAAACGATTAATCGTGATTAATCGCATCCAAAATAAAAGTTTTTGTTTGCATAATATATGTGTTTGTTCTGTTTATATGTATTATGTATATATAAATACACACACATAAACCATATATTTTGAAAATATTTACATGTATTTGCATGTCTATATTTATATAAATTATAAATAAATATATTTAATATATAAAAATAACATATTTATTCTGAAATATATATATGCATGTGTGTGTATTTATATATACATATATTTAATTCGATTAATATTTATTTATATTTAAATAATTGCTGTTTTCAATGCAGCTTCAAAAGGCTCTACGTGATCCCAGCCGAGGAATATGGGTCTATCTAGTGAAAACAAATTGATATACTTTTTAACCACAAATGTTCGTCTTGCACTAGCTAGACCTCATGCTTTATGTAATCACGCAAATGTGACGTAGGCAGAAGTACCGACACAGTGTTTACTGTTACGAGGTAAAAGGGATGAGAGACGTTCGGATCCATCTGCAGAGCTTTATTTCACAACGTGAAACAGGTTACAAAACAGGCAAGGGTCAGTCACTGGCAAACAGGCATATCATGGGCAAGACAAAAGAGTAGTCCAGTAAACAGGCGTGGTCGATCTCTGGCGAACAATGTCCAAACCGGGTAATCCAAAGGTGTAATCCGAAAACACAGGCAATAGTTCAGGCGAGAGTTAAACAGAGTCCAAACAGGGCAAGACAAGAGAATAATCCAAAGAGAGGCAAGATATCTGAAAACACGACTAGACTAAACAGGCGAGACTTGACAGGACTAGAATACCAGGAATGGCTCCATAATGTAGCTATCACTGACGTAGTGATAAGCGCTAGCAATACTCTGTGATCTGAACAGGATCTGAGTGGGTGTTAAATAGTGTGTGTGATTGGTTTCAGGTGAACATGTGATTACTGAAATGGAAGACAGGAAATGTAGTCCAAGGTAACGTGAAACAGTCTGTGTAGTGTGAGAGTCAATATAATAGAAGGGCGACCTCTGGTGGCAATTGGACGGAAGTCCACAGACCGGATTCGTGACAGAGCCCCCCCAAGGAGCGGCTTCCAGATGCTCCTATCCCAATATAATCCAGGAGGGCGGTGGAGCAGAGGCGGAACAGGGGGAGGGATGGAGGGCCAGGTCCACGTGGAAGTGGAGAGACCAAGAACTGAGGCAGAGCAGGGCACCAAGGTGGAACTGGCGAAGCAGGAAGCCAGGGCAGAGCAGAGAACCAGGGTGGAGCCAGCGAAGCAGGAATCCAGGGCTGAGCAGGGAGCCAGAGAGGAGCAGAGGACCAGCACAGCAGAGCAGACGGGTCCGAAGACCACCACAGCAGAGCAGACAGAACAGAAAAACCACCATGGAGGAGCAGAAAACCACCAGAGCAGGACAGAAGATCACCATAGCGGAGCAGAGAGAGCAGAAGACCACCACGGAGGAGCAGATGAAGCAGAAGACCACCACGACCAAGTAGAAGACGCCAGAAGAGCTGAAAAATAGGGAACAGACAGAGCATTGTGACTGATAGAGCTGAAAGTTGAGTGTTGGTCTCCTTGAAGATAACTGGGCAGACAGACAGACAGTTCAAAATCAGATACATTAGGGATACAGTAGGTAATTAGACTCATGGACTGAAACTGGCAAGACAGATAGTTCGTAACCGGGTCCACTGAATGTCACTGGACAGACAGACAGTTTAAAATCAACTGAATTGGCTGGAATAGGACTAGCAGATAGCTCAAAATCAAGGGCATTGACAGAAGCTGAAGCTGACAGTTCAGTGACAGAAACTCGACAAGATAACTCACCCTCAGGCTCATTAATTAACATTGGACAGATAGGTGTTTCAAAATCAGACTTATCGCTAACAGAAACCAGATAGTTAGATGATTCAAAATTAGCTTCAACAGCTACATTAGTAAAGACAGACCGTTCAAAACCAGGTGCATTGACTGAAACTGGACTGGTAGACATTTCAGTGAGTGAAACTAAACCGGCAGACAATTCACAGTAAGACTCATTCGTTAAAACAGGACATACAGATAGTTCAAAATCAAGAGCATTAATGGCAACTGGACAGGCTGATAATTCAAAATCAGACTCATTGACTGAAACAGGACCAACAGAAGGTTAATCAGACATATTACTTGAAATTAGTGGACAGACAGATAATTCAGAAACAGATTCATGGGTTGGACAGACGGTTCATTATTTAACTCATTGACTGAGACTGGCAAGAAAGATAGTTCAAAATCAGACACATTAGTTGAAACTAGACGGATAGACAGTTCACAATCAACCCCCATGGCTGGTTCAGAATAGGATGAGAGTTCAGAGATGGCCTCCTCAGCTGGTTCAGAGCAGGACAAAAGTTCATAAATGGCCTCCGTAGCCATGACAGAACAGGCAGAGAGTTCACAGACGGCCTCCATAGCCATTACAAGACTGGCAGAAAGTTCACAGACAGCCTTCATAGCCGTGACAGGACAGGCAGAGAGTTCACAGACGGCCTCCATAGATGTGACAGGACTGGCAGAGAGTTCACAGATGGCCTCCATAGCCATTTCAGGACTGGCAGAGAGTTCACAGACGGCCTCTATAGCCATTTCAGGACTGGCAGAAAGTTCACAGACAGCCTTCATAGCCATGACAGGACAGGTAGTGTGTTCATAGATGGCCTCCTTGGCCGGAACAGAACAGGACGAGAGTTCATAAGTGGATACCACTGACATCTCTGGAGGTTCTGCAGCGGATGCCGCCACCTCTGGAGGGTCTACAGCCATGCCATCAGGAAACAGGGAAAATACATTAGCATTCTTCTTAACAGGACAGGTACAAAGTTCAGCAATGGTTCCATGACATAACAGGCTGAAAGTGCATTGCTGGGCGCCACCACCACACAAGGAGCTGAAGTGAATGCCGCCGCCTTGGAAGGTTCTGCAGCCTCAGCCGCCACCTCTGGAGGACCTGGAGTGAGCACCGCCATCTCTGGAGGTTCTGCAGCCTCAGCCGCCACCTCTGGCGGTTCTGTGATGGTGTATGCAGTCCAAACACACTAAAAAGCGATCCCCATCATGGGAAGCGCTTCAGACAGGGGAAGCAGTTCAGGAACAGGAGGGCTAGAGTGAGTGGGTTTGGGAATACCAGCTGCACCTGCTGACACCAGCGGTGGATCCTCCACGCAGGATGCCAGTCGGGAATTCTGACGAACTGACCTCGGAGATCTGGGTGCAACAGACAGGAAGTGGCCAGACTCTGGACGATCAGCTGCGACGTGACGTGACTCTGGACGAACAGCTGAGATGTGACTTGACTCTGGAAGATCAGCTGAAACGTGACAAGACTCTGGGAGATCAGCTGAGACGTGACGAGACTCTAGACCAGGGGTGGCGAACGTCGGTCCTGGAGAGCCGCAGCCCTGCAGAGTTTTGCTTCAACCCTAATCAAACACCTGAACAAGCTAATCAAGGTATGAACGGTTACTAGGAAGCTACAGGCAGGTGAGTTTTAATTAGGGTTGGAGCTGAACTCTGCAGGGCTGTGGTTCTCCAGGACCGGAGTTCGCCACCCCTGCTCTAGACGATTAGCTGTGACTTCACTTTACTCTAGATGATCAGCTGTGACGTGACGTGACTCTGGACGATCAGCTGAGACGTGATGTGACTCTGGACGATCAGCTGTGACGTGACGGGACTCTGGGCGATTAGCTGTGACGTGAAGTGACTCTGGACGATCAACTGTGACTTGACTTAACTCATGAAGATCAGTTGTGACTTGATTTGACTCATGAAGATCAGCTGTGACTTGACTTGACTCATAAAGATCAGCTGTGACTTGACTTGACTCAGGAAAATCAGCCGTGACTTGACTTAACTCAGTAAAGACAGCAGTAGCATGACACGGCTTTGTTTTCGACGCCATTTTGTGAGCGCGCTCCGGTGCGGCTGCCATTACACTATCAGACTCGGTGTCATGTTCCTCCGCGACACCCACAGTAAAATATGAGACAACAGACAATAATGCATAGTCCAAAAATAGACTAAGTGTAGCTCGAGGACCATCACGGATCAGTCGAGAGTTTAATGGCTGGTTAATGCCGTCACAAAAAAAATCGATCAGGACACAATCCGGAAAATCAGAATATTTAACATTTAGCAATATTAACATTTAGCAATGTCTAGATATTCTAGAATATAGCCCTCGAGCGAAAGCCACTGGATCCTTGTGTGGCCGAGTATTCTGTTATGGGGCGAACGAGACGAGAGACGTTCGGATCCATCTAAAGAGCTTTATTTTACAACGTGGTTACAAAACAGGCAAGAGTCAGTCACTGGCAAACAGGCATATCATGGGCAAGACAAAAGAGTAGTCCAGTAAACAGGCATGGTCGATCTCTGGCGGACAATGTCCAGAAAGGGTAATCCAAAGGGGTAATCTGAAAACACAGGCAATAGTTCAGGCGAGGGTTAAATAGAGTTCAAAGACAGGCAAGATATCTGAAAACACGACTAGACTAAACAGGCGAGACTTGACAGGACTAGAATACCAGGAATGGCTCTGTAATGTAGCTATCACTGACGGAAGTCCACAGACCGGATTCGTGACATTTACAAAGGGAATGTGGAAAGAAAGTCAAACGCCCTTTACAAAAAAAGGTAAAACAACGATGTCGGATGATTTTGAAGTTGCAGGAGGAAATGGAGTTTTACGCTCTACTCTACATTTTTGAACCGAAGTACTCAGACGAAAAACTAACCACGCGTGACTTTTCCAATGTGATTATGCAATGTGTGAAGACGCACATGCGCATCGCGAGAGTTTGTGTTTAAAAATTATATAATTTTTTTAATTATTTTAATTATTATAATTTTTTTTTAAGAAAATGGCTAATTACTCTTCTAGATAAGTAGAGTAGATCATATAGAGCTCTTAGAAGCTGCACTGAAACTGCAATTTGGAATTTCAATCCATTGCCCACCATTGAATTCCATTATATGGAGAACATTCCTGTAATCTTTTCCTTTGAGATTGAAGAAAGAAAGACATGAACATCTTGTATGATACGGGGGTGAGTACATTTTCATTCTGGAAGTGAACTACTCCTTTAATGTGTCATAACAGATCGCTGTATTGCCTCACTACAGTACAAGCGGCACATGATCTGATCATCTCTTCCTAAAATAAATATGATTGAACATCAGAAGGTATTTAGTTTCAATCACAGATAGACGTCAATACACACCATTTTTCGAGTTCATATCCACCGACGTTAAACTACTCTCCTGTCTGGTTTGTTTGTTAGACAAAATAGCAGATTCTGCATTATGACTGGTCAAATCACCTGTCAATCAAACTCCCGGTGAAGAGTCAATTTGTATGATTTTGTATAATCTCGTTTGTATGTTTCGATATTTTAAAATATTGGGTTGGAGCTCCACATGACTCTTTTGTCTCACTGTTTAAAATGATTCTTTCCTATTAAATTAGGGACTTTTTTATTTTTTTGCCAAGTCAGAAAATCATTCAATAGATTTATTGTCATATTAAAGAAGAATGTGGCTTCAGCATCTGCCATTATTGTTATTATTAGTATTATTATTAGGCTACTATAGCTATGGCTTCCAGGAATCCACCTAAACTCTGACATATATTTGCTGTCGGAGCCACTTGAATTAATATATTAAATTTAAGAATAGAACGGCGAGCTAATGGCTGCCAGTAGGAGGGGAAATAACAGCTGCCAATGATAGTGCAGTTTTATGATAAGTCATTGTGTCATATCCAGATGTTGCCCCATTTATCCAACATCTGCATGACAGTAAATCAATATCTCACTCGATACGAAGCGAGCAACAAACAAACCCTAAATATGCCATTTTTCACTGTAGTCCGACTCTTAATGTCATATGCGGTATAACAATAACTCTGTCCTTCGCTTTACTGAAAATGTATTACTCATAGCCATAAAAGGCCTCATAAACTTTGCAGCTGCCTGACTTTTTTATTTTTTTGCCAAGTCAGAAAATCATTCAATAGATTTATTGTCATATTAAAGAAGAATGTGGCTTCAGCATCTGCCATTATTGTTATTATTAGTATTATTATTAGGCTACTATAGCTATGGCTTCCAGGAATCCACCTAAACTCTGACATATATTTGCTGTCGGAGCCACTTGAATTAATATATTAAATTTAAGAATAGAACGGCGAGCTAATGGCTGCCAGTAGGAGGGGAAATAACAGCTGCCAATGATAGTGCAGTTTTATGATAAGTCATTGTGTCATATCCAGATGTTGCCCCATTTATCCAACATCTGCATGACAGTAAATCAATATCCCACTCGATACGAAGCGAGCAACAAACAAACCCTAAATATGCCATTTTTCACTGTAGTCCGACTCTTAATGTCATATGCAGTATAACAATAACTCTGTCCTTCGCTTTACTGAAAATGTATTACTCATAGCCATAAAAGGCCTCATAAACTTTGCAGCTGCCAGCACACTATCTTTGACTCTTTTTAGATTAGTACAAAATGTCTTTGGTGGCTAGTGTTTAATTAATAGTCATGCAATGTTCCTTAGGGAGGTTTCCCCCCAGTTTTAAAGCTATATCAGCTGTCCATTCTAATTAAGTCAGCTAATCAATTTCTCTACAATAATCAATCGGTTCACTGCATATGGGGAACCTAATGACTTCTGGGATACTAGAAGTAGCCTTTGGATGTCTACGCTTGATGTTTATAGCGACAACCTAAAGGAAGTCAAGACCTGAGTTGTAACACCATTGGTTTAATCAATCAGAAATAAGACACAGGGGGTGAATTATATGAGCACCACCATCCTGAGGTAAACAAAATAAATAAATACATATCATAACACATTTAGGTCCTACCTACTCATGTTTTAATGTGAGACATGATGCATCTAATGGCCTTTTATTGTTACATTCCACTCCACTCTATTTTAGTCTATTCAATGACAAAACGTTTTTTTTATAATACAGCGGCACTGAAACGTAATGTAAAACAAAGTACAAGACGTACATGACTAATAACACGCAATTGTACTTCGAACATCCTGAATATGTTGACAGCAACAACAACATAACGGGAAATGTAGTTTTGTGGCGCATTAGACTGCGCTCCCGCGAGAGCTTAAAAAACTACGCTTCCCAAAATCCCCCACACAGTCAGCGTCTCCTCGACACGGAAGGTGAGTGCATGTGTTCTGTGTGGACGGTGTGAGATGGCATTTGGATGGTGTGATCACGGTCTCTTTAAATTCGTGTTCAATAATACGCATGTGGTGTTTATGTAAATGTATTGAGGTGATAGATGGTTTATGTCACGAATTATGTCAGCGCGTCAGGCGAATGTAAACATATTACTTGTTATTTTGTGACAGCGTCATGCAAATCAGTAGTTGCATTTGATGCTCGGAAAATATGTCTTGCTCAGCAGTATGAGTTTAATGGAAATAATCTCATAAATTCAGACATGCTAAGGCTAGAGTGAACAACGTGGTTAAATGTTGAAATGTCAGTCTATTATTATTTACTATTAAAATAAGGCCTTATGTATACTGTATAAATGTTTTTTTCCTTATCAAACGACTATTCATAATTCATTGTTTTTGCTATTATTTATGTTATATTATAATAGGCCTATATTATAATTTTTTTTGTATTATTTGAAATTAGTGTTAGTATTGTTACTACTGTTAATGTTGTTTTTTATTCCATAGTATCAATAAAAGGCCCCAGTAACTTTTAATATATATTTTTAGTTTGTCCCATTATTAAACAATCCCCCCAAAAGCCTTTAATGTTGTACCTAAGACATTTCCATTTGCTAATACAATAACAAATTAAAGACACTTGCTTATATTTTAAATATATAGGTTTAAATGTACTTCTTATACCTTGATTTGACTAAATGGGACATGTTCCTGAACATTTTCAAAAGGTTATAAGGTACCAAGTGTTGGTGTTTGTTCCAACAGTTTTTGACCAATGAATTTCCATGATCCTCCTATATATAGTAACGTGATAAGGTCATTCAAATTCAAATGAATTTGCTAATGAATCATTTAGACTGATTTGTGAATCTTTAATTTAAAAGAGTAAAAACACTCACCAGTCACTGTTGGTTACAAGCAAGTTTTACTTTGCACAAGCAATATTTAGCAGATGACATATTTCACAGAAGAGCATAAAGAGAAAAATGGATTCATTACAGGAATTTCCATACATTTCAACATTATTAATCATTCTCGTTCCAATTGCAATGACTTTGCCAGATTTAGAAAACATAATTTTAAGATTTCCTGCTAAACCTCATCACCCTGGCTCATGAATATGATCAGGTTTTAAACCAGGTGGTATATCCTTCATTTGCTAGGTGTTACCCACTTTTGATTGACTGTTAAATGCAATCGTGACATGCATATTGTGATGTGTGCTGTATCATGATGTAGTCAATGGTACCCAGCCCCACTTTATATGTAAAGCCAAAAAAACCCTTATTGTGAGTGCAGTTTTCTGGTATACAGGGGGCCAAACGTTAAAGAACTTAAGTGTGACAGTGGGAGCAGAAGGTGGAACCGGGTGTCCAGCTGCATTTTTCATTAGAGTAACTTGATTAAATGTATTTTAATTACCTCTATCTCAGCGGTGCTCACATGGCTCCTTCTTTTAATGTCTGCCATCTGTCTAGACGCCCTGAGAATATAAAGAGAGAAATGGACCCCGAAATCTCTGCCTCTCACCTCATCTAATACTCTCATGCCCGCTCATGATGAGTAGTTCCTCCAGAAGCCGTTTTTCCAATATTGACTTTTCTTGCCACAATATGATCCGATCCAGTTGATATCTTGACATCGATGGAAAATACCTGGATGTTTGCTTCCTGTGGTAACTGTGGCCTTCTTATTTAATGGCACAACTGTAACCCTTAGAGATCCTTTTCAGCTGAAGATCAGCCTCCACGTCCGGCTCATGCCAATGCAAATGAGTAGATTAAGTGAATAAAGTGGTGAAATGTGGCCTCGGTGCTCTTTGACTCTCTCTCGGAAGCGGTACGTGGAGATTTGCAGACAGATATGTATAATGCAGGAGAGCGGGCATCAATTATGCACCTTTTATTCATGCCACAGCAATACCTAATTGATTTGATTCTGTTTGCTTCATGTATAATTGATTAGGCACAGATCCTGTGTGTGGCTTTCAGACACTGGATGTTGGTGACAGGTAGGCCGTGCATGATGCAGCTTTGAGATGGGACAGATCTCTTGTCTGTCATGATTGCGTTTGGTCTCTTACTGGTCCAAAGTCGAAAGAACCCAACCCAAGAGTCTGTGGCCCACTTTACTCTTGGCATTAGTATGTTTTGTGCATGTGGATAGTACAATATCTGGACATTTTCTAACCACATTGATCGGGTATGTTTACAAAGAGCAATAAAATATAATAAATTGGTCAATAATTAAAAGAAAATGAAGTCATATATTGTAATTTATATATATATATATATATATATATATATAGTTTTTTGCAAGTACCCTTCAGAGCTGCATTTGTTCCCTAGATTGGAGCTTATTATGTGATTTCTGTCTTATTTTTCTTTCTTTTTTTAGTACTCTGACATCAGCAGTGTCTTTAATTCCATTCAGTTTCGCAGAGTGTTTCCTCCATAAACAGCTAAAATACAGACCTTGACAAATATAATTATTTTAAAATGTGAGTTTAGTAATAAGAGCAATTTAATGGAAGAAAATTAAATCAAGCATAAAAAATGCTTTCATAATGTTTGCAATAAAGAGTTATGTGAAACTACAATATACTGTGTGAAAATGTGGTAATGCCAGATTTAAAAATGTATGAATTTAATTGCATTATCATCTAATGCAAACAAATAATGTTAGAGATGTTCTCAGCATTATCCTTACTTTATTTTAAATCATTTAAATAATAATAGTAATACTAATGTCAATTTATCAGATTATTTTCCCCCCAAAACATCTGAAACTATTACATGTAGGCTATTCAAGATGTAAGGAAATATGTTTGAAGAACATAAGAACATGGCACATGTATCCTTACTTTATTTTAAATCATTTAAATAATAATAGTAATACTAATGTCAATTTATCAGATTTTTCTTTTTTAACTTGTTGACTTATTTTCCCCCCAAAACATCTGAAACTATTACATGTAGGCTATTCAAGATGTAAGGAAATATGTTTGAAGAACATGGCACATGTGTTTTAAAGGGGTCATATGACGTTGCTAAAAAGAACATTATGTTGTGTATTTGGTGTAGTGCAATGTGTTTGTGGTTTAAGGTACAAAAAACACATTATTTTCCACATACTGTACATTATTGTTTCTCCTCTATGCCCCGCCTTTCTGAAACGCTTCGATTTTTACAAAACTCATCGTTCTGAAAAGCGAGGTGTATGCTGATTGGCCAGCTGTCCAGTGCGTTGTGATTGGCCGAATACCTCAAGCGTGTGACGGAAATGTTAGGCCCTTAACATACTGTGATGCCGTCTCCCGGCATGACGAGCCAAAACCAATAAAACCCATTACAAACGAGGCATTTGTTGCGTCCAGTGGGGACATAATTACTGATTATAATGACTTATACTGTGTTTTAATGCGTTGCGTTGCGTATCGCGCCGCGTAAACATAAAACCATGTCTGCATTTGTGATCGGAGAAACGACAAACAAAAAGCGCTATTCTACACTGCTTAAAGTTGCATTGATAATGCATAACAAGTAACACAAGTTACATTATCATATTACTTTTTAAAATAACTAGTAAAGTAATGCATTACTTTAAAAATTTCAAGGAAATATCTGAGTTACTTTTTTAAATAAGGAAAACTTTGTTTTCCCATTTATTCACTGACACCTCTCTTGTCCCTGTGTTGAGAGAAATTATGAATGAGGTGCAGAATAAGTTGCCAAAAATATAACTGGATTTTTTTTCTTTTTATTAAAAAACAAATAAGCAAGCAAGCCCAGCCCATGTGACCAAACTTAACGTGAATGCCTTACTTGCATTACTTTCATAAAGAGTAACTAAGTAATGCACTTATTTACTTTTTAAGGAGTAGTGCAATATTGCTATGCATTACTTTTAAAAGTAACTTTCCCCGACACTGCTCATATGTGTCACTATAACCTTCCTAACTTGCTGTTTTTGACACTGACTGTTTACAGAAGTGCACCAAAACAGCTTTGGGTTTCTTTTCTTCTCTTCACAGCTTTTCCCAAAGTCCCCGCATGTACCCTTGATTTCAGTTGATAGGAGGGCTTCTATGCCCTGACCTTTAAAGGTGAAAGGCCCTGCTCAGTCAGTCTTTCCCCTCTCGGTGGGAGATGCGCATGCTTTGAGGAAAGCAAAAAGAGGAGTGTTTATTATCGATGACAGAACATACACACCCTTGAAGCTCTGATTCTGTCACCGTGTTCTCGTCAGGGTGGCTTGGGGTTCAAGAGCACTAGTCTGGATCAGAACGGCTACTCTGACAGCGTGGCCCGGGCCAGAGGATTCATTCTCAGTACAGAGGTCAAAGGTCAGCCTTTCAGAGCAGCGGGGGGAGGGCCGCCAGAACTCGAACTGGAATATCAACTTCTCTCTGCTGCAGACTTTTCTTACATTTACATGAAGGTGCATGACTTGGGGCATATTTCTGCATTTCAGGTTCAAAGAGAGTGTTTTTTTTGGGTAGAATGAAAGAAGGTGAATGCGGAACTTCATTTTGCAAATGAGTTTTGCCTCTGCTCTATAAGGTGTCCAGTCATCTGGAACTGTTTTTAATTCATTAGTGGTGTTTGGTATGGCAAGAATCACTTTTAATATTGCTCTTAATTATGGTTACGGATTTGGGTCAGACTTTTAAAAGCATTAACCACATTTGGAGGTGGTCTTGTAGGGATTTTGAACAGATTTGAAGACAACATAAATGCAAATGTGCATTCAACTACGTATTTAATATGGTGCAAAATAGTCATTCCTGGTTTAGTTTAGCATTATTAAAAATTCTTGGCCTTTTCTTTTCCTTCTGCTCTCACGATATTAAAAAGACAATAGATGCTATAGGGCTGAAAAATTGCGATTTCTCGATTTTACTTGATTCTAATTTTAAAGGGATATTTCTCCCAAAAATTAAAAGTACCCCATGATTTACTCACCCTCAAGTCATCCTAGGTGTATATGACTTTATTCTTTCAGACGAATACAATCGGAGTATTGTACAAAATGTCCTGGACTGGCTCTTCCAAGCTTTATAATGGCAGTGAATGGTGGTCAAGATTTTGAAGCAAAAACAGGGGGGGGGGTATCCATATTTAAACCTTTATCAACCGTAATCTTTAGCTTCCACTAACTGTCGAACATGCGTTCATGAGAAAGTGGCATTCCAGCGGAGGATGTAGGACATAGGCGTAGCAAAACCAGTCTCCTCTTGTCTTATACCGAAATCCTATTACACATTCATTATATTTTGATTTGTTCTTCAATATTTAATGCATGTTTGGATAAATCGGTCATGAAACAAGTTAATGCATCCACTGTTTTAATATTTGTCTTTCAATAACACACAGTCGTAGAAAAACAGTTATATAATTGAAAAGTTATTATAATACATTTATATTATATATCTTTTTTATTATAAAAATGCTTTTTGTGCAGTTTAAATGTTTGTTCTACAAGGAATGTACCAACACCCCCTGGCAGGGTTTATTGTATAGTTTATAGCATTAGTTGGGAGATATATTTTTTTCTTGGAAAAAAAGTAGGCTACTGTACCTATATATTGCTATATATCATCACGTTTTCTTTAGTAGAAAGCATCTTATATTTGATGGTGCTTCTTTTCCAGTGCTTGAGCGATTTACTACAAACTAACAGTAAATCACTTACACTTAACCAACCCATATTTAATAACCCCTACAATAATGAATAGTAGAATATTATTAATAATCTGGAATTAATTGTGTTTTTTTCTTCTCCCGGACAATGCATTTATCTTGTTGTGCAAATTAGATTCATAAAGCAAAGACTGAAATGTCAGTTATCAGCGTGGTGATTAAATGTACTATTAAAATATGTTTATTTTATTGTGTGAGAGCCATGTCTTTAGTTTTAGCACACGCTTTTTTTTTGCATGCAAATCCAATTTTACTTTCATACTTTCAAGTTCTGTATTTATTCAAGTTCTGCGTGATATTCAGTGAGAAAAAGATGGCGAATGGGACTTGGTTTTAACCATCAAGAAATGATTGGATTATGGATGTCTGTCTTGATATTACAATTCTGGCTTATTCTGATGAGCCCAGAATCATTTGCATGCTATTTCAACATTTTATACTATTTTGTCTGAAAAGATTAAAAAATGAAATGCTAGGAATAATAATGTACAGTATGAAAATGGATATACTTTTCTTTTTTTTTCTTTTTTTAGTTTTACTGAAACTGAACAGTGTAATTAAATGACTGCAAAGTTAATTTAAAGGTAAATATAGGTAGGAATGAGCTTGCACAATTAAATATCCAATACAGATCAATTTAAAACATGTCGGATTTAATCGTATAGCTTATATGGTAGACATATTATGCATTCCTAGATTGTTGAATTTTGATGCAATATTTTGACTATTTATGAGCAAAATGGGTCATTTCTGATTTCATGTTGTTGCCTTTAATGTACCGTAGTGGGCTGGTGCTCACTATCTGTCAGTAGCTCTTTGTGTTTGTTGTTAAGATGCCAATCCCAGCATGAGGCTAAGTGGATGGTGGTGACAGTGGCAAAGCTACAAAGACAACCAGCTCCATCTTTGTTGAAGTGTTCCCGTAGATCTCCTTTAATCCTGCTAAATACAAAGAGCTCCCTTCCTAAATCATATCAACACATGGACAACTCTGGTTTCCTCAAGTCAACAGCAGATATATGTGTTGCCGGTTATATGTTGGGAGAGAGAGCAGCAGATGAATAGCGTTGTCAATCTGATGGTCATGGTGAAAGGGATTACAGGGTCTTGAGGGACTAGTGGACCACTGGAAAATGATGGAAGTCCACAATCTTTGCTTGTCCTTTAGCCAGCGGACATGAAGAAACCAGCCAATCCTTTTAAACCGCACACAACTCCAGTGTATTTTTATACAACATCTGAAATATCATTACATCTCCGAATGTGAAAAAACCGGGGTATATTTCTAGCGCTGTGACTTCCTGACCTCTTTCATTGTATCTGTTCATTGCATCATTTTTGTGTTGTCCCTCGAGTTGTGCCTGATCTTTGGGTTTCATCAGAATATTTCATTCTTAGACATGTTATATGACTCTGGGGGAAGGGCAGTTTTGTGCTACACTTATTCACTGGTTTGTCTTTGTCCTCTATATAGCATAACTATTTTAGTCACTTGAAATTATTACAGATATGACCTTGGTTGGGGAACAAAGACAAGACTTCAAATTTTAATGGAATTATGGGCTAATATGAATATTTCTAAATTAGGAATAGGAAAAGCATTTATTTTCTTTGTTGCAGGGAAAGTTTGTAAACCAATGGATTTCTCAGTAGAAAATAAGTGCCCATAATAAAGGAAGAAATAATGGTAACACTTTAGTATAGGAACCAATTCTCACTAAAAAGTAGTTGCTTATATGCATACCTGGCTGTTTATATTCTGCATGACCATATTCTATGGAGGACGAGAAATGACTTAAGTATAAATAAATGAATAAATACGTAAATGCAGAATTAAATAAATAAATAAATGTAGAAATACATAAATTAATAAATGAAGAAATAAATATATGAAGAAATAAATATAGAAATACATAAATAAATGTAGAAATACATAAATAAATAATTAATTAAATGCTGAAATAAATAAATGCAGAAATACATAAATAAATAATTAAATGCTTAAATAAATAAATTAGAGCAAGATAGATAGAAAAACTGAGCCGTATTGTCCGTACAGTATCGGTGACTTTACAAACGACCCAGTGGAATGGCCAGAGGTGTCGTTTCCGGCACTGTTAATTCTGCATTTACGTATTTATTCATTTATTTATACTTAAGTCATTTCTCGTCCTCCATAATATTCTACATCCCTAATACCCAATACCTAAACTAACAACTAGGGCTGGGTAAAAAATATCGATATCTCGATATTAATTGATTCTCATTTTTACAGAACGATATCGATTCTTAAATCCCAAGAATCGATTAGTCTAGCCTTTTTTTCAGTTAATGGACGGAACGTTGAAGGGCACCTCCCATCCAATATATCGTAATAAGCATTGTACTTTGGTACTTGTAATATGAAACAAAGTCTCAGATTTCAAATTCTGTCCATTGTATTGCAGTATTCAGACAATAAATGCCGTTTTGGCGCTGTTTAATGTGAAGTGACAGATCGCTGTAGCGCCTCTGTTCAACAGACGCGGCAGCGCGAGGCTCACATGAACTAATCATCTCCTCCACATTAATACAATTTCAGCACAAAATAAACATGACTAAACATCTGAAGGTAAGTTAAAAAAAGAGTACAACTTTACAACCCGTATCCTGTCTCATGTAATCCCTCAATCTGTGATTGTAGAGAGGGGCATTTTGCTAAATATATGCACCATATAACATATTCATTATAAATCAAGTTTTTATGACAGACACCATTATGCTTATATTTCAAAAAAACTAATTGAAGTAGAAATATTATGTAATTGTAACTTTATTATTTAAAAAATTTCATTAAGTGTAATTTTAACATCAGTCAATTTTAACCTTCAATATTATAATAATGTAGTGCCAACTGACAACTGAGAAAATTTGGCATGTACTGTACCTGATATATATCCAAAATAATTGATATTGAATCGAATTGGTAATCGAATCGAATCGCAAGCTTGTCAATGAGAATCAAATCGAATCGTGAAATGTGTCAAAACCCAGCCCTACTAACAACTACCTTATTAACTATTAATAAGCAGCAAATTAGGAGTTCACTGAGGCAAAAGTAATAGTTAATGGTTTGTTAATGGCAAGAATTGGACCTTATAATAAAGTGTTACCGAAATCTTATTAAAATCTAGTTTAAGTTATGTGCCTTGGAAATGTAGGCCTACTCTTTGAAGTTATGTTGGTTCATATGGTTTTGATCAACTTTAATACCATTCTCAAGAGATGTTTAATTTGAATAACTCAAGTATTCAAGTAAATATTTTTCCTTGTGAAATTTATTATTATAAAAAAAAAGTGAAAGTAAATATATTTAAGGGTAAAAAAAAGTATTGTTTAAAGGGATTTGTTCACCCACCATTCGTTCAAGGTTTGATCTGGACTTCAAACACAATTAACACCCAAACAATGACACCTTTTCTTGTTCTTATTGAACACAGGGTGTAAAACATTTGCAGGGCAGAAAGGAAAAAAGTATTGAACTCTTGGATTTCATTACTGGTTGACCCTTCTTTGGCAGCAATAACTTCCTCCAAAGATTTCCTGTGATTCAAACCTGAACATCAGTCAGGAGGGATTTTGCACCACTATTTTAGCAGTATTCTGGGGATGTCTGGTGTGAACTTCCCTCTTGAAGTCATGCCATAATTTCTCATTTAGTTTGAATTCAAGACTGGTCACCTCTTAAAGGTGTATTTTCTTCCTATGAAGCCGTTCTTAAAGGGGTCATATGACGTTGCTAAAAAATAACATTAATTTGTGCATTTGGTGTAATGAAATGTTTGTGGTTTAAGGTAAAAAAAAAAAAATATATATATATATATATTTTCCACATACTGTACATTATTGTTTCTCCTCTATGCCCAGTCTTTCTGAAACGCGTAGAGTTTTACAAAGCTAATCGGTCTGAAAAGCGAGGTGTGCTCTGATTGACCAGCTATCCAGTGTGTTGTGATTGGCCGAATACCTCAAGTGTGTGTCGGAAATGTTACCATATTGTGATGCCGTGTCCTGGAGCGACGAGACAAAAACATTAAAACCCGTTATAAACTAGGCATTTGTTGCATCCATTGGGGACATAATTGCGGATTATAATGACCATACTGTCTTTTTACGCGTTGCATTACGCCACGTAAACATAAAACCATGTCTGCGTTTGTGATCGGAGAAACAAGCAAGCACTACTCTACACTGCTCAAAACTCGCGTTTGAATCGTCAGTGGCAAATTCTTTAAATATGAAAACGTACTTACAGTCTGTGAGTCAGAACAGCCGGCATTGTAGTCTACTCTACCAGGATCAGGAAACAGTCCTCCAAAAAATGTGCTGCACACATCTGAATATTTGGGTTGAACTGTTCTGGAACAGTGTTGTAAATACAACTTAACCACTGATTTCTAGTCGTGTCCTCTTTTGGAAGACCAAACAAAGTAGTTTCGCTTTCGCAACGAAACACACAAGCGTCTTCACAACATGGCGGTGGCAGCAACAATAAAGTTATGCCTTCTTTCTTTGCGTGAACATTTGGGCTGCATTATGCAAATCTTCCCACACAGTGTTGTAGACATGTGGGGGCGAGTTTAAACGAAGCATTTTTGGAGGGCGTGAACGAGTCTTAACTTTTATAAAGAATATCTCTTTGGGTTTGAGACTTTAGTCTTTGCAACTTCAGGGATCTTATCTATTCACGAACAGCTTGCAACGCTCCAAAGAGAAAGGACAACTAGAAATCGCATCATATGACCCCTTTAATGTTTTCCTGGGCTTTCTGTTCACCCAACGTCTGTTGAACCTCAAATATAACCTTACGTTCTCCTTCTGTGAAATGTCCGATAAACTTGGGAATTCATTTTTGTATCAATGATACTAAAGTTTCCAGTCCCTCAGGGGCTGACACCTAAACATCTTAACAAAACCAGAATATCCAGGTTTTGCAGCCATGTTTTTCTGTGGTTTCCTTACATGAAACTTGTCCTTGTTCAGTGTTTTACATATTGTAGACACAACAATAGAGCGCAACTCCATTTATTTTCTCTATAGGTGAACTGATTTTTAACAATAACTGATAAACCTTGCATGCTTTCAGGCTGTTTTGCAAAATTCAGGTACTTGCGTATTTACAGATAAGGACATAACCATAAAAAGTAAGGAACAACAACAACACACAAAAAAAAAACATCTCAAATACAATAAGCACATGTATATACAAATCTCATGTTCTGGATTTTCCCCCCGCAGCACCTCTTAAAGTAATCTGTATCAGCAGATATTGGCTATTTGATTGTTCAAGTATATCAATATAAAATTGTAAAATATATTAATGCTGTATTCATTCTGTACATGTGTAGACCCAAAACTTTTCGGTACAAGTTCACGTGTCTTTATACCCACTGATTTACTATATATATATATATATATATTATGTATTATAATATATATTATATATATGACACAGTTGTGTGTTTATCGACTACATTACAAGAACTTGGAACAGTGCCCATTCAAATCAGAATTTAGATGTTAAATTGCTATTTAATGTTCTTTTGTATGGTATAAGCTTTCCATTTGTCTGTCCAGTTATGTCCATATAGAGAATAGTAGCAGACTGCATTGTCATATCTGTGCATTATTTCTTGCTGCTGGTGCCAGTGTCATGCCACAGTGAGCAATGACAGGAAGTATCAGCCCCAGTAAATGCCACTTTACTTTATCACATCAAGACTGCATGACCGCAGGCAATAAATGCAGTGCTTTCATAATAACATTCCTTAACATGAATTCATTACTTATTTGATAATGGATAAACATACTAATTATATTGATAATATATTAACTGAAATGTAATGCAAATGTGATCTGACCAAATTAGGCCATAGGGTTGAGTAAATACCGCTGCTCTTAGCCTTCCGCCTGAGTGATTGAATAACTCATTTGGAGGGAACGTGGGCAGGGATTGTGTTGTGCTGAGTGTGTGTTGATGCTGATAGGACAGGACTGCTCTCTCCATTAGAGGACCTGCATTTTCTCCCTACACCCCCCATGGACGGTTCCTGTCAGCTGCTAATAAGTGGAGCTGTTTTAAAGTTTAGATTAGTTTGTTGCAGTTAGGAGAGACGTTGTTTTTTTTTCATTTGACCTAGAGTGTGATTTAGAAACACAGCCCTAGGATTTTGAGACCAATGTGAGATCTCACGGTACATAACGTGAAAATGGAAAAATGTGAAGACATTTAGACAATAGATTTGGATAATAGATTGTGTAGTGCAGAATCTATTATATGTTTGGTTTTGGTCTATGGATATTGTCAGCTGCTTGTTATTTGTAATTAAATTGAGGCAGGGTTGTTTAATATGAACTTTAAGGGGCTGTTCACCCAAAAATGAAAACAAAAAATTATGACAACAATGGATTTCTTTCTTCTGCTGAACACAAAAGAATGTGGGTAACCGACTAGTTTTAACACTGACTTCTATAGTATCCCCCCCCCCCAATCAATGGGAATCAATAACTGTCCAGTTGCTGACATTCTTGACAATATATTTTATGGCAAAAGTTGTGTAAACACAAATTTTCTGTCAATTCCTGCATCTCCTTTTGAACACCTTAGTGAAGGTTCAATAGGGTTTGGAAATAAAGAAACGTTTTTAAAACATTCTCCTTTGAAAACTGAGATTTCAGTCATGATTTAAAAATTTTTTTTTAATTGGCCAAACAAATCACAAGTGTCTACTTCTTTTTCGTATTGAGAGAGCAAGACTGCAACACAGTACGTGAACCACTCAATCTGTGGCTTAACGTATATGATTGTTTGCAGTGTAACCACATTGTTACATACATTATTTAAATGTAGACATTCTGTGCACATGTCAGTGTGACGGTTGCTTTGTGAGAGTTTTTTAACTGTACTATTTTGTGCTCTTTCTCTTTAAATTTGACATTTATGGTAGCATCTCCACTTAACTGGAAACACGACTACTGTTAGTTACGGTACCTTTATTCCTAGACAGATTGTGTCAAAGCAGCTTCAGATTCAGACAGTTCAGTGTTGGTTCAGTTCAGATCAAAAGATGTGTACACTGACATACTAGAGATTGTTATAACTTTTCACTTGGTTATTGGAAATTATTTTTTTTTGTAACTTATGAAACCTTGAAACCAGAACAGTAATTCAGAGAGTACAGTTCGAGGAACTTGACAAGTGTGAAGGCAAGTATTTTTAAAATGTCTCTCTTTTTTTGCTTTATCTGTCCAAAGGGATTTTTGTTGTCCATTACACTCTTAAAAATAAAGGTGCTTCACGATGCCATAGAATAACCTTTTTGTCTAAATGGTTCCATAAAGAACCTTTAACATCTGAAGAACCTTTCTGTTTCACAAAAGGTTCTTTGTGGTGAAAAAAGGTTCTTCAGATTATAAAAAGGTAAGAAAGAGATGGTTCTTTAAAGAACCTTTGACTGAATGGTTCTTTGTGGAACCAAAAATGGTTCTTCTATGGCATCGCTGTGAAGAACCTTTTGAAGCACCTTTATTTTTAAGAGTGTACTTGGAAGATGACATGTAAAGAAATAAAATGGTAATGCTAGCATTTGTTTTGCTGAAAATAAAGAACACGTTTATGCATTTAATTTGCTTAGCTTTATTTGCTTGCCATGCACTTAAATGTCTGTTAAATATATGTGTCCATGTTAAAAGCCTGTCTTTAAGTGGAATTCTGTTGTCCCAAGTTGAAAATGTAGACTTTCTGATTTGAATAAAATGAAGAATAACCCCAATTTCTAGACAAAAAAAAAAGTGAGAAGGAGATTACTGAATAGTTTACTTTAGTGTTGTTGCAAAGATATTTATTTAAATAGTTTATAAATGTGCAGATTAGGTGTTAAAAATGGTTATGTACTTGATCTATAGTCTTATATGCATAATGTTCAAAATCCTTGAACTAAAAAATTCTTTATCTGTCAGGTACGATATCCTCTTAAATAACTGTAGCGGAGGCAGACTGTGTGGTAGCCAAAACCTCCACACTTCCCTTAAGCCCAGAGTTATTCACGAAACCTCTTCTGTCATCCACAGAGTCCTCTGAATATAACTTATCTTATTCTTGCTGAAGTTTCATCAAGGTCAGTCGTCGTCTTGTTGGAATGATTTTGTTCTAATCCTTTCTTCTTAAGTCAGCCTCAGCTGAAGCTCTTACAGAAGCGTCTGAGATGTGCGGTGGTGCCATTTCTGAGGTCATCTCTTTCTCTGTTCAATTTGATCTCAGTCTGTTAGTCTTTGTTCATATAAGCGACAGTGCTTAGTACATCTGAAAGCTTACATTAGATGATGTATCTTGAAACGGCGAAAGTGTCAAATCTGAACAAATTATGAGAGTTGATTTAACCAACCAACGATCTATGAGTTCAGATCGAGTCTTGAGTAGGCTCTTTTTAGATTTTGTTCATATTTAGCAGTGCTATTATGTAAATATTGTATTTTATTAATATTTAAAGGCATTATATATATATATATATATAATTTAATCATCTGTGCTAAAAATGAGCTTTTGAAGCTAAAAAATGCAACATCCTTTCCATAATGTGTTGCATGGAAGCCCTTTTGTTAGCTGCCAACAGAAGCACAGCTCACACAGAAGTATTGTGGATATACGTTTCATACAGTGTGTATTGTATTGCTTATCCCAGTGCAATATTTAGATTTCCAGTATAACTGCATTTCAAAATGATTAACTTTTAACTAAAAAAAACTTACTTGAACTTAAGTTCTATGTAACCCCAAAATATTCCTGCAAACCAAGGAAGGATGCTTTCCCTGTAGTTTCAAATCATATATTAATGCCGTTTTCCCCTTCTTCCCCAGTTAGGCATGTTTTTACTTTGTGTTTAATGTATGTACATTTTAAAGCTCTTGGATTTTGGGAACTTTTTGATGGTTGCGGTTTGGTGTCCTCAAGCAAAATCAGGGCTAAATTAAAACCTTGTCAGCAAAGGAAAGAAATCAGTGCTGGGTTGTTTTTGGTTTAGTTTCTCCAGCTCAGGAGCAGAGGTTACATGCTATTTTTTTTTTTTTTGAAGTTTAATAGCCTGTAGGCTTGGACTCCGAGATTACAAATACCCACAGCAGAATCAATAGTCCTCTACTAAAGGGGGTGTTAGTAATACTTACAACATAACACATGTTATTTTTTAAGAAGTTACCTTGTAACAACTTTTTTTAAGCTGCTAGTGAAATCTGAGCACCTTACATTTCTCAGGTTCTTTAAAGTTCTTTGCTCTTAAAGGAACAGTTTACCTGAAAATTATGTGGAACACAAGGAGAAAGTTTTGAGGAATGTCCAAGCCAATCTTTTAGTGGCCAGGGGCTGTCAAGCTTCAAATGGCAATCCTAATTAAAAGGGACTATGTGAAATACAGTTACATAAGTCTTACAATAAAATTATGGTACTTTCATAGTGCTATTTGTTATTTTTTCAGTGGCCATCCAATTCTGCTCACCATTTAGTTTCATTATTTGGAAAGAGCAGAGGGAACACCATCTCCTTTCTACAGAAGGAAAATCATATGGGTGTGGATTTGGAATGGTGTTAGAGTGAATAATGATAACAGAATTTTCTGGTGACTCATTCCTTGCAATTTTCTATGAAGGATTTTAGACTTGCTGTCAAAGTGAAAACAATTTCAATCATCTCCTCATCTCCGCTGATGTGACATAGATTATTTCCCTCTTCTTCAGAGTGTTAGTTACAGTATATATATTGTGATTTCCACCACTGTTTCCTCTGCTGAACCTTTTTTTCTTCTGCGCGTCCTCGTTCCGTCAGTTTAATCAACACTTTTAATTACAGACACTTTAGGTCGTCTTGTGTTCGTTTGGTTGTCACCTTTGGGAGATCCTGCCGTGGAGGGGAAAAAAGGAGACCAAAAAAGCTCCTTGTCTTCCCGCGGGTGTTGGAACAGGCTTGGTAATAGCCAGCCTCTGCCAGTCAGTCAACTCTATTGCCAGCTCACATCTCTGCAGCCCGCTGGGTTTTTCCAACATTGTCTTGATAAATGGATTTTTGCCTTGACTCGAATGTGTCCTCTTAAGATGGGTGGGACGAGGACGCTTGGGCTTACATTCCATCAAGCCTTAGTCACATCATCAGGGTCACATGAACATATAGCCTAGATTATCACAGGTTTTCTTCCAATGATGTATTATGCATTGCTACTGTAAGAGGTGAAGTGCACCAAATCTGTTTCAAGATGTTTTGGCCATGTTTTTGGCAACTTCTGTCACGTGACCAGTTTGTGCAGGTTTGTTTCTAAACAAGGGCATATTGCCTCTTCCACCTCATCTCCATTCAAACCAACTCATACCGTTGGTTGAGCCAAATGTTGACGTTAAAGGGGTCATATGATGCGATTTAAATTTTTTTTCTTTCTCTTTGAAGTGTTACAAGCTCTTGGTGCATAAAGAAGATCTGTAAAGTTGCAAAGACAAAAGTCTCAAATCCAAAGAGATATTCTTTATAAAAGTTAAGTCAACCACACCTACTTAAAACAGCTCGTTCTAACACGCCCCCACATATCTACGTCACGATGTGGGAAGATTTGCATAACGCCGCCCAAATGTTCACGCAAAGAAAGAAGGCGTAACTTTTATTCTCGCTGTAGTATTGTTGCTGCCGCCATGTCGTGAAGACGCTGTGTTTCGTTGTGAAAGCGAAACTACTTTGTTTGGCCTTCCAAAAGAGGATGAAATACATCAACTTCACGCTATGGATCGCC
This sequence comes from Sinocyclocheilus grahami, assembly GCF_001515645.1. Taxonomy (NCBI): domain Eukaryota; kingdom Metazoa; phylum Chordata; class Actinopteri; order Cypriniformes; family Cyprinidae; genus Sinocyclocheilus; species Sinocyclocheilus grahami. Next base: position 963,389 of record NW_015505339.1, on the reverse strand, counting down.
AGATCGGCTTTCACTGTGGGCGAAGCGGAGTCCAGCCCGGGGTCGTCACATGTGGTTGCCGCAAGCCCGCAGGCCTCCGCTCACTCAAACCCGCCGTGTGTGATGCTGTGCATTTCGTTGTGAAAGCGAAACTACTTTGTTTGGCCTTCCAAAAGAGGACACGACTAGAAATCAGTGGTTAAGTTGTATTTACAACACTGTTCCAGAACAGTTCAACCCAAATATTCAGATGTGTGCAGCACATTTTATGGAGGACTGTTTCCTGATCCTGGTAGAGTAGACTATAATGCCGGCTGTTCTGACTCACAGACTGTAAGTACGTTTTTTATATATAAAGAATTTGCCACTGACGATTCAAATGCGAGTTTTGAGCAGTGTAGAGTAGCGCTTGTTTTTTGTAATTTCTCCGATCACAAATGCAGACATGTGTTATGTTTACGTGGCGCGATGCAATGCGTAAAAAGATAGTATAAGTCATTATAATCCAAAATTATGTCCCCACTGGATGCAACAAATGCCTAGTTTATAATGGGTTTTAATGTTTTTGTCTCCGGCTGGACAGGGCATCACAGTATGGTAGGGGCGTAACATTTCCGTTATTGCTTGAGGTATTCAGCCAATCACAATGCACTGGATAGCTGGCCAATCAGAGCACACCTCGCTTTTCAGACC
>NW_015505339.1:930928-962283 GCF_001515645.1 Sinocyclocheilus grahami | reverse complement strand
TTGTGAAAGCGAAACTACTTTGTTTGGCCTTCCAAAAGAGGATGAAATACATCAACTTCACGCTATGGATCGCCAGATCGGCTTTCACTGTGGGCGAAGCGGAGTCCAGCCCGGGGTCGTCACATGTGGTTGCCGCAAGCCCGCAGGCCTCCGCTCACTCAAACTCGCCGTGTGTGATGCTGTGCATTTCGTTGTGAAAGCGAAACTACTTTGTTTGGCCGAGGACACGAGGACACGACTAGAAATCAGTGGTTAAGTTGTATTTACAACACTGTTCCAGAACAGTTCAACCCAAATATGTGCAGCACAGAGTAGACTATAATGCCGGCTGTTCTGACTCACAGACTGTAAGTACGTTTTTTATATATAAAGAATTTGCCACTGACGATTCAAATGCGAGTTTTGAGCAGTGTAGAGTAGCGCTTGTTTTTTGTAATTTCTCCGATCACAAATGCAGACATGTGTTATGTTTACGTGGCGCGATGCAATGCGTAAAAAGATAGTATAAGTCATTATAATCCAAAATTATGTCCCCACTGGATGCAACAAATGCCTAGTTTATAATGGGTTTTAATGTTTTTGTCTTGTCGCGCCGGAACACAGGGCATCATCACAGTATGGTAGGGGCGTAACATTTCCGTCACACGCTTGAGGTATTTGGCCAATCACAACGCACTGGATAGCTGGCCAATCAGAGCACACCTCACTTTTCAGACCAATGAGCTTTGTAAAAATCTGCGTGTTTCAGAAAGGCTGGGCATAGAGGAGAAACAATAATGTACAGTATGTGGAAAATAATGTTTTTTTTTTTTTTACCTTTAAACCGCATAAACACATTTCATTACACCAAATACACAACATAATGTTCTTTTTAGCAACATCATATGACCCCTTTAACCTGATGAGGATTTTTAGCCTCTGTAGATGTTGTAACTACAACTATATTACACTGGGGAAAACCCCTTTTTTCATTGACATTTAAACAGATAGTTCACCCAAAAATGAAAATTACCCCATTATTTACTCACCCTCAAGCCATCCTAGTTATAGATGACTTTCTTCTTTCAGATGAATACAATCGGTGTATAGTAAAAAAATGTCCTGGCTCTTCCAAGCTTTATAATGGCAATGAATGGGTGTTAAGATTTTGAAGTCCAATAAAGCGCATAAATCCGTCATAAAAAGTGCTCCACAAGGCTCCAGGTGGTTAATAAAGGCCTTCTGAAGCAAGTGATGCATTTGTGTAAGGAAAATATCCATATTTAACGAGAGAGTGATGTTCCAGCAGATAACGTAGGATGTAGGCATAGAGTTATGCATATTAGAGTTATGTAACCACCTTATTCCTAAACGCGGAAGTAATCCTATGGGCGAGACTTCTGGTTCATTAGCCGCTACAAACCAGTGTGTTCATAATTAAGATAATGCACTAAAATAATATGGTAAGACACACCAATTTGCAACATCAAGCAGCAAAACAAACAAAAAATAGCTGGAAGCAAATGAGACTGGAAGCAAGTCCCATAGAATTTACAAATGGCCACGCCCATATTTACAGGAAGAATAAGGTGGATGCATATTAGAATTTCATGGACTGCTAAGTCAAATTTACAGTGGTGATTTATTCAGTACACATGATCAGTGACATTGCTCGAGTTTCTAAGGCCAAGGAATGCTACTGCATTATTACTTAAAAGTTATATACTTTTATTATCTATCTTTCACATTGCCTTTTGGCAATAAAAGGCTTTTTAACCTCCAGAGCAGTTGGGAAATACATATAGGATGGTGTGCAAAGCAAACTACGATGCAAACAGCATTTTAGAGTACAATGCAGGGTTGAACTAAACAATACATCAGAAGAAAAAAAAACGGTTGCGGTGATCTTTTGGGTTATATTCAACCCAGTTATTCTGCACTGGCTTTTATTTGTTTATTGCTTTATTGATTGATTATGAAATTCCAGAAACGTCTTATGATGATCAGTATTGAGATGATCAGGTTGAAGAAGCAAATGGTGCTTGTTTAACAAAGCGTGTGTTTTTAAAACATTATAATTAAATAATTAATGAATAACGAATGGGTACACTCTAAAAAATGATGGGTTGTTTCAACCCAACTTTGGGTCAAATATGGACTAACCCAACTGTTGGGTTAAATTTTTACATTAAATTTTTAACCCAAAAGTTGGGTTGGTCCGTATTTGACCCAAAGTTGGGTTGAAATAACCCAGCATTTTTTAGAGTGTATTATCTATACATTCATAGAGTTTTCTCTGTGATTTATAACACTGTTTTGGTGGGTCAGGATGTCAAAAAGTAATGCTAATAAAGGGAAAAATACTACTTGATTAAAAGGATAGATTCATTTTACTAGACAACACAAAAACATGCAGTAGATGGTTAAAAATCCCTTTGTCTTTCAGAAATGTATGCTGTTGAGGTCTACAGCTGCCAATGGTTTACTTTGCTTTATAGTGTTCACCAAGTTGCCTGTGTAATAATAAATGACTCATTAGAAGGCACAAAACACGTTTTATAGTTCTCCTTTTTTTTCTGCACAAGGACAGCATTTCTTAGCCCTGTCATGTTGCATTTGGATGGCTCTCATGTTGCTGAGAGCTAAGAAAACATTACGGTAGTCAACTCGTAAGTATTTGATTTACCCAGCTCTGAAGATGGATTTAATTTTAATGGTTTAAGAAGCGGTGTTCTGCCTACATTAAACAATTATAACATTTAAAAATAACCAATGTTAAGGGTCTGGGATATGTAATTCATGATGATGCTTAAATGGACAATGGGTGTAATTATTGTGCATGGAAAACAAAACAGCTCTAATTTACCATAATAATCAGACATGCAAAGCTATGAGAAACTAGCTACCAAGCATAACAAATGATGTGGGATGTTTCAGCATTTGTTAAAGACTACATGTTTACTCAAATCTGTTTTTAGGTTGTAGGTAGCTGTAGGCCTATTCCGGTTTACTGTTAGTTCTACAGTTTTTTCCATAACAAAACCATTTTGAATGAATTTGAGTTGTGTTTGCTTGTGCAAAACTCTCCACTATGATGCTATAGGTTGTATTTGGGGAGGTTGTTTATTAGTTCATTCAATCATACAGACTAGGGTTGCTAACTTCAGAAAAGGAAAATACGGGACAATCACATATATATATATATATATATATATGCAAATTAGCATGTTGGTCAAATCGAAAGAATCTGTACCTGTGTCTTTATTATTCTGATATTTAGATATGTCATTTATAGATATAAACTGTAATTTATATCCTATGAAAACAAAATTGAATTGCATCTTCGAGCAACACACATTAGTGGTGTTTGGTTTCTGAATGAATCAGAGTTGAATTAATGAATTAATCTGTTGGGTGAATAATTAACTGACTCACAAACACAGTCACTTGCTACCCACTAGCGTAATCATGGAACTTGCCTAAAGACTCACAAGGCATGTCAAAAATAAAGTGTGACCACAAATGAAGAATTTCCACAACCTGTGGCCACATTTTAGTCACTTATTCCTTTGTTTTAGGTCAAATGTGGCCATGTTTTACTAAATTCTTCTCTTGTTGGTGATTTTAACCAGGGGGAATGCATCAAACTATCAAAACATTTCTTAGTAAGCAGTAATTAGCTTGCAAACACGGTTAGCATTTTCTAACTTGTTTACCCTAACCTGAAAAATCCTTAATTCCGAAGGGCCCTTTGAAGTGGCCAAGTTTTGAATTCTTCGGTATGGAACAACCCTTCAATATTGGTGGCCATGATTAATTTATCTCATTCAGAACACAGAAATAGTTGCTTTTTCAAACTCACTTTATCCAGAAAACATTTGAAGTAAAGCCATAACCACACCTCTGAATCTCCCTGCTGTCTCAATTAGCAGCCGCTAATCTGAAGCATTATTTCAGGTTCTAATGGCGCCTTAATAATGAACAGCGTTGTCCAGCTTTACTAGTAATGACACAGTGTTGTTTCATGTCTGTCTCTCTCTCTCTCTCTGTGTGTTTCAGGCTCTCTTCTCTCATTGATTACGGAGCTGGGCGCTAAGAGAAAGTTCACTGACTGAAGGTAAGTGTATTTATTGCATCGCTTTGACAATGAAATCGGCCAGGGTCATTGATTTTTCGTCTCTCTCACACTGTTTTTTTTTATTTGGTGGACTTGTGAGCAAGTTGATTACAGATAAAACACGTAGGAGAACTGGTGGCGCAATCGAGAAAAATGGTTTGTTAGAGGTGAGGTGCAATAAATGAGCCCAGCAGATGTTTCTGGATGTTGGCAGTGGTTGTAGCACGCTTTGCTTATTTAGACTCTAGCCATGCTAACTCTTCAGAGAGCAGCACATGCGACACTAATCCCAATAGGCTCCAGAGGTAAAGTAACATGATAATGTGATGCTTCTTTCTGTTGTTCTGTTGTCTCGTGTTTTGGTATAAAAACACTGGCTGCATTCCATTTTTCCATCCTTGTTTTTTTGAGCGTGATGGGCACGCTTAAATAAAAGTAGAGTAAAATGTGTCTGTAGGCCCCCTGTGGCCCTTTTGTTTCTTTTCCCAAAACACTGCAGGTTTATTGCCAGTTCTGCAGTTTTCCTGAAACTAAATAAATAAATGAAACACATTTTTAAAGAATATCACGTGTGTGCTTGTGTGAAATTCTCCACTATGATGTTAAGTTATACTTGGGGTTGTCAGGGCCACTAGTCAGAGTCAGTCGAAATAAAAAAGAAAACAAATTATTGTCGGGGTAATCTGTCTAAATTCTCAGATTATGATTCCATCTAGTCGGAGTGTATCAAACATGTTTGATATTTTGAGTCGAGTTTAGAGGAAATCTCACAGCGTATGACACTCCACTGTTCTGCGCATTAGATTTTTTGCTTTAAAAAGTAACGTTTGGCGGCACAGTCTAAACAAGTCTTATGGTTTAATGTACTAAAACAATGACATGGGCTGATTTATTTCATGTTTTAGCTGAAACTCATTTAACTCTTTTATGGAAGTGTTTGTGCAAATGTATGTTTTGGATATATCTATCCTATTTTTGCAATTATTGATTTGTTTTAACTCTTTAAATGTCTGTATTGATATAGTAAGTAACTTAATTTTGGAAAAATGGTTTGTTTCAATTAGTACAAGTGGGAAAATGTGTAGTTAAGATGCTGTCAATAGATAACGTGATGATAGTGGATGTTGCGTTTTGAGCAGAAAGAAACTAGTTTATTGTTGGCACAGTAGGGATGTAACGATTCACTCAACTCACGATTTTGATTTCACGATTCGATTCGATTCACGATTATTATTTTTTTTTTTAACAAAATGAGATTTAAGACAAATTATAAATGAAATGTGTCCTTTTGTTATTGCTTGGACAAAACGCTGCACATTTCTTTGTGAAATTGAAATATAACACTATAATAATATACTAATATAGCACTTGCATATTACTGTTCTTTTGTTAGTTTTGATTGCTTCTGTTGTCCTCATTTGTAAGTTGCTTTGGACAAAAGTCGTTTTGCTAAATGACAAAATTTAAATATAATGTAAATGTAAATAACAAAACAAAATTGACATTTTAAAACAAGCCCCAAATCAAATAAATAAGTAACACAAATAAAATAAATATATTCATATAAACAAAATAAGGCTTTGTCTGTGCTGTGTAAAATTAAAGGCAACCACTGCATTTTAATCCTGATCCAAACAAAGATGCAGCATACATGCAACATGAGCAGTTTTTAATCTAAATTAGATTGTATAATTTTGAAATCTGAAGCAAAAACAGAATGGTTTGACTTCAGTTTTGTGAAACTATACATACAAAATATCTGCATGAAGCAGCAGACGAGCTGAATGAGACGCAGATTCACTCTCTGCCAACAGGTAAAGAGTTTCCTTGCTTTCCGCTGTAAGCAAAGCAGCGCTGAACTTATGAACTTTAATATGCATTATACAGAGGCAAGATGAAAAGAAAAAATACCATCTAAACTTTTCTAAAGACAGTCAGTTCCCCTCAGACATGCATTCATATAAACTCCTACCCCTAAATGAATCGCGATTTGTTTAGCATCTCAACCCATTTGAATCGTCACATATTTGAATCGATTTTCAACCGGCTCGCGGTTAATCGTTACATCCCTATAGCACAGTAAATCTTCGACCTCTGTTGTTGAGTGAAGTTGGTGCTGTTTTTTATGGAGCCAGATCGGCCTCAAAAATAACACATTTGCAAAACAAAATTCATATGGTGCCCTGGACTGGCCACTTGAGGGCGCTCTGTCTGTTCTATGTTGTATGTGTTAAACTCCATTTCCCATAGTCCCCTGCTTTAATTCTGTTCTGATCAGTAGCACCTGTTATCATTTACTCATTATCCCTGCTATATATACCATGCTCACTCTGTCTGTCATTGCGTCTGGATTACATTGTCTTCTTGGTTGGTGTTGTCGGTGTCAGGTTTCGGATTACATTTTGCAACGTTTTGTTCTGTTTTGTCCTGTTATTAATTGCAATAAACTGCACATGGAACTTACCCTGTTTCCTCCTGGCATTGCGTGACAAAAGCAAGCGGCTGCTGCGTGCATGGTTTGGTATTGTAATAACCCGGCAGTGAGCGCTAGCAGCCAGGTGTATTATGGGTATTTGTTTAGAGTTGATTTATGTGTTAATTAAGCAAGATGGTTGAGTTTTTGCGTTAGGAATGTTATTTGTGTTTATGTTCAAGTTATTTCGGGTGGGTTTGGTTCATTTACTGCCTTGTTATAAAAAGTGTGGCTGTCACCGTCATGGAGAGAGATGTGTAGGGGAGGCACTTGGCGATATGACCTTACTTGTGAATGTTCTTATTCTGTATTTAGAATTAAAGGAGAAAGATGACGGCATTGCGCCCTGCTGGAATGTTCTGTGTGTGTGCTCCAGTTCACAGAGACACCCAGGGTTTTGCGGTGTATAGGAAGCGAATGCTCACACTCTCCAGTAACCAAAATGTAAAGTCTGTAAGTGTAGATCGATATAGTAACCTTTATAATTACTATTTTGAAATGTATAACTCATTAACCACTTACTGTGCTCCCCTATTTTTGAGCATTTTCTGAAAAACGACATACCCAAATAAAAATGTCTGTAGCTCTTGAACCCTAGTAGTATCAGGTTCGCAGTAACTTTTGATCAGGCATTAAAAACGGCTATCACCACCGAAGGGAGATTTCTAACACACAGCGGAGAGATTTCAGCATGGAGGATGAAAACCACACTCAACGAGTGAGTAAAGTCGTTTTTTATCTGATGGCATTTTCTTATGATTATAGCTGGTCGCAATGGTAACTTTAGAACCCACTGACTACAAATCGTATTTAAAATTATGCAATAGTTTAGCATCGAAATCGTTGTTTTACTGATTGTTTGTCGCCCATTCATCCTGTGATTACTAAAGTCTTCCTACGAACACCAGCTATATTATAAGAAAGCTGAAAAATACCACACACAAATTCAAAGCAGTCCACGCATGTGTGATGATTTGCAAATGCAGATTCAACTATCCATAAATACATGTACCATTATTCATAAATGTGTGATGGAAATTAATTCAAGAAATGTATATATACATATTTGTGTAAACATTTAAAATTTATTTAGGTAAGATGCATTTGTGTGAGCATTTGGGGAAATATTTATGCTTTTACTTGTGTATTTATGAATTGTGTTTTGAATTTACGAATCGGATTTTGTAAATGTAAATTGTGCTGTGCATTTATGAATTTTGTTTTGCAAATGTGTTATTTTTGAGGCCGATCTGGCTCCATAGTTTTTACTACTCAACAGTTTTGGTTTTAGACTGGTTTTATTAATAATCTTTATTTTTGTTTACGCTTTTATACGCTATTTATTATGTACACAGCTTCTAAGGAGGCACCGTTTTCAACTAAAAACGAAAACTTTTTTCTGCGTTTTGGCTATTCATTTATTCGACAACACGTTTTGGGAGCCTGAAAATGCAAACATTTGAAAACGGGTTTCACAATGCACATTTTTGGAAATGATACTGTTATTGTCTCCGTTTAATCTATAAAAAAGCTAATTTGTGAAAACGGTGACATCATATGCATACGAATTACACATTCAGTCAATAGGTGTAGCTGCATAGTGCTTCTTTACAAGTGATATCGCCAACTACGGATCTGGCATGCATAATACAGCTTTTTATTTTGTCATGTCTGCAGATCTATGTGAACGGGGATCGTTTTGACAGCGCTGTTGTCTGTACACAACATTTTTCAAAAATGCAAAGGAAAACCTTTTTTATATTGTAGTACATTGTTGTCATGTAAATGTACTCTAAATAACATCATACTGAATTTGTTTTTGTTTTTCCAACTCTGGTTCGTTATCACAGTGTACTTGCTGACTCTCTCTCTTTCTCACACACACACACACACACACACACACTCACACTCATGTTTGTTTTTATGGTTTATGGGGACTCTCCATAGGCGTAATGGTTTTTATACTGTACAAACCGTATTTTCTATTGCCCTACACCAACCCTATCCCTAAACCTACCCCTCATCCTCATATACCACATAAACATGCGCGCGCACACACACACACACACACACACACACATGTCTGGTTTGCTATCCTTGTGGGGACTCTCCATAGGCGTAATGGTTTTTCTACTGTACAGACCGTATATTCTATTGCCCTACACCAACCCTCCACCTAAACCTACCCCTTACAGGAAACTTTCTGCATTTTTAGATTTTCAAAAAACGTAATTCTTTGTGATTTATTAGCTTGTTTACCCATGGGTCCCCACCGTGACATGAGTCTGTGTTTATTCAGTTTTAAGTCCCCACCAGAATAGAAAAACAGGTACACACACAACTTTAGAGAGAGTGAAGCACATAGACACACAGTATTAATGTAAATCGTTATGTAAATAGTTAACAGTTATATAGTTATGATGCACAAACAGTGTGACGTGACAGATACTTTAAAACCCAGACATAGTCATGGGGTTGTTCAAATCCTAACCCCTAAGTACACACAGTATTAGCAATAGCAAGCACCACTAATAATATCAAACACAGCATGTTTTTATTTGTTATTATTCAACTTGTCTTTGTGACATTTTAAATTAGGTGTTTAGTAGAGGTGTGAAGGCATGTCAAAACAAATCTGCAAATAAAAAAAACACCCACTGATCTAGTGCTGTACGGGTCCACCCCACGGCTGATACTTTTCTTAGTTATGGCACATTCATTTTCTCCCAGTGGGAATACACGTCCTAGGCAACGTGTACCACCCCTGTGTTTTTCAGTTTGTATGAATTACGTTAATTTGCTGCTTTCCACAGTGACTGTAAGGCCTTGGTAACTAGATTTCATGCTAGAGACTGTAGAATTAGAGCTAAAAAGAAACCCATTCACAGAAAGGGGGACTATGCATGAGATTGAAAAACATGTGGAATAATTTGAATGATTCAAATGTGTGCACCCATGAAATTAATAACAACAAAATGGCATGTTCGGACAAGCCAGCACTGTTAGCTTCAAGATCTGATGTTGTACTGTTTATTAATAGCCTGCTGACTCTGGAGGTCCAGTGACTGGATGGCGTGCAGATGATAGAATTTCACCTGGAAGACAATAAAACGGTCCAAAAATCTCATAGATTTACACTGAAAGAAAGGACTTGAGTTATTTACTGGAGACTAGAATTTTATAGAGACCTGAGTGTAATATTTTTAATCATTTTGTTTTAAGTTGTTATAAGATATGACAAAATTAATGTTTTTTTTTTGAGAGAGAGAGTGTTCAGTGTTTCAAAGTTTTACAAACCTTTAGTACACAAAAATGGCTTCATTCACTGAAAGTACTGATAACTTGTTATTGATGTTGATTGAGTAACTGCTTTGTCTGACCATTTCAAACAAATGTTTCTGAGTCTTTTTGAAGAGCCAGCTCGTAGGTGTTTGGTTTGTAAATCAGACTATACAGATTGTGTCTATACAATCGATATGTTTGTTGTTTTGCATTCAGCAAGCGAGGACAGGATAACTCGATACAAATATGTCCTTTTATCTAATAACATTCTATTCAGACTGCAAACTCACATTCACACATTTCCATGGTGCTGGAGATTCAATGCCACAGGCAACACTGACATGGCAGTGATCAAAATGATACTCCGATTTGTACCGGTAAATTTGTACTGGTTTATCGCCCACCTGTATGCTTGTGCATGACACTTACGTGTTAAAGTCATAAAAGAATGTTTGATGGAAGACATGTTTACTGGAAAGAAAAGTACAGTATGACATGTGAACCATTCTTTGAGTCCATATTAGCATGTACTGATAATTTGGTTTTTAAAAAAATTCAGAGCCACGTAATTTAATATTTTTTTTAATAATTCCCATATTTTGAGATCATAAACCAGGCTTATGAAGTTCCGTTAGCTCAAATGGTAGAACTGGTAAGTTTCTGTGTTTAACTGTAATACTGCTAAAATAATATAGTTTGAATGAGCTGTAGGCCACTTGGAATGTAACCATCTGCCTAATACAGCATCAAATCAAATCTACACAATCCACTATAGAAACAAACAGGCTTCATGAATCTGAATTTGATTTGAACTTACCCACAACAACAACAAAAAAAACATACAAGCGTAAGCAAAATAACCAAATGCTTAATGCAAATGTCACTGGTTATAGACATCCTGAGGCGGCAGGAAGAATTGTGGTTTGTTTGACCTGAATTGATTGTAGAATGGGGTTAAACTCCATATTATGACTCGGCAGAGAGTCATGAATGATGTGATATGTGATGCACTGATGTCAGATGATGTTGCGTTTGTCAGTGTCACCAGACTATTTCAAACAGAACATGTGGACAAAATAATAAAGTACAGACAAAAAGAGATGTGGCCACTGTTTCATTAATGGCCAACATTTTGGGCCCTATTTTAACGATCTAAGCACACGGTCTGAAGCGCATGGCGCAGGTGCACTTAGGACGTGTCCAAATACACTTTTGCCAGTTTAACAACAAAAACAGTCGGCGTGTTAGGCGCATGGTCCAAAAAGGCGGAATTTGCAAGAGCAAAGACTGAACGCTTCTCCAGAGAGGAAACGGATCTGCTCATGCGCGAGGTTAAAGCGTGCACAATAATAATCTTTTTACATTGTAAGCCTTTCATTTTTAATATATGGCATGTTCGTGTGCTGCTTCGCAATAAGCAGAGTGTACGCATGTTGTCCATCCACATATAGATGCATATTACTAACGCACCCTTTAAATTATTAAAACAATAAATAAATACTGCACCACTGACTTTAGACCAGGTTTTAGTTGGTCAATGGCACAATCGTTTTCAGTTGCCTCAAAATAGCAACGGGCCAACAATGCGCCTGAAAACACCTAGTTTTCAGACCAGCAAGCCCATGAGCGAACAGATGGGCGCAAGTGCATTTGCTATTTAAACATTGTGGTGCTGTATGTGGAAATGATAACTGTCGAACTGAAACTAGCAAAAACACTTGCGTCCTCCTGCCTGGCGTCACATTGAGCCGGGTGTATGATGGGCCTCTTTATGTTTATCAGTCTTGTGTAATTAGTTATATATCATTGGTTTGAATTTGCCAAGATTGATGTCTGTCCATCCATCCGTCCGTCCATCAAAATCAGGGTTCACACTAAAATGTCCGAAATACGGCACAATATGACAGTAGTTGGTCGCAGCTTTCATTTTATAGCAACTAACATTTCACTTTGTGACATTATTTTTATGACTGTTAAGAAGTCATAAAGAAGTCACATTTTCAGTGAGATTCACCCAAATACCAGGTGTAAATGGTGATGTGTCTCAGTTGAACGTGTGATTGTATCACTCGAGATGGATGTTAATACTAGGTGTAAATAGGGCTTTAGATTCTCCTTCAGTTCACCATTTAAATGTGCAGAAGCCTCAATCAGGTCAATTCACAAATACAAGAGAGGGCATCAGGAGCCCGAGCTAGAACACAATATCGACTGCACTTCAGCTTCATGAAGCGAAAAAGCTTCTCGCTCAAAAAAAGGATTAAAACAGCCCTGGGCTATTTAGCGGCCAATTTTACATAATGCCACACTCTTTTCCTTTTATTGTTCTCTTTTTGTTTCCCTATTTCTTTTTCCTTCTTTAATTTCCCACCTAATGGGAAAGTTCTGGCTGCCGTTAAAGACATTTTTCTCTTTTTATGGACCAAGCTTTGAGTTTTAAAACCTTGACACTTTTATGGAAAGTAATTTAACTCCCACTTGTGATTATTTAAGAAAATCAAAAGATCTTCACTTCTTTTATCGCTCATTATTCATCCCTGATTTTTAAAACCTTTTAGCCCGCTTCATAGAAAGAAGAGTCATTATGTTAAACTGGTGAATAGCGCTAGATGGGATATTAAAATTTCACTCTTTCGTGAAAGGAGATTATTTTCCATTTCCTTGATTCATTTTTAACAATAACGTTAAATAGTGGATTATGTCTTTACCTACAGTTGCAGACTTAGTTGATAGCGCACCTTAATTCCTCACAGAAAAATCGTTCCTCAGGCTTGTATAAACGACTTCTCGCCCCTTGGAATCATTTAGCAGCTCAACTGCAGGGTAAATGAGGTCAATACTAGACTTAAACCCATTTGGTATATCTGACAGGAACGCATGCTTGGAATAAACATCGCTAATGGGCAAGAAGTAACTGCCCTCCGACCCGTCTGAAGATAACAGGCCGACTGTCAGCAACTATAGTTCACACAATTATGAGCTAAGTTGAACTGTGTCTCTCTAATTACTCTCAGGTAGATGGCCTTCTTGATCTGTGAATTTGTTGTCAACACGCGAGGAAGCTTTAACTACGATGGCGATGCAATTGAAAGTATGTTGATTCGACAGTTTTCGCTTTCTAAAATTATGACTTTTTTCACCTGAAGGAATATAGTCAATGGTACCCAAAGCAGGTTACCAACATTCTTCATGATAGCTTCTTTTGTGTTCCACAGAAATCATGTGGGAGAGTAAATTAAGACAGAATTGTCATTTTTGGGTAAACTATCCATTTAAACCATATGTGTTATTATTTAAGATGCAAATGACATAGTCTATCTGATTTTTATTCCTTGAAAAAGTTGATCAAATTGCTATTATTAATACTGCTACTATACTAATATATATGTGAATATGAGCTGTCATCAGCTGTCAGATCAGATTTCACTTTTTTTTGTCATTAAAGATCATTAAATGAATAGTTACCTTGCTCACCAATGGATCCTCTGCAGTGAATGGGTGCCGTCAGAATGAGAGTCCAAACAGCTGATAAAAACCTCACAATAATCCACAAGTAATCCACACAAGTCCATGCATTAATTAATGTCTTGTGAAGCGAAAAGCTGTGTGTTTGTAAGAAACAAGTTCATCAAAACAAAGTAATCTCATCTGAATCAGAAGAGAACTATGCACAGATCAAGCAATGTTCCCGCTAATTCTTTTTCTTGCTGAGCAAAACTTTTCTCTATTAGGTGGACATTCTGGCCACCTGAGCAAAAATATTCTTTATACCAGACCTGTACAGCACGCGCACAAAAAAGTGGGTAACTTTTAACTTTGTGCTTTTTGATTTGATCCTTGTTGTAACTAAATTATTCACATTTTAGATTACCTGAGAAAACATTTTTACAGTGCTGTGTTACCAAGAAATTATGTTAAAAAGCATTTAAAAAAAATCTCATGCAGAACAGTTTCGTTCTTTATAATAAAATAATATAATACAATATCAAACTGAAACATTTAAACTGATACAATATAATAGAATAGAAAACAAGCTGATGGCATTTAAACTGAGGTCTCTAAGCTAAATATAAAAAAAAGAACATGAATTATTCTACAGTTATCTAAAACATCCCTATAGGTTTTGCACATTACACCGGTGTATAACTGTACTGTAAATGTCTCGGAGCTTTGTCACCATTCTGTGCCCATCATCCGCTATTTCCACCACTTAATCAAGCCACTGTTCTTTAAAACATGATGACTTTTTATTTCACATGTCATTGCTTTAGCGTTGGCTCTCGTGTTGAGCCATTTTGTCCGCAGCCATTAAAGGGGTGGATGACTGTTTTTTTTTTCTAGGCTTGATTGTGTTTATGGGGTGCAGTCTAACATGTGTTAATGCTTTGTTTAAAAAAAAAAAAAAAAACATTCTTTTTCACATAATTTACCTTTATTCTACACCGCTCTGTCCCTTCTCCTCTAAACGCGCTGATCATTTCCTGCTTTTATGAAGCCCCTCCCTTAGAAATATGGGATGGGCTCTGACTGGTTAGCTGGCCCAGTGTGTTGTGATTGGCTCAACTGCCTCTAGTGCGTGTCTAAATGTTCCGCCCCTCACCTCAGCGCCATGTGCTCCGGTTGTATTGTAAACAATGGCATTGTCTATATTGCTTAACAATTTGAGCCCAATTGAGATTCAGAGGATGTTAGTGAAGAATATTGCGCAAACCTGTGCAAGCACGGCTCTTAATGGTATATTTTTTGTTTGTTGTTGTCTCATACTTTTAGATACGCTGTTATTTGTACTTCTGTTAGCTTTTAATATACGGTTTTATCCTGATTAAAGCTTTAATACAGTACGGCAACCACACGCGTGTCCATGTTTAACGCTTCTCATAGCTATGTGAAAATAAGTAACAGTTCATTGTTGGAGCTGAGCTGAGAGAGAGAGAGAGGCAGAGATGCAGAGCATGTGCAGAGCAGGGCGACGCGAGGAACGGTATTAAGAACCGCTGCTTTAGAACATTGATTTTGAATCTTGTGAATCCATTAGAATCAGTAGAAGACAGAATCGCGATTCATATATGAATAGATTTTTACGTGCACCCCTAGTTTTCTTCCTCTAAAGCAGCGCAACATGGCCCCACCCCCTTTGTTGCATGTTCCCGGGGGCGGGGTTTATCAGGGTGTGTGTTGTCACAAACCCAGGAAGTAGCTGGTTGTAGTCCCTACAAGCCATTTTTGTAGGCAATAAACTGCCAGAATTTTAAAAGACGATATCTCCGTTTGCATTGAACTTTCAGCGCTGCAACTTTGCAGATATTGTTTATGCTCAAACAGCAACATTACACACTAACTAACGTTAAAAAAGTGAAATCGCAATCAACCATCCCCTTAAATTATTTGATTTCTACAGTGACTCATTTGGCGCACATCATTCTTTCCATGAAACCTGTTAACCGCCTTCACCGATCCTAACTTTATAGAGAAAACCAACCAACCGAGCATTGCATTGCGTCCTGTCCATATATATTCTTCTTCTACGATGCAAGAAGTGTGTGGATGCACTTGTAAAATGCTGTTTACAAGTGAAAATGTCCAAAGCAGATTTGTCCATGGATTTTGATGTTAGAGGACAACAGGGGATGGACTTTTTCGCCGGAGGAAATATTGTTATTTTATTGTTATGGCCACAAGTGATGGTTTAAAGTTAAAATGCTTTAATGATGGATTTGTTTCTTACAAACACACAGCTTTCCATTACACAAGATGTTAATTGATGGACTGGAGTCATGTGAATTACTTGTGGATTGTTGTGATGTTTTTATCAGCTGTTTGGACTCTCATTCTGACGGCACCCATTCACTGCAGAGGATCCTTTGGTGAGCAAGTGATGTAATGCTACATTTCTCCAAATCTGTTCCCATGATGAAACTAACTGAACATAACATGAATGTACCATCATATATAAGCAATGTGTGAATGCTTATGAAGATTCTCTGTTCACTATATCGCCTCTTATAGCAGCTATGAGAATGCAACGTGTACTTGCATTGTGCATTATGAACAGCTTGCAAATGCATTTCTAAACTCAACGACTCGTGAAATCGAGCTTGTGTTGCTCGTTAATTAGGGAGGGACTAAAGACAGCTTATTGTCATCTCATTTGCATACCACATATGTAAAATAATTCAGTACAGAAGCCATTAATGCAATACGATGCTAGCATTGGGAGAGAGTTGGGAAGTTCTGCCCACATACTCATCAAAGCAGCGCTGCTGCTAAAAATAGTCAAGAACCTCTGGAGCTTCTCAAGATATGTTGGGTAAATCTCCCTGGAAGAAAGAAAAAATAAAATAAAAATTGTTCCAACAGGACAAAAGCTGGGAAAAACAGTCAAGGTGCCCCTGCGCTACGCCTAAACGCCTTTGTATGTTGACACACTTTCTACAGCTGTCCGATACTCCTATTCTTGGGGCTAAAAGGCTTTGCTTGTTCTCCAGGTTTGAGATTGCCGCCATCAGTTAAGCAGTCCCTCCTGCCCTCTGCTTAGATCATTATCGCTGGGGCGCGGGCCGGCAAAGCACACTAAAAAATGCTGCTGTTACAGTGATCACAGCGGGTAATGGCCATGATCGTTGCATTGAAGACACAGTTCCGTCTGAAGAAGTCCTCCTGAGTGCAGTGCCTCGAAGAGTAAAAGATACAGACACCTAGACATCTAAAAGTGTCTTACATTAAGTACTTTTTCTTGTAGACATGTTCATCCTTCACAGAGAGGCCCGAGAGCAAGGGAGCACGTCGCTGAAAACACACACGCTCAAAAATACATTTGTATTTTTCAACTTCACTTGCTTCATGAAAAAAAAACTAAAAAAACTATTCGTATTCCTTACGTGGCACATGCATTTTTGATGCTCGCTGGTGTCACGTTAAAATCCTCCCTCGTTACTTATAATCCATAATTGAAGACGTACCTGTATAATTCCCTGTGATCTCAGCTTTTGAACCTTTTAATGATGGTTCAAGTCGTGATGATTGAATCTTCTGCCTTTGAAATGAAAGGAAGGTGGATGGTTTTTCTGTGATGTTTTTTTATAACAATATTGGACATTGAGCAGCGAAGCCCCCCATGGCATTGGAGTGGTGGTAGCATGTCAGGTAGGAAATCTTAGATGGTAAGGCAAAGGTTGCAGCTTTGATCCCAAAAGTGTGCAAAAGAGGAAATTACATATGTCCTATACTAAAAGGTACTATATCACAACTGAGCATTCAAGAATGCAACGTAAAGGTATTAAAGCTGTCAGGTAAAGCGCTGCCTACACTCTCACTCATTTGGATATTTTCTGATTAACTAATATACTGTATGTTTTATCCTTATAGTCAATTACTTACCTTTTTTTTTAACGTAGCTGTACTTTATGGCAATATTTCATATGCAATAATAACTATAATATCAGTAACTATATCAATAACAATATCTATATATCTTATCTATTTTTATTTACACATACTTCATGACAATACTAAATTATGTATATATGTACAGACACATCACATACTGTACATATGTGTTAATTAATCTAATTAATCGCAAATTACATTTGGCTGTGAAAATACCCCCAAAAGATTATTTAATGCTATTTTTTGTGTTAAATGAGAAAGTATTAAGTAGACATTACAAATAGTAGCTTTAGAAATACATATTTGTAACATAAAATGTATTACGCTACAACGGCCCAACATAAACTATGGAACATAAAAGAAGATTCATAAAATAAGAATCTTCAAAATGCCTTCTTTTATGTTCCACAAAAGAAAGTAAGTCATTCAGGTTTGAGTAGACCTAAATGATGACACAATTATTATTTTTTGGGGTGAACTAACCTTTAAAGGTTTTTTTTTTTAATGAAATAAATGAGCTAACTGAGACTTGTTATAGCACTTGTATATCATTGCTCTCTTGTTGATTATGGTTTCTTCCATTGTCCTCATTTGTAAGTCGCTTTGGATAAAAGCGTCTGCTAAATGTAAATGTAAAATAAGGACTTTAAATAAGAAACTAAAACTGCCAACAGGTGGTGGTAAATGTCTTTGAGTCTTTCTTTCGATTTGTTCAAACGGCTGATTCATTCGGGAATTCAGTAAATGGCTGTCTTTATGAATGTGCCTTTGAATAATTGATTCACACGATTCGTTCAAAACGCGGATTCATTCAGAAACTAAACACTGCTGTTTTGCTCGGAGACACACAACTGTTCTGCTGTGGCTTTATAGGTAATATTTTTGTTGGCAAAACTGAGCAAAAACAGACAATATTGTGTTTAAAATGTAACACAAAATAAAGTCCAGGCCTGGTCCTCTCTCTTCCAAATATATATATATATATATATATATATATAATATATATACACACACATATACATACACACATATTGATTAAAATATCAGGCCTAAATCAACTGGATATACATTTTGGATATATTTTAGTTATGTGATTGTGCTTTTCACATTACCACATTAAATACTGCCAATATTTTCCATTTTCCTTCAAGCATAACCCATAATCCTAGGTTGCTTAAATCAGACAGTCTCTGCAATTAGTGTGCTGCGCTGAAAACGCATCTGCTAAATGACAGGTAACACATCCATGCATCTTTGAAGGCTTAGTTTTGACATCCTCCTCATCTGCCTGCAGCCTATAAATCTCACGATATTGCTTCTATTTTGACACATGTCATTAATGCCACGTTACTGAGATAATGTGAAGTCTCATCACCCGTCTTTTGTGACATATATTAAATTAGATTTCTGTCTCACTACATTTCCTCTCCAAATCCCAAATGGCCTGTAAAATTTGCTCCTCTATTATCCCTTCCCACCCTGGTCAATTGTGAATGTCATATTTCAGGTTGAAATATTGGATTTTAAAGGAGTTGTTCACACAAAAATGTAAATTCTGACATAATTTACTCACCCTCATGCATGGTCCAAACTCATATGATATTCTTTCTTCTACATGTTCCAACAGTTTTTGTCTATAAGTCAATGGGGACATAAAGGTGAGTTTAACCTAATGATGGGTTTATGAAATAGTTTTATAATAAAATGCTTCATTACAGATGCAAAATAGCCAATATTAATGAGCGTATTGATTCTCCTTTCCTTTTTCCTTGATTTTTTCCAGTTGCTTTTTGCACTAATTTTTCTCTTTCTCTTTGTCCATCTCCTTCTTGCTTTCATTCTCTCATCTCTGAACGACTGAAAACACAGATGCACAGCCATCTTGGCTGGAAAACAGAAGCAAGTATCCCCTCTTGACCGTGTTTTAAGTTAAATCACTGCCCAGCTTTCATGAGCGGCCATATTGTCTCTTTCTTTGATGTGGGTCTGCTTTTGTGGCAATGTTTTGCTCCTTACCTGGAAAAGCATCCAGATGGAGGGAAAGGAGAGAGGGGTAAGCTCATGTCCGCTTGCCATCTGTCCTCTATCGGGCAATATATTCTTCTCATGTAAGAACACACACACAGACCATTACACTGCCGAGTGCCTCGGGGGCAGAGATGTTTATTGCGTGGTGTTTTGAGCCCGTTTTAGAAACTCCAGTGTGGCTGGATTTTGTCATTCTCAGTAAATGTATGGAATTATTGGAATTTGTGGTTTAATAAAATACTGCCATGTGACCGATCACTCTGGATCGTCTGGAAAATAGCAACGCTGATCAGCTGCTGACACCATAAGAATACATGCAGTCCGAACCCCTTTACCATTTCTAGTCCATTTCTACTATAATATAATAAAACAGTAGTGTTTTCTATGAAGCTTGACGCAGCTGTTTTGTCAGAATCCATTTTTTAAATGTATGCTATTGGAAAATATATATTGTTTTGGTCTCAGAATGATGTAGTAATGGTATTGAGATGGTGCTAAAGTAAGTGGGTCGTGTTAACCAGTCAAACCTTTTTTTTCTTCTTCTTCCAAACCTTTTCTCAAACCTCTAAAATATAAGAGACACAGAAACGAATGCAATTTAGAAATGTGTCAAATCCGCTGTGACATATCTTGACCTTTGTTTTTCACAGAAAAAAAAAAAAATGTTATGCAGGTTTGGAATGACACGATGATGATGATGAATGAATGACATGGTTTTTAACTATCCCTTTAAACACCTGAGCCCTTCTTAAAACACCTGAACATTTGTCAGACTGCACTAAGAAATAGGGCTGCATCAAATCTGCACTGGAAGAACTAAAGCAGAATTTCTGAATTTGGATGTGGAGTTTTATTTTACTTTTATTTAAAAAGTAACATTACTTTCAGCTACCAATTAAATTGTAGTACCAGATGTAAATAGTCCTATATTAATATTAAAGGTGCTATGTGTCACATGTAGCAATGGAAAGCACACAATGCAAGGATATAAATAAACAAGATAGTCCTTTAATCAATCCACAGGCAAGCTAATTAATCAAAAACCATGGAAACTAATAGACAAGGGAACTCAGGGAAATGTGGAGACAGAAACAGAACCAAAACTCTGACAGTTCGCCCCCCTCCCGGAAGGCACGTCCTCGCACCTATAAACAGTCCAAAAGAGGAGGGAGGGTGGGGGTTCAGGAATAGATGGAGGGAGGAGCCCGGAGCCAGATGTAGATCCAGAGACCAGCCAGGATGTGGCCCCAGGGCGGAGTCGAGGGAGGGAGCAGCCATGGTGGAGAAGGGGCCAACAACACCAGGGGCCGACTGCTGGGGACTGAGCCGCTGGAGGTGGAGACCCAGGTGGAGCCGAGCAGACAGAGAGCTAGGGTGACGCAGAGACTCTGGAGGGCCACGGAGGAGCTGAAGGCTCAGGCAACCAAGGCGGTGATCCGGAAGACCACGGCGAATCTGGAGTGACTGAGGACAAAGGTGGAGCCGGAGGGAAGGAAGAGCCTGACAGAGCCACAGGGACGGAGTGATGAAACGAAGCCAGAGGAGTGGGGTCTCGAGGTGGTGGATGGTCGACGACTGACCAAGGTGGAGCCGGAGGGATGAGGGAGCCCGGCGGAGCCAGTGGGATGATGGGCCATGGTGGAGACGAGGGAGCTAGGAGCCAAGGCAGAGACGATGGGTCGAAAGACCGGGGTGGAGTCCAGAACTCGGGTGCTGAAGGTGCAGACAGGGGATCCTCATGCCAAGCGGAGCTGGAGACTGGAATTCCCGAGGCGGATCAGAGCGCCCAGATGGCGCTGACTGAGGGTGAGCTGAGGGGCTGACAGGTACCAGTGGAGACAGGGCAGAGGAACTGGCTGGCATAAGAGGAGGCGGGAGAGGGAGGCTGGGATGGAACACAGGAGAACAGGAGCTGGGCGGAACCAGCAGAGATGCAGGAGATTCAGGGCTGGGCAGAACCAAAGGAGACACAGGAGACATAGGAGACTCGGGAGCACTGGGTATTACCTCCCCAAACCAGTCTATTAAGTCCTCTTGAAAAATGTCCATCAGTTCCTCATAATGTCCAGAAACCAGTTGCAGCTCACCCTCAGCAGCAGGAGTGTGGGCGGGCATCCTTCCAAGCCCTCGATCTCCACCAGTTCTCCCTTGGGGACGGGCGATGTTCCTGGCTCACGCACATGGTCAGACGATTCTTGAGGCTCAGACTCTGGGGCTATGATCAGCTCAGCCGCAGGTTTATGCACTGGCTCATGTGTCGCGGCAGGCTCAGGCTCTCCGTCTGCAGTGGGCTCAGGCGATGGGTCATATGGTTTCTGGGTTTGGAGTGGGGCTGGTGTAGTCCTCCTTGGCAGGGCAGCCAGTGAATAAAGATCCGTTATTCACCAGCACCCACTCCACAAACACGGCGAAATCCTCTCTGGGACCGTTCGCTGGCAGGCGTAACTTACACCGCTCACTCAGGCTGGTGATGTAAAAAATGCAAAGTGAGCGATCAGGGAAATGTGTAAGGCATGCCAGATCTAAGAAGTCCCTAGTATGGTCCTCCAGCGAACGGTCCTGCTGGTCCAGGCAAAGGAGCTGGACGGCCGGTAAATCCATGCGGGAGAGGAGAAAAACAAAAAAAGAAACCGCCGCAATAATAACTTAGAGTTCTGGTATTCTGTCACGTGTAGCTATAGAAAGCACACAACAAAGGAATAGAAATAAACAAGATAGTCCTTTAATCAATCCACAGGCAGGAGATAAACGAAAATCAACATCAATACCGGAACTAAGGAGCTAGGGCAAAACAGGGCTTAAATACTAGAAAAGGTAATTAGGGAGAACTGAAACAGGTGTGGAGCTAATTAATCAAAAACCATGGAAACTAATAGGCAAGGGAACCCAGGGAAATGTTGAGACCGAAACAGAACCAAAAAAAAAAACACATAACTGTCACACCATGTGTAAGTTCTGTGCCACTAATGGAATTTCACGCTGAATGTTGAGTGGCCTGACATTTGAAAGTCTCACTATAAAGGCAGAACGCATGGAAGATTTGTGCATAGATAACTAATAGAACATTTAAAGTAAAAACAGGACCAATACAGTAAAGCAAGCAGTTAAATTCCCCAATAAAATTCATGTTGCTAAATTTCATTTAATTTGATTATTTCAATTGTTTTGATATACCTTGATTCTTGTTTGTTTGCAGACCTGTGCAAAGTTATTATGTAATGATAACTGCATTCTATTTTGTTAAAAGTGGGTTAACCTTTATTTGGGAACATCACTTTGATGTTACTTGTTTAACCAACAAAACAGTAAAAACAGTCATATTTGAAGTCTGATTTCAGTTAGCATTCTATTGCACTTTTCTAAAAAGTCAGAATTCCCAATTTAAAATGGAACGTAGTATAGCTTATTCAATGGGTTGAGTGTGGGGTCTTTTTGAAGAAAAAAAGTGTTCAGGTTACCGTATGTTCCAAATTACATTTGGTACTGCTATAGTTTATAGAAATTGCACAGTTTACCTTTAAAAAAATTTTGCCTAAAATGTATTGATATTACGAACTTAAATCCATTCAGCAGAATTTCCCATGATTTTATGTGGGACCACTTTGTCTGCGTTCTGTAAAACTGTGAGATATCTGATGACTAGCAGCATTACACATGCCTTCATCCTCTTTCCCTTCTCATATTTCCGCCACAATTCTGCTAATCCCTCCTTTTTCCTGTTCCGGTGCCAAATTGAGCTAAAACTTGCTAGAAATGGCACAATAACAATGTTTTGTTAACGTGACATTCACAGATTTTTCATCATATTATGTCTGCTTTAATATTAATATTAAGCTCCTGGCTGACAGTGCTGTCTCATTTGTATGTTACTATTGTAACTTTTGATAAAACTTTGTTAGTGGCATATTTCTTGTGGAAATGGAAGTGATGCCACAACTGAAACACATTTATATAAAAATGTATAGAAATCACTTTCACATAAATTAACATAAAAAAGAAGAATAAAGAAAAACAGTGTATGAAATAATGAGCTTAAAATTATTTTACTCATCATTTATGTTATATATTTTAAAATGTAATAAATAAAATGTTATTATTAATTTACATGCATTTTATGAATTTAAAATTGGAAGTCTATGCCTGGGACAACCCTAGTGAAAAATAAATATACTAAAATGTATTTGAAATATATGTAATTGTGTGCCAAGTATACTACAAATACATATACCTATTTATGTACTATAAAAATATAAAAATACCCTGAAGTTATACTTTTGGTATACTAAACTGGTATTCTTAAAGTCTGCTATATTGGAACAACTAATTTTGTACTTAATGCACTTTAGTTGTGCGGAAGTAATGCCAAAGTCCAACTAAAGATCTACTGAAGTATATTTAAAGAGTTTATTTGCAAAAACAGATAACTCAGTTTTTTTAATTTTCAAAAATCACGTTTTTTTATTATGTTATCATGTTTTTATTGTGTTGGTTAGCTGTATTTTTTTTGTTATTTTTTTACTTAATCAAAATAACCCAACTGCATTGGAATTGGAATGCACAATGAAAAAACATGATTTTTGAAAATGGTTAAAAACAGAGTTATCTGTTTTTGCAAATTAACTCGTCACGATTGTGCTAAAGTGGAACTATTACAAGTATACTTTAGGTACACTTTAAACATCTTGCATTTAAAGACCGATATTATTCAAAGATCATCCAACCCTCATCAATAGTGACATTAAAACACATTTTAGGCTTAATATTGAGTTATTCTCCAAAATAAAGTTTCATTATAATTTTTATATCAGCAAGTCTCGAGCAATATGTTGATAAATATGTTAAGAGATTTGAACTATACTTAGTATGAAATTTTATTACTTTTTTTTTTTTTTACTAGGGAAGGCACAGGAAAATCTGTAAAAAATTAAAAAAAAAAAGAGAGAGACAATTTATTGAACGAATGAATAAATGAATTCAATAATAAATAAAACTAAAAACAAAATAAATCAAACATGCACATAGTTGTAGAAACACCCAGTTATATCCTCCATGTACCCCAAAAACTTCACTATCATAGCCCTCACTCAAAGCCCAATTGCATCACGGGATCAGAGACGTTCAGAGATGTGCGATTTCTGCTTCTATTAGTGAATCAACCTTGAAAGGGCGATTATTTTTCCAGATGTAGCACCTTACTTTGTTTTTTTATTATTTTTTGAAGATGAAGCACTTTACTTTTAAGAGAAAGACTGAAACCGCTGAACCAGCTCCCAGGTTGAGCTCATTCATAAGTGCCTAATGACAGAGACTACGGGCGAAATTCTGGGCAAATGTGTGCAGATGCTATAAAACCGTGAGCGACGCGCTCTCCAAGATTGCCCGGTGTACAGAAGATGTCGGTTTGCACGCTCATACTTTCCGACAGTGGATGCGGAGTGGATTATTTATGGCCTATATTGCCTTTGTGGTGAAAAGAGGTTGGGTTGCATTAAAGGGCCTGGTGTGTTTGTGCATGTGTGTGTGTGTGTGTGTGTGTTTGTGCATGTGTGTGTGGATGAAGGGTCTAATCAGCCCAGGCAGGTGTCATTTTCAGCTTTCGCTCTCTCTCCCGGAAGGCATTCCTGTGTTATCACATAAATCACGCTCTTAATGTGATGTGAGGAACTAGACTGTTCGAAAAGACACCGCACATGGTTTCCTTTTATATATATATATATATATATATATATATATTTATATATTTATTTTATTTTTTTTTATTTGTTATTTTTTCTCCCTTTGCGTATTGGAGCATAAAATGTAATATCACACTTTGGAGTTAGGCTTGTGTTACCTTGAAAATTTACAATTAGCCTTCTTGGCTGTAAGAAATGATTCAACCTTTATAATTATTTCACCACTTGTGTAGTTTGCTGCAGTGTCGAACATGTTTACAAATTAGCTGCGGGAAAGATTTCTTATTTTTGTCTTTCTAGATCTAGTGGTCTTCATTTAAATATGACTAATATGTTTCACGTATAAGCTGTTATCTGCTGCCCACGCTAATTGTTTTGTCATTCGGTCCGGATAAGTTGTTTTCTTCCTCATTTGCTCCACCCATGTACATTGCTAATTGCGATGTTTTGGTTGGTGTGCACTTGATTTAATTATGCAATTTAGCAAATGTCTATGCTTTGTATGCTTTACTGAATGAAACAGTATGATTAGTGTTATCCTTGTAAAATTTGGCAATTTATGTATTTATTTTCTTGAAAGTTTTGAGGCAATTAGGCATATGTCTTCTCACAGTTTAAATGCGAGCCGGTTAATTGTCTCCACTTCATAAGCACAGATCAGTTGTGTCCTTATGCTTCAGCAGTGCTCCAATATACCATATGTTTCACGGGACGTGTTGATGCTTGCAGTGTTATGCTGTATTATCTTCCCACTAAACATTTTGTGATGTCAGCTCTGAAAGTTACTGCATGACAGGAAAGAGAGCAAGAGCAATGCTAGCTGCTGTAGTTTATGGTCGTTCTCACTTTAGAGCGTTTGGCAGGGATACGATTTTGGTTCATTTAGTTGGTGTGAAAGCTGTTTTCTGAGTTTTGCTCGCACAAACCACCTAATCGCACAAGAGTCTAACGGAAATTGCGGTCTGGGGTATTACTGAGGGAATAGAAAGAAATAGCTTTAATATTTGCAATATATTCACTGTGAATTATTAGATGGTAGATGGTGCAACTCTCCGGATGGATGGATGGATGGATGGATGGATGGATGGATGGATGGATGGATGGATGGATGGATGGATAGATAGATAGATAGATAGATAGTAGTACAACTAAAATACTGTAAAATGACTCCCAAGATATATGCTATTACTTTATTTTACTGTTATACATGACATTTATTAGAGTGAATATAATATGCATTTTTATTTTTTATTATTTATTTACTTATGTAAGTAAATTATGTAATTAATTAAAAGGTCTACACACATTACTTTTTATTTTATTTATAAAAATATATATTTAACTTTATTTTATTTTATTTTATTACTTTACTTTACTTTACTTTTTATTTTAATGGTTTCCAAAAAAAAAAAAAAAAAGTAAAGCAACCCAATCATTTTCAACTCTGGTTATAAAAATAATTCTACATTTTAGAATGATTTCTGAAGGATCATGTGACACTGAAGACTTGGCGTAATGGCTGCCAAAAATTCAGCATCTATTTCATTAGAATAAATAAATGACACTTTCAAATATTTTAAAATACCAAACAGTTGTTTTTAAATGGTAATATTACTCTTTTACTGTACTTTTTAAAAAAAATAAAATGAACACAGCCTTGATGCGTGTTAAAGACTTCTTTAAAAATAAATAAATAAATAACCCCCACATTTTAAACAAAAGTGTAGATTTTTTTTTTACTACCGTTTTCCTTATTGTGGACATTCTTATGTCTTAGACCCCAATATCATTGTGTGTACAAGTCAGATTTATAACCGTAAATGCTGCTCGACTGTAGTCAAGAGCAATACTCTTGTAAAACGCAGCATTCGGTGGTAGAGTTGAGATTTATTTCTGTGCTCTCTTTTAGCCCTGCCAACCTCAGTCGACTCCATCAGTAGCCCTGCTGAGGTTTGAAATAGACCCAGATCGGTGACAGCGGGAGAATGACATATTGTCTCTTTCCACCTCTATTTTTACGATCCTGTTACAGTTTGTTTGACTTTTTTATCATGACTGTTAGAGGCGTCCCACTGCGGTGTCCATTCGGAGGTTTTTACACATTTCTACACATGGCGCTTATTTCCGAATGATGTTAGGTCTTGTCACTTAGTTGTCATGACACTTTTGCCATCTTTATTCCTGTCCGTTTTGTTTCTGTTTTGCTTTGCTATTAATGCTTTTATGGAGGAGCGAAAGTTTTGTGTTGCATTTGAATCGACTCATCTTGATGGTGTGTTATTGCTTTGACTATCCACCAACAGCAGCAAGGTCATCGTCCCACGTAAAGTAAGATTACAGCACGACTACAATCTGCCGGGAACGTGGTTGTGAAGCGAGTGGGTTAGCGACCTGTTTAACTACCCAATACTGAGACCCATAAAAACAGCACAGCCCCCACCACCCCATTCCAATGAAATTTCACTCTGATCTGAGGTGACTTTCTGTGTTGTCCCTAAAAGAAGGGACATTCAGCTAAAAAGCTTTATAGAGCTACTCTATGTAAGTCATCCATTCATTAAATGAGTGCAAGAGAATATTTTTTAAAAACAGTTTTATTAAATCTTATAATTATAAAGACTACGTTTTTTGTTTTCAACTTTTAATTTAAAAAAGTACATAATATAAAGGTGTATAATAAGGAAACCAAACCTTAATGCAAAGTATATCCAATTCCTAAAGCATATAAAATACACTAATTAATAATAATAATCATAATGATAATAATAAATAGTTTTAAATAATTTTAAAATAATAAAAAAAAAAAATATCCATATGACATTGCAATTTCAATCCTATTTAGCTTCTTTTATTTGCATATGAATAAGAAACATCATGGGTCACTGTGTCACTCTCAGCATCATGCATGAAAAACCGTGAAGGCATGTTGTGATTTTGTTTCTCATATTTCCGCCTTGCTGGCCTTATGTGAGAAGTATCCCACATGTTTGTCGCTACATGGAGTTCTTGAGGGAACAAAACATCTTAGATAAAGTTCAGATTATAGATTTCAACTGAAGTTGCTGGAATGCATGACAGATATGTTGTGATAGAAGTTGTCTGTTGTACGTGGCACGTATTTGATTCTCTCAAATTACTTCACATCAGCAATTGCATGCAATGCAAGAAGTAGGTATTGTTCCTAGTAAAAACATATTGCTCGAGACTTACGGATATGAACTTTATTTGGAGTACTGCTTGTGCACAATTCACATTTCTTAATTTTAAGCCTAAAATGTGTCATTATTGATGAGTATTGTATAATCAATGAATAATATTGATCTTTAAATGCAAGATTCAACCTGAAGCATACTTGCAATAGTTCTACTTTAGCACAATCAAATATACTTCAGTGTATTTTTAGTTGGTCTTCAGCACTACTTCAGCACAATTAAAGTGCATTAAGCACAAAATTAGTTGTTCCAATTTAGCAGACTTTAAGTATACCAGTTTAGTAAACCAAACGTACAATTGCAGGGTATTTTTATTAAGCACATACATGTGAAAATGTATTTGTAGTATACTTAGCATGAAATAAAATTGTAATGAAGGACAAAACGGCAAATGTAAAAATTATGTACATTTATACCTGGCTCTCTCTCTCTTTCTTTATATACACTCTCTATACATACAACAGTAGTCTGAACAAAAAGTGAAGTAGCTAAAGTAAAAATATAAGTGAATTTCTATCATGTTACCAAGGAGACAACAGTGGCATTGAAGAGCTTGAGATGAAATATAGATTATAGGAATATAATCTAAAATATAATATGATGTGTTAAAGAAGTAATTCAATTCACTTGCATTAAAAAAAGTAACTAAAATCACTTGCATTTTAGTATTATTGATATACCTTTAGAGCATTTATTCATATTTCTAATTAGCTTTTATATTTAGTTTTTAGTAATTAATTAAATTTTATATTTTGTTTTCATTCATTTAATTTAAGCTTCCTATCATATTTCTGTGTAGTTTTAATTTATTTTTATATAAATAATAAATTAGTAATTTTAGTATCTCAATATAAACTTGATTTAAGTTAGTTGCCAAGGAAGCATTTCTAATTTTCAATTCATTGAGGTTTTTCATCTGACATTTTGTCATTTCAAATAATGGAAATTATTTTTTAGTTCACTATAACAACACTGGTCTCATGTGAGCAAAAATATTTTTGGACATTATTTCCAATCAAGCTATAATTTGTAATTTTGCTGGTCTGAAAACATTTGTAAAATGTGCAATTGTTTGTATTTAGCACACCTAAAATCCTAGCTATGGAATTAGCCTTAGCTAGACCAAAGTGTGTAAAATTTCCACTGTTATTTCCAGCACAGTATATCAAGCATGAAACATCATGTAAGAAGTAGTGCTGGAAATGTCGCTGTGGCTTTAAATGCGTATTTTTCTACAATCCACATGCAGGGCTAAACATGCTCATGGTTGAATAAACTCTGTTATTTAGTATCTCATTCACAGATGCAGTGATGTTCAGGCAGAATTGTGGTCGCAGTACCTTCAGTTGTCGTTCTGATGTTCTTGCTAATGTTTTAGCTGTTCTGCTTCGTTTAATGTATTTGTTTTTCTTGTCTATTCGAATAAAAACTGCCTGATGTAATCTAATGATGGTACGAGTGACTTAATTGTCTTTCTGTCCACCTCAACTTTATCTCGAAGTATTAAAGAGGACAGAAATGTCTTTCTGTTTCTCTCAGATGGGAATAAAGCAGTCGTCAGTTGTTTTGCTGGTTGACTCACTTCAACGAGTGACATAATTAGTAAATGTATGGAAGAAACGGAGGCAGTGAAAAGCCAGTTGCGCATACACACACACACACACACACACACACGTGCACGGTCTCTGCTCTCATACCATTCAGGTCCAGCAGAGGGGGGAAGCTGATCTCTGGGTCAGAATATATCACCAGACTCGTTTTCACTGCCATATGTTTGTGTTTAACCACATGGGTTTTATTTGGTTTCAGCGCATGAAGTATAGTTTTGTGACCTTGGCATAAAGACATTTTAAAACAGGAAAAAGCAGTTCCTGTAAAACTTAAAATATCGATGCGTACAGTATGGAAATTCTGACCCTTTCCTTAAGACAACAATATACAAAAATTTCAACATACTGGGGGAAGTGGTTTGAAAAGAAAAAAGAGAGATTTAATCAGTTACCTAGGGTTCTTTTTTTTTTTTTTCTCTCTTTCTCCTGGATGAGACCGAATATAAAATATGTATAGAAATATAGCAATGTATAGTAATATGTTATGCCATTTATTTATATATATAAAATAAATTTATTTATAAATAAATAAATAAATATATATATATGTATATATATGAGAAGGCCCAAAAAGGAGAGTCTTGGATAATTTTTGACTCTTAATGGATTAAACTGTGTCGGATATGTTACTCATAACATACTGTATGTATGGCAGAATATGATCAAAATCTAAATACTCATGAATGCAGTTATACTTGGTGTACTTGTACTTGGTTACTATTGTGTGTCTATGTCTGTTTTCTTTTTTTGTTTGCCTTGTAAAAAAAAAAAAAAATATATATATATATATATATATATATATTACTAGAATGTGGGCTATAAAGCCAACTTTTGTATCTTCTGATATAATACTTTTTATTTCAATGGCAAAAAGTTATTTTTCATTTTATGTAATATTTATTTATGAAGTAATTTTTCAAAATCCTAACATGTTTTTGCAGGGAAAATACTATCCAGATTTTGATGTGGTCTTTTTTAGACTCCGCTGCGCACCTAATATACTTCCAGTTGTTCTATTTCTTCTTCAGATACTGTATACTATTTCCATCCCCATAGTTTAGGTACAGTTCTTTGCTGTATTTTGCTGAATTACTGGACTATTTTGAATCAAATGCTTTTTTTGTTTTGGTCCACTTGTATAATGATGCTTGACAACCAGTTCATATCCCACCTCAAAGAATGAAGAAGTGCGATGATTCTTGACTCTTGCGATCATTAAAAAATAAAATATGGAATATACATCAAAATTTACAGATGTAGTCATATTAGAAAGCTCATTCTGTCTATTTAATTTATTTCATCCGTCAAATAACATCTAGTTTCATCTTGCGGTCTTCGGAGATGTGTATTGTAAATTATATTCAATTCCCTCAAGGGTGCATGTGCAAAGGAGATAAAAACATTATTAGCTGGACTCATACCTAAATGTATAACAGCTAAACAATTTTACCAGTATAATGGTAGTTTTTTTTTCTTTGAAAAGAGATAAAAATGGCCATGTTTCCATGCAGGGAATTTTATTGTATCTGAGAGCTGTATGTGGTGCAGCACCCCCTGCTGCCCTGGAGAACCAGGATAATTCAGGATCATTTA
>NW_015505339.1:918131-930918 GCF_001515645.1 Sinocyclocheilus grahami | reverse complement strand
CCCCCCAGTCATGTCAATAGCCAAAAGTGTCAAAAGTTACCTGGATTCACTCCATATTTGCTTTGTTATACCTTAAAAAAAATTTTATCCTGCTAGCAATGCCCATTTATTCTAAATTTATGGGTAATCTGATTTCAGGTAGTTGGCATTAAACACTTTTTATATGGTGAAATCCATCTAAAACTATTTTAAACAACATTTAACCATTGTGTAAGTTTTATGACCTCATATTGTTTTAGAGAGTGGATGTGGAAATATGTGTATGCCTACTTCATCTGACATGGTGCAATAATGTGATAAAAATGGTCGAACAAACAAACAGAACTTTCAAAGAAAGAAACTGGCCAGCCACATGAAGTTAAATACTTTTCATTACAGTACGTTCATGAAAATTTTGAACTCAAAAACCTTGATGTTTATAAAAATGATAACCAAGAATGTATGCACACCCCAAGCGCCACCCCCCCCCCCAGTCATGTCAATAGCCAAAAGTGTCAAAAGTTACCTGGATTCACTCCATATTTGCTTTGTTATACCTTAAAATTTTTTTTATCCTGCTAGCAATGCCCATTTATTCTAAATTTATGGGTAATCTGATTTCAGGTAGTTGGCATTAAACACTTTTTATATGGTGAAATCCATCTAAAACTATTTTAAACAACATTTAACCATTGTGTAATATGACCTCATATTGTTTTAGAGAGTGGATGTGGAAATATGTGTATGCCTACTTCATCTGACATGGTGCAATAATGTGATAAAAATGGTCGAACAAACAAACAGAACTTTCAAAGAAAGAAACTATGGCCAGCCACATGAAGTTAAATACTTTTCATTACAGTACGTTCATGAAAATTTTGAACTCAAAAACCTTGATGTTTATAAAAATGATAACCAAGAATGTATGCACACCCCAAGCGCCTTCTATTGTTTTTGTTTATTAGTTTAGAAAACAATGGAAGCCAGACTGGTGAAGTTCGTAAATCTGCAGCAGAAAGACGTAGGTGTGCGGGCGAGGATTTGAATATCAGCAGCTCTTTGTTTTACGAGCCTTTACGAGGCAGATACTGCGGCGACTTTAGCAGCCCTTGATGAGCCATTTAGCATGCTAATCATCTGACATCCTGCTCGTTAAAGAGGGAGAGAGAACGAAAAGAGGTAGAAAGAGTGGGTGAAAGCCAAGAAGAGTCTCTCTTGCTCCCTCTACGTCTGCTTTCCTTTGGGGAGCTTTGATGAAATGAATGCATTATTGCCTTTTCTCTGCCGCCCATAAATTAAAAGATAACAACAACTTGTATACGGCATGAAGATTAGGTTTGTCGAAGTGCTTCTAATTATTTTCCGCCCAGCAAGCTGCGCAGGCAGATACTGCGGCGACTTTAGCAGCCCTTGATGAGCCATTTAGCATGCTAATCATCTGACATCCTGCTCGTTAAAGAGGGAGAGAGAATGAAAAGAGGTAGAAAGAGTGGGTGAAAGCCAAGAAGAGTCTCTCTTGCTCCCTCTACGTCTGCTTTCCTTTGGGGAGCTTTGATGAAATGAATGCATTATTGCCTTTTCTCTGCCGCCCATAAATTAAAAGATAACAACAACATGTATACGGCATGAAGATTAGGTTTGTCGAAGTGCTTCTAATTATTTTCCGCCCAGCAAGCTGCGCCAGGCACTCCGGTATTGATGAATAACTTTACGATGGCCTTCAACAAGCTGAGGTTGTTTTGGGAAAGGGGGCATGCGGTTTATGTGGAGACACGCTCTCTCCTGAGCGGTATTAGTTGCTCGGTTTGGGTGCGAAGCGGAAAGAAAATGTTTAATTAGCAAAGCAATAAAGTCAGAGAAAGAGCAATGCACTGCCTTGCAAAGAAATTACATCTCCATTCCAATAGATGGCCCATAGCGCTGCTGCCGGTGTCATTGTCCTCCTCAAATGCAATTCGGACAAGTTTTTAATTGCTGTAAACTCATGTATATTTATATCAAGTACCGTGATTTTTTTGTTTGTTTTGGACGCCAGGTTGTAGCTACTTCATTATCGGAACAGTGTGTATATGTGTGTGTCGGTCACACACACACACACACACACACACACACACAGACAAACTTCAGTCTAGGGCTGGGTGATATGGCTAAAAACATTATCACATTTTTTTTTTATATCAGATGTTATTGATATTTATCATGAATGATATTCATTATTGAGGAATGAAAAGACGTCCATGTTTGTTAGACCTTGAATGGAAACTAGCTTGTTTGTTCACAATTAACATTTTAATTTAGTGCCTCATGAAATGTATTTTATTTTTCCCTTAAATTTTGTGTTTTCCTTTTCCTTTTCCTTTTATTTTTTTCTGGGTTCTGTGTTTTATGATTAATTAGTAAAACTTTAAAAATGTAATCAATCTTTTAAATGTAATCAAATGAATATATAACAATTATTTTACAAATAAAATGTCAACTAAAATGCTGCACAAAAGAACTGTATACATTTCAAATATGGATGAAAAAGATCCAGTTTTTGTGATATTCCTTAAAAATAAGAATACTATTATTATTATTATACGACTTTACTTTTTAGATATACGAAGATGGTGCATTCCTATTGCTTATGAATGGGGGAAAGTGCAATGCGCAGTATGGCGGAATAGTCCCACCTTCTGAATAAAATGTATTTCTTTACTTTTTTTTCGACATAGTTCAGTGTTGTTAAAATGATCCCTGTTCACATGTATCTCAGAATACGACATTAAACACTGTATTATACATGTCAGGCCAGTAGTTGGCGATGTCACTTTGTAAAGAAACACTACTACACCCATACGTATAGACTAAACACATAATACACATGTGCATGCTGACGGTGTTTTTACGAATTTCGCTTTTGTGTTATCGTGGACGATAACGGTGTAGATTTCAAAAACTTGCACTTTGAAACCCATTTTCGAAAGTTTAAATTTTCAAGCCCCCAAAATGCCGGAGTCATGTAAATGAATGACCAGAATACATACAAAGTTTAAAATTTTTTGTTGAAAACACTGTCATGTAAACACCCCCTAAGTGTGTATTTGACGGTAGCTTTCCTGATGATATGTTGAAGTGAGTCTTAGATCAGTCTATACTAAGTGAAAGTGTCCAGGTCCTTTTTTTTGTTATCGACATAAATTTTATCACAATCTCAGTATGATATCACCCAGCCCTGCTTCACTCCCTAAAATGTGTGGGCCCCATCCATTCTAAATTCATATCAATAAATAATACGGCAGCATGCGCCCTCTCAAAGTTACCCAGCCAAGCTCATAACACAGATCCATGATCCTCGCAGAATACCGCAGAATGTTCTGGAGTCCTCCGGCACGTGGCGACTCTCAGCTGTTCATTTCGATGTAACCTTTAATGTGAGCCTTTCAATATCCTTCCCAGATAGCCGGGAGAACGGCTTCCGTATCAAACGCGCTGACGGTGTTCGCCCTTCAGTTACAGCGACCTGCGCTCTCATGGCTCCATTTGGCTTATTTACCTTTTATTAGTGTTCACCCTCGCCTTGACATTTCATCAAACAGGCCACTGTCACTGATCTCGGGGTTTGTGTTATGAACAGGCCACACACACCCGTACACGTGCTACGTGACAGACAAACAATCACAGCTGCTTGTTTACACAGGCTCATGCTTGAACCCTTAATATAAAGAAAGCCACACGTGCTTGTCTGCACACAGGGCCAGCATGGCCCTCTCTCCATTTCTACTGGAAATGAACCTAAAGGCTCATCTGTGTTTCCGGTATTCTGGATGCTGTTGAAGTGTCTGGTATTAAAGGCTTAGTTTGAAGGCTTAAAGTGCCTAATTTTTTATTTTTTTAATCTAATTTCTGTTGTGGATTAGAAAATGTAATTTGCACTTCTACATATTCCAACGTAAACACTGAAATATAGAAAGATTTTTTGAAGATATTTTCGTTAAAGTTTTGTAACTGTTGTTTCATGTGATGTTTTGTAGTGGAGCCAGTTTTTCGCATTGCTCAGGAGATAACTACCCTTCTCCATCCCCAGCTCCTCCTTTTGTCCACAGTCAGGCCTTCTGATATTCCTCGTTGAATCAAACTCCTTTATCTTGAATTATGTTGCTACATTAAATTGCCATTAAGAGCATTAATGATATCTGCTACATTTGGTTCTGTTTACCCTAGGTGGGTTGTCGGTGCTCTTCACAGTCTTATCCATGCTAGGCTGCATAGATGGGCATGTAGTTTTTTTCCCAGAGCAGAACCGTACTGCTAAACCAAATTGTATGCTAATTTTCAGTCACTTTTGTCAGTAGTGGTCCTGACAGAAATACAATTAAACAACTTTGCTTTTGGAAGTTTTTTTGTAATTTCATTTAATTTCAGTTAATATTTATCTGAAGAAAGGATTTGTTTTGGTTTATTTTTTTGTTTGTTTGTTTTAGTTAACTATTTTTACCCTGTCAAGATTTAAGATTTTAGTTGACAAAGTGCAAATTTAAAGCCAATTTTCAAAAACACTTACCATTTTAAATCATTTTAAAGTTGAGGTCAGTACTTCTTCTTCCTTTTTTTTTTCTTTGATAGTAATACATTTTCTTGAGCAGCAAATCGATGTAGCCTTGGTGAGCATAAAAATATTTAGCAGTGAAAAATCGAATGACCCCAAACTTATGAATGGTAATCTATATATTAGCTGTATTTCATTAAACATGTTTAATATTTAATAATGTTAAACTATTCTTGGTAACACTTTATTTTACATTGTCCTTGTCCTTGCATGTACTTATTATTAAAATAGCAATACATTATGCACAATTACATGCAACTAACCCTAAACCAAACCCTCATTCATCCATAACCCTAACTATATAGTAAATACGTGTAGTTAATTAATATGACTCAGTACATGTATAATTACACTGTAACAAGGACACCATCAAATAAAGTGTAACCATTTTTGCATCTCAACAGCGTTTGTCCTCACTTTCTTTTGCTGTACAGGAAAGAGCTGCAACATTTCTCCTTAAAAGTTCAACAAAAGAAAGAAAAGTTAATGATGAAAGTAAGGAGTAAATGAACTGTTCCTCTATCCTGTGACTTTAAAATCTGTGCTCTGTTTTTTGGCTATTTCATTTATATTTTCTTTGCATCTTAAGTCCAAATAACAGAAACACACAGGATAACATATTATTTACCAATTAAAAAGGCGGTTTCAATGCCCAACATGTAGATATGTATGTTGCAAAATGCTATAAAATGTCAAGGTTGCGTTTGTCACGATGAGAAAGGAGCTTCCTTTGCGTCCCTGAGATTAGCCACGTGTTCGGCCGTATTGTGGAAATGTGGCCTGCGCCTGTTAATTGCCTAAGAGACGCCCAGTCACACACGCTTTGTGCATGAAAACACCTGTCACCGTCATTGTCTCTGATCCCTAAACCTGTTCCAGGCTGCTGGGGAGGGGTGTGTGTGTGTGTGTGTGTGTGTGTGTGTGTGAGAGTGTGAGAGTGAGAGAGAGAGAGAGCTTTGAGGGCTGGAAGCATAGCAGGATACGGAAACGAGGTTTGCCAACAGACAATTACAGAGGAAAGAGAGTGTGGTTGAGAGTTGTAACTACTCTCACACTGGGAAAATATGACACAGAGCCAAAAATCCAACCCGGCCTCCCAGCAGCCCCTTTCCCACTCACTCGTCGTAATGCCCAATCAAATGCTGTGAAAATTTACAACAGCACTTTAATTATTGATGCTTGTTCTCCTACATTAAATGCTTTGTGGTGTCTACACGATTTGGATCCGCAGTTGGCCACTCAATGTTTCTGCAGTCAATAAACGAACATGAGTTTTTTTTTTGCCTTTGAATTGGATAAATTAGCTTTATTATTGTCCTGCAGTGGGGGGGGGGCAGGGTTTCATTTATATGGCGGTAAAATCTGTGAAGTGTGAGATATTTCAATTTAGATCACAATTGGAGAGATTGAACTATATTAAACTGCATTTTGCTGTCATGAATATCATTTTATGGATATTTGCTTTTTTTGTATCTTTTCAAGATGTTCGATATCTTTCTTTGCCGCTTCTCTTTCATCATCATATTGCTGTATGTAATGGATCTAATTTGATATAGTCAAGGTTGTTTGCCGCCGCGGTTTACAACAGTTTAATTAAACGGTAGAAGAAAGTCGGAATGCATGTGTAATTGAAAGCTAAATTAAATTATTGTATTTGCTCAGTCGAGATGCCTTGTGGGTATGCGGCGGCTTTCATTTTGCACAAGAGACGGATGCTCTGCGTGATGACAACCCGCTGGTGCCCGACGTACAGACGCACGCACACAAACAATATTAAAAACAATATTAATTTCATCAACTATAACGCAATATGAATATCCTCCAGGCAGAGAGCCGCAAAATTTTCGGTTATTAATTTGAGAGATTGTAATAACTCGACATGCTGTCTTCACCTGCAAATACATTATTCAAAATTAAATGATTAAACATGGAGTTCAGTACTTCCTGCAATCCATTAAACAGCGTTGCTTAAAACTCTGAGTCTCATGGCCTTTTTGCACCTTTTTACCCTGTAGGAAGAATTTTGATAAACCAAGGAAACAGACCCTGCCTTCTGATGAAGACGGTATGTGAACAAGACCATTAGAGTTAAGGACCGTCTTCTACGCTAGCAACAGAAGCTTGAATTCATGTGAAATGTGAAAACATGTCTTTTTCCCTACTGAGAGCTGGAGGAATGCTCTTTCTAGTGATGCAAGTTGACCAAGGAGGTCTTGCTGGTCCCCTTGCAGGGGTCATTGAGTGAATGTTAATTGCTTTATTTTCATACACTTCTTCTATTATGAACTTTTTGTTTTAAAATAAAATAAATGTTATTTTATTTTAATAAAAAATAAAACAAATTCCCCCCACAAATTCACAAATGTCAGGTTAATACAACTGCTGTGATATAATGAAGAAAAAGCATAAAAAGGATAGAATTTCTGTCAAACGTATTTACTGTAAGTTATTTACAATAATCTTTCACTATTATTAATTAATAAATAATGAATGTATTTATTTATTATTAGTTTACTTATTAGTTCAACACAAAGCATCCAAATACAAACACTTTTTCAAACATTTTCAGTTAAACAATATTAACAAAAATAATAAAAACACTTTATCTTGGAAAAAAATAGTTTAATACACTTCTGTTATTAACTTAAATTTTTTGTCAAAAACAAAACTCCAAAAACTGCTTAATAGTAAAAAAAAAACAATCAAAATTTGCAAAAAATTAAATAAAATTTGCATGCAGCTAACATCTATCTATCTATCTATCTATTAGGGGTGGGGGAAAAAAATCAATACAGCAGAGTATCGCAATATTTTCCACGGCAATACTGTATCAATACACGGATGCCAAGTATCGATCTCTTATTATACTATTTGGTAGAATATTAAAATCAATTTCTTTACAATCCACTAGATGGTGGTGTTGAGTTTTTTTTTTTTTTCTGGTGAGGTCAGCTGGCTCACCTTCAGCATGCAGTAAGTTAGTAAAATAAAGAGGGTGGCATCACGGAAAGTTATCAGGAAAGCCCCGTCCACGTTTAAATCAGATGTATGGACTTCGGATTTGTAAACAAGGAGGGGATGTAAGTAGGGATGCACCGAAAATATAGGCTACATATAATAATAATAATAATACATGGTGCG
The DNA here is from genome assembly GCF_001515645.1 of Sinocyclocheilus grahami. Classification (NCBI taxonomy): domain Eukaryota; kingdom Metazoa; phylum Chordata; class Actinopteri; order Cypriniformes; family Cyprinidae; genus Sinocyclocheilus; species Sinocyclocheilus grahami. Next base: position 923,210 of record NW_015505339.1, on the reverse strand, counting down.
TCGCGCCCCACCCCGCCCGGCAGTGTTCAGCACGCATGTTTCACTCTCCTCGTCACTGCGCAGTTTGACTCTCCGCTCAATATTCCAATCTATGAATGTACGTTCCGCTCGTGTACTGCTCATGCTCATCGGAAAAGCAAAGTCCGCTCAAATAACGCGCTGACAGGAAATTTCAATGCTGTATAGGCCTTCTTGTTCCGGTTTGCAGTAGCGCTACTGTGCTGTAACATGGTGTAGGTTAGTTCAGCTGTACTGGGCAACGCTGCTAAAATGATGCTTGATATTGAATGATAAAATTATATTTAGATCCGCCTTAAGTATTTACTTGACCTCTCAGGGTCAACTGTCTGTCAATTCTAAGAACGTTAATTTCCTGGTTAAGGGAAATAACTTTCTTACTGTACGATACTACTCATGTACTAGCATGTAGCAGAAATCTGCATGATTAGGGACTACGATTATAAGCAAACAATGAACAACCTCAGGTGTGATACAAGTAAGACTTTATTAACTACATAAATACTTAAACTAGTCTAACATACACCTACACCACACACACACGCATACAGTTGGTATAGGAAAAGGGTTAAAGCTTAAGCAGTAAAGAGAAGAGAAATAAAAACATGAAGCTATGGGACCATTGGATATTCAGCAGATCTACAGCCTGAAGGAAACATCAGATTCTTAGTTCAAACACACCTTTGTAAAAAGGTGCAAATGATACTTAATGTATCAATTAATAAGACTAAGTTTGATACTTGCACGTCTTGTCTGTCTGACATAGAGTCCCGATGCAATCTGAAGGCTCAAGTTGATCTTTGCTGAAGTTGGTTGATGGAAAAGTACCAGTTTGAGTCAGATGATCTTCGTGAAAGGAAAGTCAAGGCCCGAGGCCTGGCACAAATTTAGGTTGTAGCTCACATCTTCTCAGAATCTAACAGAACCACAGACTGGAGGCAGGTCACTGATGTGAGGCCTTTAAGGCCTGACAAGATTTACGCCTCTCAGGATGAGCTTGTCCAATGAGAAAGGCTGAAATTCCAAGTGGGAGTTTGGAAATACTGGGGAGTTTTATGACCCTTTGTGTGAAAGCATGGTAATTTGCATATGGAACTTGAATCGAAATTACTAAAGATTCTCAGAACACTAATATATTGCCTATGTACCAACATATAATATACACTCTCGTTTAGATCATCAGAAGACGAATTCATAGATACTAAATTTTTACATATAGGTAAGATGACAGGAACGAGTGGTTCCATCATAAGCCTGCATAAAACAGTATACAATATACAAGGACTGTAACAACATACACAATGAGCTGAAGGATATGTGTGTTCATTCAAAGAAAGGTTTTCCTATGAATTAATTAGAGAAGAGTCCATTTTTACTGTGCATTGTGTCTTTCCTATGGAAAATGTAGTGAGTTTCTCTACTCGCATTCCTTTGGGCAATAAAACCAGTGATATCAGCATTGGTTGCCATAGAATCAGAGGCCTGTTCGTTCGCAGACATCCTGGCACCCAGCATGTTTATTGGGTGAGGGGTCTGTGATTATTTGTTAATCTAATGAATAATTGATTTGTTAAATCAAATGAAAAATGGTGTGTCTGATTGGTCCAGACGCTACAACAACAACAACTTATATCTGATTATGTTACATACACTGTACAATCCAATATTTTACCTTACTTAGATTTAATTAGTTACCTTTACTTGGTTGTTATACTTACTAGGTTTTATTAAGTTACAGCTACTTTCAAGGCAAATAAAACAATTTACTTACTGTTTTCAGTGACACTTACTTAAAATATTCAAGTAGCCACAAAGGAACCAATGATATTAATAAACTGAGAGGCAGCAGTACATTAATATGTTGCTAATGTGCAACATAGAATAAGAAGAAAAGAAAAAGAGTCTTAATAAACTTTTCATCCATTTCCTCTATGTCTGCAGTTAACTTTCACTAGTTGCATTCACTCGTTTCCCAAAGTCATCTTGAATGTTGAATTTAATACAACTGAAATATTTGAGAGAACATCACATAAGCTGACTTCATAAATTGATGTTGATTTTCCTAAAATGTTTTTTTTTTGTTTTCTTAACTCACCATTATAGTGATTCGCGTTCCCTTAGGAGCAAACAATGAACAACCTCAGGTGTGATGCAAGTAAGACTTTATTAACTACATAAACACTTAAACTAGTCTAACATACACCTACACATACACACACACACACACACACATACAGTTGGTATAGGAACAGGATTAAAGCTTAGGCAGTAAAGAGAAAAGAAATAAAGCATGCTATGGGACCATTGGATATTCGGCAGATCTGCAGCCTGAAGGAAACATCAGCTTCTTAGTTCAAACACACCTTTGTAAAAAGGTGCAAATGATACTTAATGTATCAATTAATAAGACTAAGTTTGATACTTGCACGTCTTGTCTGTCTGACATAGAGTCCCGATGCAATCTGAAGGCTCAAGTTGATCTTTGCTGAAGTTGGTTGATGGAAAAGTACCAGTTTGAGTCAGATGATCTTCGTGAAAGGAAAGTCAAGGCCCGAGGCCTGGCACAAATTTAGGTTGTAGCTCACATCTTCTCAGAATCTAACAGAACCACAGACTGGAGGCAGGTCACTGATGTGAGGCCTTTAAGGCCTGACAAGATTTACGCCTCTCAGGATGAGCTTGTCCAATGAGAAAGGCTGAAATTCCAAGTGGGAGTTTGGAAATACTGGGGAGTTTTATGACCCTTTGTGTGAAAGCATGGTAATTTGCATATGGAACTTGAATCGAAATTACTAAAGATTCTCAGAACACTAATATATTGCCTATGTACCAACATATAATATACACTCTCGTTTAGATCATCAGAAGACGAATTCATAGATACTAAATTTTTACATATAGGTAAGATGACAGGAACGAGTGGTTCCATCATAAGCCTGCATAAAACAGTATACAATATACAAGGACTGTAACAACATACACAATGAGCTGAAGGATATGTGTGTTCATTCAAAGAAAGGTTTTCCTATGAATTAATTAGAGAAGAGTCCATTTTTACTGTGCATTGTGTCTTTCCTATGGAAAATGTAGTGAGTTTCTCTACTCGCATTCCTTTGGGCAATAAAACCAGTGATATCAGCATTGGTTGCCATAGAATCAGAGGCCTGTTCGTTCGCAGACATCCTGGCACCCAGCATGTTTATTGGGTGAGGGGTCTGTGATTATTTGTTAATCTAATGAATAATTGATTTGTTAAATCAAATGAAAAATGGTGTGTCTGATTGGTCCAGACGCTACAACAACAACAACTTATATCTGATTATGTTACATACACTGTACAATCCAATATTTTACCTTACTTAGATTTAATTAGTTACCTTTACTTGGTTGTTATACTTACTAGGTTTTATTAAGTTACAGCTACTTTCAAGGCAAATAAAACAATTTACTTACTGTTTTCAGTGACACTTTATTCAAGTATTCAAGTAGCCACAAAGGAACCAATGATATTAATAAACTGAGAGGCAGCAGTACATTAATATGTTGCTACATAGAATAATAGAATAAGAAGAAAAGAAAAAGAGTCTTAATAAACTTTTCATCCATTTCCTCTATGTCTGCAGTTAACTTTCACTAGTTGCATTCACTCGTTTCCCAAAGTCATCTTGAATGTTGAATTTAATACAACTGAAATATTTGAGAGAACATCACATAAGCTGACTTCATAAATTGATGTTGATTTTCCTAAAATGTTTTTTTTTTGTTTTCTTAACTCACCATTATAGTGATTCGCGTTCCCTTAGGTTGGGCACTTGGAACTTTGTTTATGTTATTAGAATTTTCTTCCTGTTAATGCCGTAATGCATCATGAAGTCAGAGTTGTTTGATTTCAAGGGAGGAAAAGTAATAAATAGTTGCTTTTAGAAGATGACCTATCTTCTAATTAAAGCATTAGTGTATATTTTGTGTGTGTTTATTAACTTTTTCAAATTTCGTTTTTCATAAATACCTTGAGATGCTTTTAATTGGGTTTATATAATCCTTAAATAGTGTGTGGTAATATGCTAAAGTCACACACAGACTTAAACATTCGGCACCTGAATCACAACAATGGTAACAATTCAATTGAATTTATTTTCATTAATTGTAACAATAACCATTTTATTTGCTCTTTTTGTTCTGCTACTACTGACACAAGACGGCAAATAAAATCAACTGTAAAACATAGCAACAGCGTAATTTATTCATGCCGCAATGCACTCTGGGAGTCAGTGAGTAGCTATACTTGTCAGAAATGAGACCAGGATCCAACAGCAGGTGAAACAAAAAAAATATGATAACAAAAAATGCTCAGTCAATAAATCAGCCAGAGAGCAAATAGTCAGCTTGATCAGCGCGGAGGTCAGACCGAGCCCGCGCGGAAGAGAGGCAGCGAACCGGCAATTGAAAGTCGCTGCTGAATTCCAGAGTTAGTGCTGAGCGTGGGCAGAGAGGAATCGGAAAGGGCTGCCGTGAAGAGACAGGCCTATGATAAGAGAGAGCCTAGGCAGAGAGCCGACCAGCGTCCTGAAGGGGCAGGCGGATAAAAAGGGGAGGGTGACAAAAACAGGAATGCCAGACCGACTAGACTAGAAAAATAAACAAAACAAGACTGGGTCAGAAAATACAGCATGCACTGAGACGATCTGAGCTACAGCACAACACATTACGGACTGACACAAGACAGCAACCATGAGGGCAAGATAATGAGGACAAAACCGTGTGCAGGTGAGGAGGGAGAATTAGCTAACAGGGATAACGAGAGGGGCGGGGTAAACACCAGGATGACAGCAGAATACATGGCGAGCATCAAAACAAAAGGCCATGTGCTCCATGACAACAAAGCCTAAGCAGACCCCACTGAGATCGTGACAGTACCCCCTCCCCCAAGGAACGCCACCAGGCGACTCAAAGGGGGGGGCTACCTTGTGTCCGGCGGAAGTCCTCGATCAGCGACTGATCCAGAATATCCCGAGCCGGAACCCAACTCCTCTCCTCCGGACCGTAACCCTCCCAGTCCAC
>NW_015505339.1:912522-917385 GCF_001515645.1 Sinocyclocheilus grahami | reverse complement strand
AGGGAGAATTAGCTAACAGGGATAACGAGAGGGGCGGGGTAAACACCAGGATGACAGCAGAATACATGGCGAGCATCAAAACAAAAGGCCATGTGCTCCATGACAACAAAGCCTAAGCAGACCCCACTGAGATCGTGACAGTACCCCCTCCCCCAAGGAACGCCACCAGGCGACTCAAAGGGGGGGGCTACCTTGTGTCCGGCGGAAGTCCTCGATCAGCGACTGATCCAGAATATCCCGAGCCGGAACCCAACTCCTCTCCTCCGGACCGTAACCCTCCCAGTCCACTAGGTATTGGAAACTCCTGCCACGATGACGAACATCTAGTAATCTCCTAACAGAATAGACAGGAGAACCATCCACTAGACGAGGGGGAGGGGGGGCAGGGGATGAAATGTTGGCATTAAGGGAAGATCTGAACACAGGCTTAACCCTTGATACATGAAAAACAGAGTGCACCCGACCAAGAGAGGGAGGCAACTTGAGCCGTACCACCACCGGATTAAGGACCTTGGTGATCTGGTATGGACCAATGAACCTAGGCGCTAACTTGCGAGAGACAACCTTGAGAGCCAGGTCCTTGGTAGACAGCCATACCTTCTGATCACAGATATAGCGAGGTGCTGGAATCTGGTGATGATCAGCCGCTGCTTTGGTCCATCTGGAGGCTTGGACCAAGGCCTTCCTAGCCTTCCTCCAGACACTACGACATCTCCGGACAAAGGCTAGGGCAGAAGGTACCGCAGCATCAGGTTCCTGAGAGGGAAACAAAGGAGGTAGATAGCCAACAGAACATTCAAATGGTGACATGCCTGTGGATGCTACTGGGAGTGTATTGTGGGAATACTCAATCCAAGTGAGCTGTTGGCTCCAAGAGGCAGGATTGCGGGACACCAGGCAGTGGAGAGCTCGCTCAAGATCCTGATTGGCTCGCTCACATGGTCCGTTGGTCTGGGGATGAAAACCTGACGACAGACTCGTAGAGGCCCAGATCTGTCGACAAAATTCCTGCCAAAAATGGGAGACAAACTGGGGACCCCTATCAGAGACCACGTCAACTGGAAGACCATGGATCCGGAAGATGTGGTCAATTACCAGTTTGGCTGTCTCCTTGGCAGAGGGGAGTTTAGGGAGGGGCACGAAATGAACCGCCTTAGAGAAGCGATCCACCACCGTGAGAATAACAGTGTAGCCTCTTGAAGGGGGTAAGCCAGAGACAAAATCTAAGGCTATGTGTGTCCAGGGATGAGAGGGGATGGGCAGGGGTTGGAGGAGACCAACGGAGGGACGGTTAGATACCTTGTTCTGGGCACAAACAGAGCAAGCCAATACAAACTGCCTGACGTCCTGGCCAATAGAGGGCCACCAAAATTGCTGGCGGATGGCAGCCAGCGACCTCCTGACTCCTGGATGGCAGGCAACCCTAGATTAATGCCCCCACTGAAGGACCTCAGGGCGTAGCGCAGCCGGCACGAACAACCTACCCGCAGGACACTCAACTGGCACTTCCACCCTTCGTCTGGCCTCCTCCACCCTCCTCTCGACGTCCCAGAAGAGGGACCCCACCACCACTCCTTCAGAGAGTATGGCATTGGCCAGGGTCTCCTCTCCTGGGCGTTCAAACTGGCGGGATAGAGTTGTAACGAATCAGCTCATGACAGGAAATATGAATAATTAACCATAACTAGTTATGATTAATTATGAATATTTTAGATCCGCCGTAGATATTTAGCTGACCTCTCAGGGTCAACTGTCTTGTCAATTCTAAGAACGTTAATTTCCTGGTTAAGGGAAATAACTTTCTTACTGTACAATTCTACAAAAGCTTGTAGCGTAAATCTGCATGATTAGTGACTCCGGTTATGAGCAAACAATGAACACGTCAAGTGTGATACAAGTAAGGTTTTATTAACTACATAAACACTTAAACTAGTCCAACATACTACATAAACACATAAACTGGTCTAACATACACATACACACACACACACACATACAGTTGGTATAGGAAAGGGTTAAAGTTGAACTCAGTACAGAAAGAGACATAAGGAATGACATTTATGGAACCATTTGCATATTCAACAGATCTAAGCCTGAGTGATACGTCAGATTCTGAGTTCAAACACACCTTTGTAAAAAGGTGTAACTGATACTTAATGTATCAATTAATAAGACTAAGTTTGATACTTGCGAGTCTCGGCTGTCTGAAAGAGATTCCTGATGCAATCTTAAGGCCCAAGATCTTGCTGAAATTAGTTGATGAAAAGAACCAGTTTGAGTCAGAGAATCTTTGGTGAATGGAAAAGTCAAGGCCGAAAGGCCTGGCATCATGCTTTGGTATCCTGCAGCGTTTTTTCTCACATCTTCATCTTAGCATCGACCGGACCACCGACTGGGGCGGGTCACATGAAGTGTGGCCTTTAAGGTCGGAGAAGATCCCCGCCTTTCAAGGTGGGCTTGTCCAATGAGAGAGATGGAAATTTCCTAGCGGGAGGTGGCAATTGCTGGAGGGTTTACGACCCCTTTGTTCTCTAAGCATGGTAATTTGCAAATGGACTTAAATCGAAATTACTAACGATTCTCAGGGCCCTAATATATATTGCCTATGTACCAACATATAATATACACGCTTGTTTCGATCATAAGAAGGCAAATTCATAGATACTAAACAAGGTAAGATTACATATAGTGAAAAGGGATGATCAGGAATGGGTTCCCTCACAAGCATACTAAAATAGTCTAAAAATATCAAAGACAAAATACACGATGACAATAATATACCCAATGACCTGAAGGATATGTGTGTTCATTCAAAGAAAGGTTTTCCTATGAATTAATTAGTAGAAAAGTCAATTTCTGCTCTGCCTCTCCTATGGGGACAAAGAGTGGGTTATCCTACTCACATTCCTGGGGGAGTCATAAAACCAGTGATATCATGATTAGTTGTCATGGTGACCAAGGGGGGATGGTGTTCAGCAGAAATCCTGGCATCCAGTTTATTGAGTGAGGGGACTGTGACGATTTGTTAATCTAATGAATAATTGATTTGTTAAATCAAAATAAAAATTAGTGTGTCAGATTGGTCGAGACGCTACAGAGTATCGGGCTTAACGTTCTTGGACCCGGGCCGGTACAAAAGGGTGAAGTTAAATCGGTCAAAGAAGAGTGCCCAGCGAGCCTGGCGCGAGCTCAGCCTCCTAACTTCTTATGATCCGTCCAGACCAAGAAGGGCTGCGCTGACCCCTCCAACCAGTGACGCCACTCACCAAAGGCCAACCTAACCACCAGCAGCTCCCGGTTGCCGATGTCGTAATTACATTCAGCTGGGTTGAGGCGATGGGAGAAATATGCACAGGGGTGCACCTTCCCATCCTTAGCGGAACGCTGGGACAAGACTGCGCCTACCCCGACCCCAGAGGCGTCCACTTCCACAAGAAATTGCCGTTCGGGATCTGGAATGTAGAGAACAGGAGCAGAGATATACCGGGACTTTAATTTATCAAAGGCCTCCTTAGCCTTAGCACTCCAGGTGAATGGTACCTTGTTGGAGGTGAGTGCCGTTAAGGGTGCTGCTACCTGGCCAAAATTACTGATGAATTGCCGGTAGAAGTTGGCGAAGCCCAAGAAACGCTGCAGAGCCTTCCTGGAGTTGGGTACTGGCCACTTAGCGACAGCCTCGACCTTGGCCGGATCCGGCTTAATCTCCCCAGCTGAAACAATAAAGCCCAAGAACGAGACCGACTTGGCATGGAACTCGCACTTCTCCGCCTTGACTTAAAGCTGGTTCTCCAGCAGCCGTTGTAGGACCTGGCGCACGTGCTGAGTGTGTACCTGAAGGGATGGAGAAAAGATGAGAATGTCATCGAGGTACACAAAGACAAACTGGTTAATCATGTCTCCCAACACGCTATTGACCATGCCCTGGAAGACAGCAGGGGCATTAGTAAGCCCGAACGGAAGGGCCAGGTATTCATAGTGTCCCGTGGGGGTATTAAAGGCTGTCAGGGATGAAAGAGGTGGTGGGTGGCTCTTAAAAGGCTGAGTCTCCTCCAGCCCCCAGGACGAGCGGGGAGCCAAGCGTTGCTGACACAAGCGGAGGCGGCTTTCGACTCGAGTGGCCAGATTGATAAAGCCCTCCAGGTCTTGGGGTAGATTGTGGGTAGCAATCTCATCCTGGATTTCAAAGTTAAGCCCCTCCCGAAACATAGCTCGCAGCGCCCCCTCATTCCAATCGCAGGAAGCAGCTAGAGTCTTAAATTGAATGGCATATTCAGTCACGGAACGGCCTCCTTGACGGAGCCACGCTAGTTTGGATGCTGCCTCATCTCCTTTAACAGAGCGATCAAAAAGCTTTGTCATCTCACAGCGAAACTCCTCAAAATCAGTGCAGAAGTGGGCTCTAGCGTCCCAAACGGCAGTCCCCCACTCGCGAGCCTTTCCTGTCAGCAGAGTAATGACATAAGCAACCTTTAACCATTCTGTAGCATGGCATGGTTGCAGTGCAAACACCAGCGAACACTGAGATAAAAATGCCCAACATGAATTCGGATCTCCATCATACAAGGGCGGGTTGTTGGCATGCGGCTCGGGCTCGCGGTGAGAAAGAGACAGGGGGACTGCTGAAGCAGAGGATGACAGAACGTCTTGCTGGAGTTCGCGGAAGCGGCCGCTTAATTCAGTCATTTGGGCATTGAGGATTTCAACCTCCTAAGCGGTGGATGAGAGCTGGCTGGCTTGGTGGCCGAGGAGAACTCCTTGATGAGCGATGGCCGATCTAACAAACTCCTCACCCGCTGGATCCATCTGGGTCAGTCCGTACTGTCAGAAATGAGACCGGGATCCAACAGCAGGTGAAACAAAAAA
>NW_015505339.1:888210-903795 GCF_001515645.1 Sinocyclocheilus grahami | reverse complement strand
CCAACATATAATATACACGCTTGTTTCGATCATAAGAAGGCAAATTCATAGATACTAAACAAGGTAAGATTACATATAGTGAAAAGGGATGATCAGGAATGGGTTCCCTCACAAGCATACTAAAATAGTCTAAAAATATCAAAGACAAAATACACGATGACAATAATATACCCAATGACCTGAAGGATATGTGTGTTCATTCAAAGAAAGGTTTTCCTATGAATTAATTAGTAGAAAAGTCAATTTCTGCTCTGCCTCTCCTATGGGGACAAAGAGTGGGTTATCCTACTCACATTCCTGGGGGAGTCATAAAACCAGTGATATCATGATTAGTTGTCATGGTGACCAAGGGGGGATGGTGTTCAGCAGAAATCCTGGCATCCAGTTTATTGAGTGAGGGGACTGTGACGATTTGTTAATCTAATGAATAATTGATTTGTTAAATCAAAATAAAAATTAGTGTGTCAGATTGGTCGAGACGCTACAGAGTATCGGGCTTAACGTTCTTGGACCCGGGCCGGTACAAAAGGGTGAAGTTAAATCGGTCAAAGAAGAGTGCCCAGCGAGCCTGGCGCGAGCTCAGCCTCCTAACTTCTTATGATCCGTCCAGACCAAGAAGGGCTGCGCTGACCCCTCCAACCAGTGACGCCACTCACCAAAGGCCAACCTAACCACCAGCAGCTCCCGGTTGCCGATGTCGTAATTACATTCAGCTGGGTTGAGGCGATGGGAGAAATATGCACAGGGGTGCACCTTCCCATCCTTAGCGGAACGCTGGGACAAGACTGCGCCTACCCCGACCCCAGAGGCGTCCACTTCCACAAGAAATTGCCGTTCGGGATCTGGAATGTAGAGAACAGGAGCAGAGATATACCGGGACTTTAATTTATCAAAGGCCTCCTTAGCCTTAGCACTCCAGGTGAATGGTACCTTGTTGGAGGTGAGTGCCGTTAAGGGTGCTGCTACCTGGCCAAAATTACTGATGAATTGCCGGTAGAAGTTGGCGAAGCCCAAGAAACGCTGCAGAGCCTTCCTGGAGTTGGGTACTGGCCACTTAGCGACAGCCTCGACCTTGGCCGGATCCGGCTTAATCTCCCCAGCTGAAACAATAAAGCCCAAGAACGAGACCGACTTGGCATGGAACTCGCACTTCTCCGCCTTGACTTAAAGCTGGTTCTCCAGCAGCCGTTGTAGGACCTGGCGCACGTGCTGAGTGTGTACCTGAAGGGATGGAGAAAAGATGAGAATGTCATCGAGGTACACAAAGACAAACTGGTTAATCATGTCTCCCAACACGCTATTGACCATGCCCTGGAAGACAGCAGGGGCATTAGTAAGCCCGAACGGAAGGGCCAGGTATTCATAGTGTCCCGTGGGGGTATTAAAGGCTGTCAGGGATGAAAGAGGTGGTGGGTGGCTCTTAAAAGGCTGAGTCTCCTCCAGCCCCCAGGACGAGCGGGGAGCCAAGCGTTGCTGACACAAGCGGAGGCGGCTTTCGACTCGAGTGGCCAGATTGATAAAGCCCTCCAGGTCTTGGGGTAGATTGTGGGTAGCAATCTCATCCTGGATTTCAAAGTTAAGCCCCTCCCGAAACATAGCTCGCAGCGCCCCCTCATTCCAATCGCAGGAAGCAGCTAGAGTCTTAAATTGAATGGCATATTCAGTCACGGAACGGCCTCCTTGACGGAGCCACGCTAGTTTGGATGCTGCCTCATCTCCTTTAACAGAGCGATCAAAAAGCTTTGTCATCTCACAGCGAAACTCCTCAAAATCAGTGCAGAAGTGGGCTCTAGCGTCCCAAACGGCAGTCCCCCACTCGCGAGCCTTTCCTGTCAGCAGAGTAATGACATAAGCAACCTTTAACCATTCTGTAGCATGGCATGGTTGCAGTGCAAACACCAGCGAACACTGAGATAAAAATGCCCAACATGAATTCGGATCTCCATCATACAAGGGCGGGTTGTTGGCATGCGGCTCGGGCTCGCGGTGAGAAAGAGACAGGGGGACTGCTGAAGCAGAGGATGACAGAACGTCTTGCTGGAGTTCGCGGAAGCGGCCGCTTAATTCAGTCATTTGGGCATTGAGGATTTCAACCTCCTAAGCGGTGGATGAGAGCTGGCTGGCTTGGTGGCCGAGGAGAACTCCTTGATGAGCGATGGCCGATCTAACAAACTCCTCACCCGCTGGATCCATCTGGGTCAGTCCGTACTGTCAGAAATGAGACCGGGATCCAACAGCAGGTGAAACAAAAAATTCAAAGTTTATTGAAAACCGTGATAATAAAAAATGCTCAGTCAATAAATCAGCCAGATAGCAAATCCGCCAGCAAATAGTCAGCTTGATCAGCGCGGAGGTCAGACCAGCCTCTGCCGAGCCCGTGGAGAAGAGAGGCGGCGAACCGACAATTGAAAGCCGCCGCTGAATTCCAGAGTTAGTGCCGAGCGTGGGCAGAGAGGAATTGGAAGGGGCTGCCATGAAGAGACAGGCCTATGATAAGAGAGAGCCTAGGCAGAGAGCCGACCAGAGTCCTAGAGGGGCAGGCGGGTAAAAAGGGGAGGGTGACAAAAACAGGAACGCCAGACCAACTAGACTAGAAAAATAAACAAAACAAGACTGGGTCAGAAATACAGCATGCACTGAGACGATCTGAGCTACAGCACAACACATTACGGACTGACACAAGACAGCAACCATGAGGGCAAGATAAAGGGAAGATAATGAGGACAAAACGGGGTGCAGGTGAGGAGGGATAATTAGCTAACAGGGATAACGAGAGGGGTGGGGTAAACACCAGGATGACAGCAGAATACATGGCTAGCGTCAAAACAAAAGGCCATGTGCTCCATGACAACAAAGCCTAAGCAGACCCCACCGAGATCATGACAATACTAAGTCATGAGTAAACCTAAATTAAATGATCAAGTCCACCCTACAGTTCTTTTTTAGTTACTAGAACTCTTGAGTAAGTAAACTATACTAACTAAGAGCTGGCTGGCTTGGTGGCCGAGGAGAACTCCTTGATGAGCGATGGCCGATCTAACAAACTCCTCACCCGCTGGATCCATCTGGGTCAGTCCGTACTGTCAGAAATGAGACCGGGATCCAACAGCAGGTGAAACAAAAAATTCAAAGTTTATTGAAAACCGTGATAATAAAAAATGCTCAGTCAATAAATCAGCCAGATAGCAAATCCGCCAGCAAATAGTCAGCTTGATCAGCGCGGAGGTCAGACCAGCCTCTGCCGAGCCCGTGGAGAAGAGAGGCGGCGAACCGACAATTGAAAGCCGCCGCTGAATTCCAGAGTTAGTGCCGAGCGTGGGCAGAGAGGAATTGGAAGGGGCTGCCATGAAGAGACAGGCCTATGATAAGAGAGAGCCTAGGCAGAGAGTCGACCAGAGTCCTAGAGGGGCAGGCGGGTAAAAAGGGGAGGGTGACAAAAACAGGAACGCCAGACCAACTAGACTAGAAAAATAAACAAAACAAGACTGGGTAGAAAACACAGCATGCACTGAGACGATCTGAGCTACAGAACAACACATTACGGACTGACACAAGACAGCAACCATGAGGGCAAGATAAAGGGAAGATAATGAGGACAAAACGGGGTGCAGGTGAGGAGGGATAATTAGCTAACAGGGATAACGAGAGGGGTGGGGTAAACACCAGGATGACAGCAGAATACATGGCTAGCGTCAAAACAAAAGGCCATGTGCTCCATGACAACAAAGCCTAAGCAGACCCCACCGAGATCATGACAATACTAAGTCATGAGTAAACCTAAATTAAATGATCAAGTCCACCCTACAGTTCTTTTTTAGTTACTAGAACTCTTGAGTAAGTAAACTATACTAACTAAGCATTTGTCAGTACAACATACTATTCCTATTTCACTTTACTTAGTTTTTTCAAGGCAATCGGTTTGCATGCTTTTTTTTAAGTAAGCCCAACTAATTAGATTTTACAGTGTAGAAGTGAATAAAAATAATATATTGATATTTAATATTAAGGTAACACTTTTCAATAAGGTTCCATTAGTTAATGTATTAACTATCATGAACGAACAATGAACAAGACATTTATTACAGTATTTATTAATCTTTCTTAATGTTAGTTAATGAGAATAAAGTTATTCACAGTTAGTTCATGGTAATTCAGAGTGCATTAACTGTTAACAAGCACAACTGTTGATTTTAATAATGCATTAGTTAATTTTGAAATTAACATGAAATAAGATTAGTACATGCTGAATAACTATTGTTCATTCTTAGTTCATTAACTAAAGTAATTAACTAATGAACCTTATTGTAAAGGGTTACCAATATTAATATAAATTCTGTCCAGTTTTATTGTGTTACTTTCAGTAAAAGTGTGGTTATTTTATTGGCTTGTGTTTTTTTAAATCCAGTATCATTGAGTTAAATTGAAAAAGTCTTACAAAATTACTTTATATTATTTAATAAAATAATAAATAATCATTACAAAGCATTTTTGGTTTCGGTTTTCGGCCAAGTGCATCCAGAATTTTCGGTTTCCGTTTCGGCCCAGAATTTTCATTTTGGTGCATCCCTAGATGTAAGACTACATGGTTTATTTAATTTAATTTAAATTTAACAGTAATTTTCTTTCAAATGCCCCAATTGCTGAAGGGTCTGCACTTTTTAGTACAAATTCAAGTTGCACTGTTCAAAATACCTGTAGTAGCACAGCAGTGCAATCCCATTTTGCACTGCAACAATACAACTGAAGTGAGATAAACAAACTGAATAATGTTTCTTTTTAGTTAAAACAGATGTCAAAGTTTTCCTTTGGGGACATCATTTGAAGTTGGAAAAAGGTAATAAATTGCAATATATCATAGAATATCGCAGTATATTTAAAATCGCAATAATATTGTATCGTGACACAAGTATCGTGATAATATCGTATCGTGAGGCCTCTGGTGATTCCCACCCCTACTATCTATCTATCTATCTATCTATCTATCTATCTATCTATCTATCTATCTATCTATCTATTTATCTATCTATCTATCATCTAGATAAAAGTACTTTGACATACATCATGAAATAATTATGAAATATCAGTGTTTTTTCTATAATATTATAGTATCACTGTACTGTACTAGTATTATTATTTATTTATTTATTTATTCATTCATTCATTCTTTTGACAAAAAATTATTAAGATGAGAAATAATGATTAAAATTAAGATACATGCATATCTGTTGAAGTTGTAAGGAAAAATTTTATTACTTTTTACTTGGTCAGACCATTTTCACAGTGATGAAGTGTTTTATTGCAACACATTGCTGGTGAATTGGTAGCTAGTTCATATAGATTCACATGATCTAATTTGCTCTTATTTCTAATTTTCATCTACTTTAGGCTCACTGATGGTTAATTTAGTGATTTAATTTAGCTTTTTTTTTCTCCCTGAAAAATCTTTTCTTGCTGTAAAAATCGACAAAATGTAAAGTTTTTCTGTCATCATTTACTCACCTTCATGCCATTCCAAACTTTCTACTTGTTTCTTCTTCGGAACATGAAAGAGATATTTTTAAAAACTAAACAAAACAAATTGTCTCCTTAAAATGAAAGGCTAGTTTTCGCGTATTTTCCCTGACCTCTTCACCCTGTTTCTAGCCTCATGGAATCGTTCCTTTTAGCCGCTCCATGAATTCCCTCAGCTCTCTTCCAGTGGCTGTAGTCATTATTGTGTTCACCATTTAAGACTCCTCAAATCCCCTTACAGTCTGAAGATAGATTCCTCTTTCTTTACAATGGCAGCTTTATGAAACAAGTACAAATGTAGACCTTAGTAGTAGATCTCGAGACCTTCCGTGGCTCCCAGAGGCCTTTATATGAAGGCACAGAAGGCACGTTTTGTCCACAAGTCTTGAAGCAGATATTTAGCACGGCTCATTCATTCAGCGAATTACAACTTTAAAGCACCTGAGAGTGCATTCTGCACGTTTCCACTCTGTATTTAAGAGTCCCGTTTCAGGCTGTGGTTTTCTGGACTGAATCTTTGAGTTTGCTTTCGGGTTATTGGATAATTGGCACCACTGAAAGACTGCAGCACGAGCTAGAGCACATTTCTTCTTTTTTCAAATCAAGTGATATGGAGTTTGCAAAGAGAGGGGCAACTTACTGAAGCAACAAGGTCATACAGCTCACTTAGTTTCCAACCTAAATTACTTTTCGCTGGCATTTTAGCAGAGTATTTTTTGCTCCTAATAGTGAACACTTTTCAATAAGGTTCCATTAGTTAATGTATTAACTATCATGAACGAACAATGAACAAGACATTTATTACAGTATTTATTAATCTTTCTTAATGTTAGTTAATGAGAATAAAGTTATTCACAGTTAGTTCATGGTAATTCAGAGTGCATTAACTGTTAACAAGCACAACTGTTGATTTTAATAATGCATTAGTTAATTTTGAAATTAACATGAAATAAGATTAGTACATGCTGAATAACTATTGTTCATTCTTAGTTCATTAACTAAAGTAATTAACTAATGAACCTTATTGTAAAGGGTTACCAATATTAATATAAATTCTGTCCAGTTTTATTGTGTTACTTTCAGTAAAAGTGTGGTTATTTTATTGGCTTGTGTTTTTTTAAATCCAGTATCATTGAGTTAAATTGAAAAAGTCTTACAAAATTACTTTATATTATTTAATAAAATAATAAATAATCATTACAAAGCATTTTTGGTTTCGGTTTTCGGCCAAGTGCATCCAGAATTTTCGGTTTCCGTTTCGGCCCAGAATTTTCATTTTGGTGCATCCCTAGATGTAAGACTACATGGTTTATTTAATTTAATTTAAATTTAACAGTAATTTTCTTTCAAATGCCCCAATTGCTGAAGGGTCTGCACTTTTTAGTACAAATTCAAGTTGCACTGTTCAAAATACCTGTAGTAGCACAGCAGTGCAATCCCATTTTGCACTGCAACAATACAACTGAAGTGAGATAAACAAACTGAATAATGTTTCTTTTTAGTTAAAACAGATGTCAAAGTTTTCCTTTGGGGACATCATTTGAAGTTGGAAAAAGGTAATAAATTGCAATATATCATAGAATATCGCAGTATATTTAAAATCGCAATAATATTGTATCGTGACACAAGTATCGTGATAATATCGTATCGTGAGGCCTCTGGTGATTCCCACCCCTACTATCTATCTATCTATCTATCTATCTATCTATCTATCTATCTATCTATCTATCTATCTATTTATCTATCTATCTATCATCTAGATAAAAGTACTTTGACATACATCATGAAATAATTATGAAATATCAGTGTTTTTTCTATAATATTATAGTATCACTGTACTGTACTAGTATTATTATATCTATCTATCTATCTATCTATCTATCTATCTATCTATCATCTAGATAAAAGTACTTTGACATACATCATGAAATAATTATGAAATATCAGTGTTTTTTCTATAATATTATAGTATCACTGTACTGTACTAGTATTATTATTTATTTATTTATTTATTCATTCATTCATTCTTTTGACAAAAAATTATTAAGATGAGAAATAATGATTAAAATTAAGATACATGCATATCTGTTGAAGTTGTAAGGAAAAATTTTATTACTTTTTACTTGGTCAGACCATTTTCACAGTGATGAAGTGTTTTATTGCAACACATTGCTGGTGAATTGGTAGCTAGTTCATATAGATTCACATGATCTAATTTGCTCTTATTTCTAATTTTCATCTACTTTAGGCTCACTGATGGTTAATTTAGTGATTTAATTTAGCATCTATCTATCTATCTATCTATCTATCTATCTATCTATTTATCTATCTATCTATCATCTAGATAAAAGTACTTTGACATACATCATGAAATAATTATGAAATATCAGTGTTTTTTCTATAATATTATAGTATCACTGTACTGTACTAGTATTATTATTTATTTATTTATTTATTTATTCATTCATTCATTCTTTTGACAAAAAATTATTAAGATGAGAAATAATGATTAAAATTAAGATACATGCATATCTGTTGAAGTTGTAAGGAAAAATTTTATTACTTTTTACTTGGTCAGACCATTTTCACAGTGATGAAGTGTTTTATTGCAACACATTTCTGGTGAATTGGTAGCTAGTTCATATAGATTCACATGATCTAATGTGCTCTCATTTCTAATTTTCATCTACTTTAGGCTCACTGATGGTTAATTTAGTGATTTAATTTAGCTTTTTTTTTTTCTCCCTGAAAAATCTTTTCTTGCTGTAAAAATCGACAAAATGTAAAGTTTTTCTGTCATCATTTACTCACCTTCATGCCATTCCAAACTTTCTACTTGTTTCTTCTTCGGAACATGAAAGAGATATTTTTAAAAACTAAACAAAACAAATTGTCTCCTTAAAATGAAAGGCTAGTTTTCGCGTATTTTCCCTGACCTCTTCACCCTGTTTCTAGCCTCATGGAATCGTTCCTTTTAGCCGCTCCATGAATTCCCTCAGCTCTCTTCCAGTGGCTGTAGTCATTATTGTGTTCACCATTTAAGACTCCTCAAATCCCCTTACAGTCTGAAGATAGATTCCTCTTTCTTTACAATGGCAGCTTTATGAAACAAGTACAAATGTAGACCTTAGTAGTAGATCTCGAGACCTTCCGTGGCTCCCAGAGGCCTTTATATGAAGGCACAGAAGGCACGTTTTGTCCACAAGTCTTGAAGCAGATATTTAGCACGGCTCATTCATTCAGCGAATTACAACTTTAAAGCACCTGAGAGTGCATTCTGCACGTTTCCACTCTGTATTTAAGAGTCCCGTTTCAGGCTGTGGTTTTCTGGACTGAATCTTTGAGTTTGCTTTCGGGTTATTGGATAATTGGCACCACTGAAAGACTGCAGCACGAGCTAGAGCACATTTCTTCTTTTTTCAAATCAAGTGATATGGAGTTTGCAAAGAGAGGGGCAACTTACTGAAGCAACAAGGTCATACAGCTCACTTAGTTTCCAACCTAAATTACTTTTCGCTGGCATTTTAGCAGAGTATTTTTTGCTCCTAATAGTGTTGTTAAGGCTGTTGTGAATTTATGTTTTCCTAGATCTCTTTTCACTGTGTTTTCTCATAACCCCTACATTATTTTCTTAGCTTATTCTGTCGATTAAAGTAATTGCTGCTGAAAAATCGGACACAAAACAAGGTGTGCTTGTGAAGTTCCTCAAAGGCAGCATTGAGCCCAGCACAAAGTGCGGTACAAAAGGTCTGCTGTGTCTGCAGATACACGGATCATCAGCCTCTGGAAGGTTGAGGAAAGGTCACTTTTACCTTTGAGCGGTTTGCTTGCTTTGAGGTTGCCTTTTTGTCCACATGCTCATCGAACATCACCTACGCAAGTCACGGCACAACAGAGGATAGTAATATCGGAAAGAAAGAACAGTTCAAGATTAACATCGGTTCACACTTGCCCGCTCTAATTGAAACCTGCTAACACTTGAAATATATACAATTTATTTATTTATGAATGAATGAAGGACAAAGAAACATGCCTTATTTTTCTTGAAAAGATAACTTTGGCATCATTTTTAATATTATTTGTCCTAGAAGAAATACACATAAAAAATATGTATATGTAAAATATGTATAATATTACAAAACATTCCTATTTCAAATAAATATTTTTCTTTTGAACTTTCATTCAAAATAAAATAAAATGAAGCACAACTGTTTTAACTTTGATAATAATAAGAAATGTTTTTTGAGCAGCAAATCAGCATATTAAAATTATGTCTGAAGGATCATGTGACACTGAAAATTCAGCTTTGCATCACAGGAATAAATTACATTTTAAAATATATTAAAATGCAATATAATTTTATGCATAAATAAATGCAGTCTTTGTGGTCATGCTGGCATTTTAGCAGAGTATTTTTTGCTCCTAATAGTGTTGTTAAGGCTGTTGTGAATTTATGTTTTCCTAGATCTCTTTTCACTGTGTTTTCTCATAACCCCTACATTATTTTCTTAGCTTATTCTGTCGATTAAAGTAATTGCTGCTGAAAAATCGGACACAAAACAAGGTGTGCTTGTGAAGTTCCTCAAGGGCAGCATTGAGCCCAGCACAAAGTGCGGTACAAAAGGTCTGCTGTGTCTGCAGATACACGGATCATCAGCCTCTGGAAGGTTGAGGAAAGGTCACTTTTACCTTTGAGCGGTTTGCTTGCTTTGAGGTTGCCTTTTTGTCCACATGCTCATCGAACATCACCTACGCAAGTCACGGCACAACAGAGGATAGTAATATCGGAAAGAAAACACAGTTCAAGATTAACATCGGTTCACACTTGCCCGCTCTAATTGAAACCTGCTAACACTTGAAATATATACAATTTATTTATTTATGAATGAATGAAGGACAAAGAAACATGCCTTATTTTTCTTGAAAAGATAACTTTGGCATCATTTTTAATATTATTTGTCCTAGAAGAAATACACATAAAAAATATGTATATGTAAAATATGTAAAATATGTATAATATTACAAAACATTCCTATTTCAAATAAATATTTTTCTTTTGAACTTTCATTCAAAATAAAATAAAATGAAGCACAACTGTTTTAACTTTGATAATAATAAGAAATGTTTTTTGAGCAGCAAATCAGCATATTAAAATTATGTCTGAAGGATCATGTGACACTGAAAATTCAGCTTTGCATCACAGGAATAAATTACATTTTAAAATATATTAAAATGCAATATAATTTTATGCATAAATAAATGCAGTCTTTGTGGTCATTTAAAAAAAAAAAAACTTGCCAAACCCAAATTTTTGAGGAGTAGTGTGCATAAAAACTAATTTGAAAAATCTTTGTGAGCAACATTTTCATGTAGTCATGTAGAAACAAACAAAACAAAACAAGAAATGATATGAAATACGTAGAGGGTGAACTCTGGCAACCATAACAAACACTTGTAGCAGTGACTTTCACACTTTTTAGTCTCTTGCAGTAGCTTTAATCGCTAAACACGTTTGTTCAAATGATTCATTTCAATGTCACTTGCTTATTTTTCTCCTTTTTTGCACCTTTACTCACTTATTCCATCTTTTTAAAACCAGACTGATTAAAAAAGATCATCTACAAGGACACAGTGCGGTTAAAATAGCCTTTTGGCCTTGATCTCTATCAGTGTCACAGACATCATGGGAAAGAGCTCTAATGATGATAGAACTGCTAATTTGATGGCAGTTATTGCTGACACAAACAGTGCTTATACTGATTAGAGATGCAATTTAGAAAGTTCCACCTTCAAGGCAGGATCACGAAAATCATTAATTACTCTCCGAGGAGTTTTCTCTTCCTTCCGAACCAATTTTCGCATTTTCTGCCAGTTGCAATCATCCTTGTAGAACAAGAAAGGTTGGTTTGACCTCACATCGGATGGTTAATTAGTACTAAACCTCACTTTTTCATCTCTGTGCTTTGTTTAAATTGCGTTTATTAATTTTTTTATATCGGAATTTGCCAAAGCACGTTCCTTTTCCACTATGAAATTAATTTAGCTAAATTGTTTGATAGAAAATAATTGCACACAGCTAATCTCAATTAACTCCAAATCAGCACGTCAAGATAATCGTTCTCTGGTAAATACGATTCTCCATCTGCTAAGACATTGCTGAAGTTCACTTCAATCTCCATTAGTCGTTCTCATTTAAGTATGAAAATTAACATTCTGGGTCTGAACAGCATTAATCCAGGTGTGGGTCTCCTCAGCGCGGAGAGGATTGAGAGCGGTGGGTCAGGCGTTCGGCCCGTGTGAAAATCGACTTGATGGGAAAGTGGGGACTCGGGTGTTCTCATTTCTTCACATGCCTTGATGTAAGTTGATGAGATGAAGACCTGCATGTTGATGAAGTGGTGGGCTGTGTTTGGTGTAGGAAGGATGAACATGTGCACTCAAGTCTCCAGCACAATGTTTCTTCTGTCCTTTGAGAGCTTCAAGCACTGTAAGATACACGACATCAGTGTGGAGGTGGATACAGCACTCCAATTAGACAAGCAAGACTGTTCTGTTCTTTTATTCTTTGCACATTTTTTTACACTATATAGTCTGTTTAATCTAATTGAATCTTAACTTTTGGTAAATTGTATGATAGCGTGTCCATAGTCTTTTTCAATGTTTTGAATTAGCTTTTATTATATAATATATATATTTATCCTGTTTCAAATGTTTATTTTGTCATCATTTGCTATATCCTGCAAAGTAAACCAAAAGATTGAAGGGTGATTCTCAAAAATCTATATTTTCTGCAAGCTTTTTTCAAGATAAATTTAGATGTCTTTCCAAAAAAGGACACTTAGAAACTCCAAAAGGACACCAAAGAAGAGCCCATGTAAGCACATATGAAAGAAAAACAAAATCAGAATTTTATAGTATGTGTACAGTGCAACAGCAAAGAGCTTTTTTAACATTTTAGAGAAGCCAAGTTGCGATACTGAACAAGACCACATAGAGATGCCAAAAAAAAACTAAACCAACCGCCTGCTGACTGCATATATCTACTACAGTACACGGATCCATTCAGAGTAACTAAACACAGCAATATAAACATGACAAATCAAAACATTATCATGAATGTGTGTGGAAACAACATGAATGTACGAACATGTCTGTGCCTGTGCATAAATACAATGTGCGATCAGTGCGTCAAGAGCACTCATACACACATTATTATAATGGACTCACGCGTGCTTACTGTACTGTACAACTCCTGTATGCCACCGCAATCATCTTTACCTTGATTGCAGTCTTCATCCATCAAAACTTTACTAGCGAGACTGGTTATCCAGTCAAGAAAACGTAGTTTGCGTTTCATCTGGCCATACAATGGTGGGATGTGTTGACAATCCGTTCAGTCTGTACTTCACACTTAAGCGCGTGACATGTGAGGGCTCGCGCTCTTCAGAGACAATCACAGAATATGACAGAGCTCGTGTTTAAAAGCCAAACATGCTGGAATGAATAATTCACTTAAAACACAATGCGAGTCTCTGTTCTCTCTGCAATCTCTGATGTAATCAGCCTGGTTTCCTTTATATTATCGCTGTTTTGGATGGATTGTTTGAATGCATTCACTTACTGGATCATTGGACTAAAACTTCCCCAGAGTTTAGCAGCTTAAAATTATCTGATCGCAAACAGAGAAGCAAAATTGGGTTAAAGGGTTGGAATAGAAATTGTAGATTTTATGATTTTATGATTTTATTATTCCTAGTTTATTTAACATTTAATAAAACCTAATTATAACTAACATTTAATAAAAACTGTGAATGCCTACTTTTCTTTTTTTCTTTTGTAAGGAAAAAGGGAAAATTAACTCTTATTTTAGCTCAGGTTTTCAGAGGGGGGGGGGATCGAATCTTAAGATTCAAAATCAACCCGATTGAACTGATTCCAAAATTGATAGTTTACACCAGGGGTGGCGAACGTCGGTCCTGGAGAGCCGCAGCCCTGCAGAGTTTTGCTTCAACCCTAATCAAACTCACCTGAACATGCTAATCAAGGTCTGAACAGTTACTAGGAAGCTACAGGCAGGTGAGTTTTAATTAGGGTTGGAGCTGAACTCTGCAGGGCTGCGGCTCTCCAGGACCTGAGTTCGCCACCCCTGGTTTACACTTTATCAACGGTCGTCCAGCGAGACGTTAACATCAGTATATTTTACCAATTTGAATATTTGTAATATCACAGGTTAATACATGCTTGTGATAATTTATAAGCTACGAGCTAGGTAACTAAGATCTGGGCAGGGTTTAACTTTAAAAAATTTCACGACACAAGACAATAATTCTTATAATGAAACAACAGTTTATTGGCTATTCTAGATTACATTAAACTAAACTAATAAAACACACACATACACACACACACACACACACACGGGAGTTCTGAGGTTCTGAAGTTCCCAAAGTTCTAACACTCGTTTTCTATGAGTTCTTTAAATTCAACCTGAGAAAACTCATAAAACAGAGAACACACACACACACACACACACACACACACACAGACACACACACACATACAGGAGTTATGAGGAAGTTCCCAAAGTTCTAACACTCATTTTCTACGAGTTCTTTAAGTTCAACCTGAGAAAACTCATAAAGCAGAGATTTGTCTTATCATTACTTGCTTAATTAGTTCAGCACCCATTCAGCACAAGATGAAAATATTTTGTTTGTTACTTGTGTTTTGCTGACAGCTGAATTGAGCTTGTTGGCTGCTTGAGGGAGTCCCAGCGTATTTGATTGGTTGCTGATCTGGCGTCTGGATGACATAGTTTCTGGGGATGGCCTCCTGATTAATGGGGTTTCCTGGCACCGAGGCTTTGGCAGTTCTTCTGAAAGAGTCTGAGTTTGTAAGACTTTAGGCTTTTGAAGATCTCTGGTAGTCACAAAGTTTCAACTGAAGTGTTTGAGTTCTGGAGTCTCGATCGCGTGATGTTACTGCATGTGAGCGCTTTGTAGCACGGTCACCAAGGCGAAGAGCCAAAGGTCTAGAGAGAGAGAGAGAGAGAGAGAGAGAGCAAGCGAGCAAACCACGAAGGCTTTGTGTCCATTTTTAAGCAGGCTGATTTTGGTCCACCCCACGACGCGATCTTCCAATCGACTTGTTGCAAGGCTTAACCACGCCCTGTGTGGTTCCCTTCTCGTGCATAAATTAACATGCTGTTCAAGACATCACGTGGGGGAAATGTCTCTGCAAAGATTTTGTTAATACTTCTATAAAGTGTCCTACAACACACACTGTTCAAAATAACAGCTTTTCACTCATTTCAATGTTGTGGGAATAAAACAAGCTTTCGTTCAACATCAAATAACAGGTAGTTTGCATACACATTAATAATCTTATCTACTAAAAGCAAAAGTTATAAGGCAAAGATTAAAATATCATAGGTTTCAATAACACATCAAACCGAAAGCATAGAAAGGCACAAAACATATTATTTGTGAGTATAGTTGCCCTTTTATACTTTTAAATTATTTTAAATGATTGTCTTTCAAAATCGTGATGCAAGGTTCTGTTTCTTTTGTTGTAAGAAAAGAACGCGGGTCAGTTGGGTTTCAAAAGGGGCAGGAAGCAGATGTTCAATGGGTCATGTGATAGTCACGTATAGATCCCGTGTTTGCAGGCCTGAGGGTGTGATTAAATTACTCGTCCTTTTCCTGTTGGATATAATAGTTCCATTCATTGGCGATCACAAGACATCACGAGGTATCTATAGGTTATAGTCCTGATACAAAAGATCTCTGTTATCTCCTGCTTGGATTAGTTTTTCATCACTTCTCGGAGTAGATGATGACAAGACTGACAGGAAGTTGACCCAGAATATTGGATGGTTGATTCAATGGCGTATCAGTCCATGATAGAAATCCTACACTTTTTATTATTACGTATAGAACATAATCAAAAACTTGATTAATTCAGTCATAATCAACAACATGTGGTGCATCACCTACATAGAAGCTTATGATAAATTAGATATTTGCCTCTGACTGTCTGCTCGTGTTGCTGTGTATGTGTGTGTATATATATATA
>NW_015505339.1:858755-888000 GCF_001515645.1 Sinocyclocheilus grahami | reverse complement strand
ATATATATATATATATATATATATATATATATATATATATATATATATATATATATATAAAAGCAGAGGAGTTTTTGCGCTTATACAAATATATTCTTCTTATGTTAATTTGTCTAACTTTCAAGGGTGTAACTTGTAACTTTTTCCAATATGCATTCATTTTCATGCTAAACTATTCAAAAATAATGTGTGAGAACATTTTGGTCTTTTTGATGGGACTGCCTTTTGTCTTTTCAGGATAGTACTGCATTGCTGAAAATGTTTTGTTGATTTTGTACACTGACTGTTATGACTTGCAAACAAAGCTTTTGGATTTCTGTGAAATATTCTACATTAAAGTTGTAAATTCTGCTGACTTGTCACCAAGAAATGTAATTTAGCTGGTAAACAGAGATGTAGTTTTGCCTGGGGGGAAAAAAATGTCTTGCAGGCATCAGTACTGGAATAAAAAAAAATAATAATATATATATATACAATTAATATACAATTAATTGACCCCTCCTGTTAAATCATGAAAGAACTGTGATTAACCACATTATTTTAGAAAGCTGAGTTAAATTTTACAGACTGATACTGCCAGACCTGTTGAATCAAGAAATCACTTAAAAAGAACCTGTCTGACAAAATGAAGCATGCTTAAAGAGCAACACATCATGCCACGATCTAAAGAAATTCAAGAACAAATGAGAAACAAAATAGTTGACATGTATCAGCCTGGAAAGGGTTATAAAATTGGGTAAAATATTCTGTGTCCCGTTACATCTGGCGTAAAACCAACACAGCATTTTATAAAAAGAACATCATACCCACAGTCAAACCTGGTGGTGGTAGTGTGATGGTCTGAGGCTGCTTTGCAGCTTCAGGACCTGGACGACTTGCCATAATTGAAATCTGCACTCTATCAGAAAACCCTGAAGAAAAATGTCCGGCCATCAGTTTGTGACCTCAAGCTCAAGCACACTTGGGTTATGCAGCAGGACAAATGATCCCAAACAGACCAGCAAATCCACCTCTGAATGGCTCAAGAAAATATAAAATTAAGGTTTTGGAGTGGCCAAGTCAAAATCCGGACTTAAATCAGATTGAGATGCTGTGGCATGACCTTAAACAGTCCATTCATGCTTGAAAACCCTCCAATGTGGCTGAATTAAAACAATTCTGCAAAGAAGAGTGGGACAAAATTCTTCCACAGCGATGTGAAAGACTCATTGCCAGTTATCGCAAACGCTTGATTGCAGTTGTTGCTGCAAAGGGTGACACAACCAGTTATTAGATTACTTTTTCACGCAGTGCCAGGCAGGTTTGGACAGCTTCTTTCGCTTAATAAATTAAATCATTATTTCAAAACTGCATTTTGTATTTTCTCTGGTTATCTTTGTGTAATATTAAAATTAGTTTGATGATCTGAATCATTCAAGTGTGACACATATGCAAAAAAATTAAAGAAAATTAAAACGGGAAAGGCCAAAAAAAAATATATATATATATACATATATACACACACACACACACATATAGCCCTTGTTACTGCTTATTGCTTAAATGACTTTTAATACTAATACGCTTATATTCTAAGCAATAACATGCCTGTCAATTTGTGCACATGTTAAGTTTATCCTGTGATGTCATTTTACATAAAGCTCTACCATCCAAAGCCATTCAATTAAGGTCAAAGGACAGCATGACATGAAAATAGCCTCTATTTCCATGTTTTTTTGCGGCTACAATCACTGTTTCTCAGATCATCGATAAATATTCTGTTTACATGTGTCCTCAGAACGAGCTCACGGCAATCTCCTGCGGGGCTCTCGCTTGTTTACTTCACTTCATATAAAAGCCATCATCGCTGTCTGCTGTATTTGTCAGATGACTGTCTGCTGCCGTGGATGAACAGCTTCCCTCCGGTCCAGAATGTTCTGCTATCACCGCAAGGAGATTATGTGTCCTGCATCGAATGCGTGGTGGCATCTATCCAGCGCGTTGCTGCGAGGCTATTGTTTAGAGGCCTTGGGAAACGACCGTTCTGAAATGTAGTCGTTTTTTATGATGCATCGGAAGAAGAGGACAGGAAAAAAGGAACATTCAAATTGGATGCAAAAAGCCAGGGGAATTTAATCTTTTTATGCCATGTTACATTTTGCATCCTACATTGAATAGACGTGTTATCCATTAGATTGGAACGGGGCTAATTCTATGTAGAGCATCGTGTTGCTCGGGCGTTGGGTGCAGAGGGGACGGCAGATTTTAGGGCAGAGATTATGTTAGGCCGCTGGGTGTTCTCCCTCTGGCTGGACTGTGCTTTGCTTTTGTTCAGATGCAATCAAATAAACTTCTCACTTATGGACCAAAACCTGCTCGGTTTTCTTTGTTTTTCTCAGGCTTTAAGCTTAAGATACACTTTTAATTTATATTAAAAGCTTACAGCTATTCAGTATCTCAGCTGTAGACCTATGTCCTGTAATATTAGTCCCTTCCTAAAAGCTTTCAAATCACTGATAATCTTTGGTTTTCAAGTTGCCACTGCTGTTTTCAAATCCCACTAAAGAATTTGAATGATATCTAAAACTAAACAGATCCCTGAAACAATCTTCAGTAGATTTGAGTGTATAGTTTGGAATAGAGCCCGACCGATATGTGCTTTTGAGGGCCGATACCGATATTAGGGAGTAAAAAAGACAGATACCGATATATCGGCCTATATTCTTTGTGTAGGCTATATTATAGTCTACTACTGTAGTGTACTACTATATTATAGTCTACTACTATTATAGACTGGTACTGTAAATAGAATACAGTATATAGTCTACATAAACAGAATAAATATATATATATATATATATATATATATATATATATATATATACATAAACATTTTTTGCAATGATAACTCAAATGGGGTGATCAAACACTTATAATGATGTGACAAACATAGGCCTATGTAGTGGAGGCAGGATATTTAACAATACACTTTATTATTCAAAATTAGTCTGACATCAGTGCACTTACTTAACAGTAAACTTCACTTATTATAAATAACTTAAAAAACACAAATAGAACAGAATATTTATAACTTGAATTAAGAAATTAATCAAGTTATCTGTGTAGGGCAAGCAAGCTACTGTCAAACCAACAGGGGCAGGTTTATGCAGGAAGCACAGTTTTCCAAATGTAAACATCTAAAATGAATAAATAATAATAAGGAATAATATTTTTTCACAAATTCTGTGTTGTGTATTTTCTGGTAATCAAATGTACATGCAGAACATGAGGATTCGTATAAGTCTTTTTGCAGTTTAATATTCACGGACACAGTCTATACATCTGTACTGACCTGTTTTTTATTTATTCATCAAAAATAAGACCGATTCCATGAAATTCCGTGTTATACAGTAAATTCCATTTTTATGACTGGATTCCGCAATTCCGTCCATGTTTTCTGCATTGCGGAAATCATAGGACCCTACTAATGTAGCAAACAAATATGATAAGCTCATTGTGAGAGTAAAAGACGGGGACATTGTTGTTTATTAACTTAGCATTTAGTCTCTCCCACTAGGTGACAACGTATCGTTAAATCAGCATTCAACAGACTCAAGCCACCACCACACTGCCATCTATTGGACTGCAGAAAGATACTAACTTTTCAATCTGCTATGTTACTGACTGTACTGGCAAACTATGCTGACACCGTGTCTGCACCGCAACAGGACGCAACAAAGCGACCGTTGAAAATCATTTGAACTTTGTGTCAGCATGTCATAAATAGAACGAGGCATCAGTTTACTGCATCCAGTGTAGACAACATCACTGATTATAATGGGTTCTATTCTACACCGGACGTGAGCAGCGCGGCACTTTCTATTGTATTTTGTCCCGCCTCACGATGTGATGTAACCGATGTGATAAGCATGAGTTCTGAACCATCCATTCATCATATCATCATGCAAAACTAAGAATTAGAATCAATGTAATGTGATGATCAAATATAGGGGTCGCGGGCGGATAATTTGAAGCAGCGGACTAGGGTGAAGTTTGAGCTCATCCGCGCATCTCTATACTACACTAACCTGGGTGGCCAGTAGCAAACAATGACACATGCTCTGCTGTACAAACGAAGTAATTACACCATTCAGAAGCATTTAATATGCGTTATATGTTCTGTAAAAAGAAATTTCATATCGGTGGCATATTCGCCGATACCGATATATCTGTGACAGGCTCATATCGGCCAATAATATCGGCAAAACGATATATTGGTTGGGCTCTAGTTTGGAATGATTGTCCTGCAGTGACCATCAATCTTCAGCTTTTGCACCAAAGGCATTGCAGTCATCGCCAAATTACCTGGGGCCAGTTGTTCAAAAAGTTTAATCTGGATCAGAATAATCTGGATTTGGAAACCCCATGTTTTTCTTTCCAGGATCAGGTAACCCATCTTAATTTTGTTCCGGTTTTTCAAAGCAAAATTGGAATGGATCACACTGATTCCGATACACATTTTTTCTGATTTCCAAATCTGGATTATTAGTGCATTTTCTGAGCCCCTAAAGGGACATGGTGATGGAAAAAATAAAATAAATAAATGAGATGGGGGGGGGCATGTTTTGCATTCTAGTTTTGCATTTCATTTACACAAATAACTACTTCTGACTGGTCCATCTCTGATGATTGTGCCAATGTGGTTCACAATAAAAAAAAAATATATATATAATATTTTTGTTTGATCTTGACAGCTGTTTGGGGGTCTGGGGATATATTGCATTACAAATGTTGTATTTTTTGGACCAGTTTTAAAGTTTTATTGCATCCTGTTCTTGAAATCCACCCTTCTGGGATCAGAATAATCTTTTCTTTTTGGGGGGGGGGATCAAAAGTATCACAATCTTACAAAAAGGTTTTGAATAACACAAACTGAGGATTTAATCCATATAAAAATGAAGATTGGATTTTGTGATCTAATCTGAATTCAGAATCCCTTTTTTTTTTCTTTTGAACAACCCATTTTCAAGATTTGATCCAATCCGATGGCCAAAATTCGATCAGATTACTTTTGAACAACTGGCCCCAGATGCTTCAAGGAATCCATGATGTTCTTCATACAGTCTTCCTGCAGCAGTAAAACACCCCCATAACAAGACTGCTCCACCTCCTTGTTTGACCATAGAGATGTATGGTGTTCTTCTGCTCATATGCTTTGCCTTTTTTGCACCTTTTTTACTGCTGATCCATGGGTCCAAAAAAACCCCCAGCTTGGTCACGTCTCCCCATAAAACATTTTTCAAGAATTTTACAGGTCTATCCAAATTCATTTTGGCATATTTAAACTGGCCTTTTATGTTCTCCTTGGTCAAGAGTGGCATTTGGCGAAGTGTCCTGAGATGAAGGCCATTCTTAGTGTTTTTCTTGTACTCTGCATTTAAATGTTTTTCCTCCTTTCATCAGGTCATCTTGCAAATCTTTGACAGTAAATTGAGGGTTTTTCTAATCTTTTCTGATCAAACATGATATTCTCCTCAATGAAATAGTGCTTTTTCTTCAATGCCCTGGAAGGTTTGTTGTGGTATGACATATTTTAAACTTAGGAATGATGTTGTCAAGGAACTTGTGTTTTGGAAATGTTCTTACAGAGGTAGTCTTTCTCATGAACTACTTCTCTATAGCTTTTGTGAGAGTTCTTTTGACTTGTTATAGAGTTTCCAAAGGCTTTGGTGTTTAGCTTTGCCATACAGACGACTTATAAAAAGAAGAGCTGCACATAAACACATACAATATCTATTGTTGAATAAATAAATAAGACAAGGTCAAAAAATATCTGCAGGCACATCATACTGTATAGGATGCTGTATATTTTGAACTGTTTGCAAAACCGTTATGGTTTGCTGAAAAATGCATAATCAGGATAATACATCGCTATTAAATAAAAGAAAACACAGCTCACCTCATGACCCGCTATATTTTGTAAAAAGACAAGCGGTCGTTTCCGGTGTCAGCTGTCTATTATTCAAAAGGCAGATATGCGTGACTTCAAATGCACATCTGTTGTTAGCATCTCACCTTTGTCTGCTTAATCAGAGGCCGGAGGTCAATCGAGATCGTCTTTATGTAGGATGCCCTTGAGTATTGGCCCCCATGTTTACACCAGCAAGATGAATCAGGGCACGCCAGAGGTATGTGCCGAACATTTACGAAAAAAAAAAAAAAAACCTTGTCCGCTCTAAAATAATTTAGGCTTTTTAATTTAACCATAAATCTAACATTCAAGTGTGCAGGGGTTTTAAAAGGCCCCATAATTCACGTCTAAAAGCCGAGCTGGCAAATATTACCTTCAAAGCCGTGCATGGTAATAACAAGGGTAATTTGTGGCAATGTTGTGCTGTAAACTGTTTACTGAGGCTGCAAGCAACGACTGGCATTATGTTGACATCCACGAGGCAGTAAACAATCTAAAAACAGTTACGGTTAACATAGAGAAAAGACGACGGGACACAAGCTACAGGTGGCTGGAGTTTTTGTGAAACCTGTTTGACCGGTGCTCTTAGAATCCTGATCAATTGAAGCTCAGACCTTAACGAAGGAGAGTTTTAGGAGCTCTTGAGTCTCTACGGTTTATAGTCTTTGCTTAACCTGCATGGAACTTGTTTTTCATAGTCCTGCTTTCTTTTACGTTTGCAAAATGTCCCACAGACTTCATCACTGACCTTTTAAAAATAGCTTCATTCATCAGAAAATTTGACAAAATACAGACAAATCCAATGTCCTTGACATGACGGATAATCACAATTTTTCAATTGATACAAATCCCATGTGTCCAAGCAGCACCTCTTTCACCTTTTGCCACCAACGGTCTCATTAGGGATGGAAGACCCTGGAAAAAAAGGGTCGTTGACAAGTGCTTGACAAATTCCTTTCACTTTTTCTCCGACAATAGTTGATGCCTCCATAGTCTTCCTAACTGCACGTTTGTTCTGAAACTAGCACTGAAACAGTACAGTGCCATCTGTTCATCGTAGCGTGACGCACTGACAACCTCTCGCCAATCACTCAAAATAACCTGCCATGCTTGAAGATTCCGAACTGTGTTTTGTTACCTTTACCGGATTTGAAGTCGACTGTTATGGAAATGTGAGCATCTGTGTTTGAGAACTCCGCTATCATACACTCTTAAAAATAAAGGTGCTTCACGATGCCATAGAAGAACCTTTTTGTCTAAATGGTTCCATAAAGAACCTTTAACATCTGAAGAACCTTTCTGTTTCACAAAAGGTTCTTTATGTTGAAAGAAGGTTCTACAGATTACAAAAAGGTAAGAAAGAAATGGTTCTTTAAAGAACCTTTGACTGAATGGTTCTTTGTGGAACCAAAAATGGTTCTTCTATGGCATCGCTTGAAGAACCTTTTGAAGCACCTTTATTTTTAAGAGTGTATACTTTGATTCAATAAACTCCAACGGCTTGCTTTTACATGAGCGATTGCTTTGCATCTCGTCGCCTTTTTCACATATTGGCACATTTGCATATGATTGTTATTTTTGCATGGTACACCAGCCTTTCCTTTTCTTTGAGTTCCCTTGTGGAGACATTGTTTAAATCCAAAGGATCCATAAGACCCATTCTTAAAGGATTAGTTCACCCAAAAATACCAATTCTGTCATTATTTACTTGCCCTCAATTTGTTCCTTCCTTTCTTCCATGGAGAAATTTGCTGGAAGACTTTGCTGGTCCCTTTTTTCAATGTAATTACAATGGAGACTGGAGATGTTAAGCTCCAAAAAGGATGCAAAACACTTTAAAAGGGTCTTAAATGGAATCAAGGGACTGTATTCCAAGCCTTCTGAAGTCATATTATAGTGTTATGTGACTTCTGAAAATTAAGTTATCAAAAATTGTATACACTTCTAGACGGTTAACTTATTACTATGAATGGGAGAAAGTGCAATGCGCAGTATGGTGGAATAATTCCCTTCATCTTAAAGAGCAAATTGCCAATGGTCGTTAGATGCTCAGGTTCCCATAGAAACAGATAATGACTGTGACGTGCGCTTTGGATGGCAAAGCACATTGGCTGGACCAACCTAAAACAGATTTTTTTGTGCAATTTGTGCACAAGAAGCAACATTCATGGGACAGTTCCTGTCAGATTTTGTTGTTGAGTTTAAAATGTTATTTAAATGTGAGTTTGGCATGTACATTTTGAGATTTGGTATTTCATGTAGATAGGGAGTTGTTCCAGTCTTTTATGCCTGGAGGCTTCACAAATATGGTAACAGAGTTAAAGGACCTTCCTTGAAAGAAGCTTTGTTGTTATTCATTGAAAATTTTGATCTTTACCCTGCCCTTGGTGTGTTTCTGTGAGTTCATGGAAGATGTAGCAATATCTGATTCGTGAACTGTTCTTTTGTGTTGAATCTTTTCAGTGAATCATCATCATTATTCACTATTTTTTAATATACATATTAAGTTGATTGCTATTATGCTTTCTTCCTTCTTCATTTTTGAAGTTTGAACAGTACAGTCTCCATTCTTTGTAACAGCATGCAAAAAATCAACCAGCATAGTCTTGTCCTGACACAAGATTTCTTTTTTTCCCCTTCTATATCTACAGAAATATGTCATGAGAGTGAATAAATTATGACAGAATTCAGGTCTTTCAGCTCATACAGTATTTATATTGATGTGTACATGACACTGTTGAACCCTTGTTTCTCATGTGATGTTTCTGCTGAAGTGAGAGAGCTGCAGTCTTTCTAGTGTTTTTTTTTCTTCTTTACAATAAATTGATTTTTATTGATTTTTTATATATATAATGAGTTAAGTCCTCAAACAGGTGACACTGGGAAACCTGTAAATAGGATCCATTTTCTGGTCAACTTTGTTTGCAGTTGTGTGGCTGGAGCAACACTTTCTCAGCATACCCTTTAACTCATGCTTTAAGTACAATAAATATAACAATTTTATTAAAAAAAATATTAAAATGACCCATATTACCTGTATACTGTACATACCAAGTATTTTCATAGACGGCAAGGTTATTCAGTTTAATCCACAAGGCTGTATTCATTAAACTAATGCTTGCTGCTATTTCCCCAGGGATGGCCAATCTCGGTTTAAAACATGTTTGTGTTTTCTCATCATAAATTGTTTTGTTTGTGTTGAATATAAATGCAAATTAATCATATCTCTACAGATCATGTTTACGCTATTGTGCAAAATTAGAACGGTACAATTCAATTTCCGTGAATAACGCCGGCAACCGCAATATGTGCATAGACAGTTTAGGACGAAAAACTGCAGAAAGTTGTTTTGATGTAATTGAGCTCATATTTGCATTTCAAAAGAGCTATAAGTTGTGGTGAATATCTCTGAGAGCTGTTAATGAAAAAAAAAAAATCACTCTTCAGACATTTATTACGACCCCTGTTTCTTTTAGCTCGCTATGTGGAAGCAATCAAAACTCAGACTGAAGTCTAGTGGCACGACCCTTTTATGGAAATGTATATTGTCCTTGAATTATTGCAACTGTATACAGAGGACACCGTATTGAATATGCTTTTGAGGCTGGTTACATAGTAGGCAGTTGTGTTGGATAAATACAGAACACAAAGAAATAGCCTCTCCATCTTTTGACTTTGTATTTTTGTAGTTTAAATTGACAGGCGTTGAATGCGTATTCAGAAATCTAGCCTTCTAGCTTTAGTGAAACAGGCATGTTGGGATGAATATGGAAAGATACATGCCCAGAGACGTCTGCTTTTGTGTAGTATTTCTGTACTCTCAGGACATACTATAAAGTCCCCTCTCATCTCTTCACCATGGGAACTGCTGTTTTCTCATTGTGATTTATGCACAGATGTATTCAGGGGTCAGAATAACTACATATCACCATGATGCTGTTGATTAAATGGCCAGTTGCTCTCAGCACTTCCAGCCCGCTAATGTGTCGTTCTCAAAAACTATCCTCCACATCCTTGCCCACAATTAAATGCCATTACATCGATAATTCCGTGCAGCTGTGCTACTTTCATACGGTTTTTACGGATCAATCAGTGTGCCTTAGGGACTAAATGACGCTTCCAGACACGGCTTTGGAATGTGACTGTATGTAGACTATATTTATGTGTTTTTACTTTGTGGGAGATTCATTTGAAGTTGTAGGAGTTATGTTGTTGTGATGGCCTTGTGTTAATGGTTTGTATCGTTTACCATCTGGAACTCCAGACCAACTGTCACTTTTTAATGAGTTTGACAAGCTCTTGGCTAATTTGTAAAGTTCAAAGCTAGTACGAGTCTTGATTACACCACAAAGCTTAGCCTGTTTTGTCTGCATTTAGTGTTTGTTATTATTATTATTATTATTATTGATTTTTTTATCTGCTTGTTCTACACCCTTCAAACGTCTACATTTAATGAGAATGCTGTGTCGTTTTGACTGTCTGAGACAATTTAGATCAAGAGTGATTCATTTGTAGTTGAAAAGCAATGGAGAGTGGCAGATACGAACTTGGTGTCAACTCATAGAAAGATTATTTATTTTTATTCGATGGTTGTATTATCATCAACAAGACTCATACTAAATGATAAACACTTCTCTGAGGCAAATTCTTGATTGCCCTCCCAACCCATTAAACAATGACTGAATGCTTCGGTTGATGCAATTATCAAAAGCACCCAGATGTTAACATTTAGGACTTGATGGCACTTCGCAACATGGCTTGCTGAAAGCTTGTTGTTAGGGATCGGTTCATATAGTTGAACAACAGAGGTTAAATGATTTATTCATACTGAAGGACTTTAATGTCCCAGGGATTGAATGTTTTTTTTGTTATATTATGACATTAATAAACACATTTTTTTTCTCATACCTTCCCAAACCAACATTTCCTTCTTTTCTAGGTTTTTTTTTTTTTTGGTATATACTTTTTCCAAATTTTTAAACTATGATCTTTTGCAAACAATGACAAGCTAAACAAAGTTTAAAATAAACATAAACAATTTATATATTTATTTTGTCAAAATAACTATTTTTCATAAAAACATTTTTCCCAGAAGTCCCACATTTGTGGTGTTATATCCAGCGTTCTAAACAATTTTGCTCAACATAGTTGTTTTTCTAAAATCAGTCTACTTGTTTACAAAGGAGAGCATTGTGTGAGTGACCCACATTCTTGAGATGATAATAATAGTAATAATAATAATAATAATGTGAATATCTCAGGGAGTTAAGGAATTACTGTTTAATTGTGTATTTAAGATAATTAAAATGTTAGCTGTGAAATTAGCTTTAGTAAGACAAATGAGTCAAAAATATATAAAACTCCTTTCTTTCTTTCTTTCTTTCTTTCTCTCAAACAACTCATTAATATACATTACTTGTGATGTATGTCATGTATACACTGTTGGACATTTTTTATGGACAAATTAAAGCTAGTTAAGAGTTTGAAAAGTATAATAATAATAATTTGTGCATTTATAAGGTGCTCTTTTTCAAAGTGACTTGGATAATAATTTGTCAAAGAGTCAACAATAGTCATAATACACAATGCTAGGTTTATAAGACATATGATATTATTATTATTATCAACACTCTTTTCATTTATTTATTATTTTTGCTCTTCCATGTATTTCTATGACTTCATTCCTGTATCTGTTGCTGTTTTTATAGCCATTTCTCCACTGTGTAATGACCCTTGACATTTGGAAAGTAAGCATTATTCCTGAACTTCAGCCTAAGAGCCCATGTTTCATGCTAACTTCAATTCTGCTTCTTTCTCTATTGTTAAACATAGAGATTTTGTCTCCAATTTGGGCTTCAGAAATCAACCCTGTGACCTGTTAAACCCAGACACCTTTGAGAAACCCAGAGTTTGCATCCATTTCTGTCAGTTTGGGAAAGACCTGCTTAAGAGGGAATTGTTCCTCATCTCTTCCCGTCTCAGTAGCCAGACACATTACTGGGAACATTTCAACCCCAGACACCGTCGTCGTCCCCCCCACCCCCAAACCAAGTGACTCCTGTTTCCATCATAATTACTTACTCCGTTTCACCTTGAGTTCACAGCGTGTGCACCACACTCATTTTTTGGTTCATTCTTTATTTATCCCCTGGTCATTCTTATTCCAGACCCACTAATTGGCTGCAGTGGCGGTCCTGTCTGTCACCTCTGTGTCTCACCCCTGCTGTCACGCAGACCTTCGGTGAGAATAAACTCAGTGAAATCATAATTTCCATTTTCTATCTAACCTTTAGAGGAAAACGCAGCTTGACTTCACTTTTAGTGCAGGGGTTAAGTATGCCTGCTCAGACTAGTGGTCTCCTATTTATTCATATGGATCTACAGTACATAAATGCAGGGAACTATGTAGAGAATGTCTTTGGTCTCAGTTAGAGATAGTTGAGCTGATCATGGTCGTGTCCTTATTATATTTATATAATGGTGCATACTGGGTGCATACCCTTTTGAATTATATAGCTTTTTATGGTTATACCTTAAGAATCAATATTTATGAACCGAGAAGTCTAAGTTGTGCGTTTAACTTGTATTTATTGTACATCTTTCAGTCGACTGAATATGTAATTGAAATAAATCCTATACTTTTATTTATAACACATTTAGTGTTATGAATTATGTGTAATTAAGATATTATAATTTTATTTTAAGGTCCAATTCTTGCTATTAACAAACCATTAACTATGCATTTTGCCTCCATAAACTCCTAATTTGCTGCTTATTAATAGTTAGTAAGGTAGTTGTTAAGTTTAGATATTGGGTAGGATTAGGGATGTAGAATATGGTCACGCAGATGTGCTTTATAAGTACTAATTAACAGCCAATTTGTTAATAATATAGGCATGTTAATAAGCTACAAATGGTCCCTAAAATGTTACCACATTTATATATGGCATTTAGATAATAGTGTACATTGATATATTCGCCTTAGTCATATGGGTGGTGAAATTTTCCTTTTTTATTTCCAATACATCTTGAGGCAACCAAGTGTCGTTAATTAATGGCCCTTTTTTGACAAGGACACGTCTGTTCGCTGTGTAAATTGTTAGAAACCTGTTGGAATCCCTTCAGTAGCAGTTCTTCCACACCTCACAAACCTTTATGTTCAGTTTTAATGTAACCTCAAATCGTGCCATTTCATTTGTACCATTGTGGACTCCTTTCCTTATAGGCTTTGCTTTATGAATGCAAGGCTAGTCATGCAATTCAAAGCCATAGACGCTGGAAAAACCCGCAGTGAGAAACGATTAATTTCTCCTGTGTGCATTTCTCAGAGGACGGTAATATATAATGGTCCACCTTTGAATGTATTAGTGGATTTATGATTGGAGGCGTAAGCGCTCAATACACTGCTGTATCTTTCCAGTGTGCATACTCATTAATTTTCATAATTCATGTATATTGGAATGAAAATATTTACGTAAAAGTGTACAGTATGTCTGTCTTTGTGTTTGTTTTATGAAGGACAGGCACAGAGAAGGGCCACAGGTTCATAAAACATGTCTGATTAAAAGGATTTCTTGTCCTCGGGCTCATTTATCAATTAGTTTTTTCTAAACTAGAGCAAAAACTAGGATGGAAGCAGGCAGCGTTGCGTGGTACAGGTGTTTTGCACTCGTTTTTACAGTAGGATGGCTTTTCAAGGACACTTTTTGTCTTTTCTATGAAATGCTGGCACTTTGAAAATTTCATATGATATTTTGCTGACAGCTAAAGCGGTTTTGGGTATTTGGGATGTATGAAGAGGATGGGCCGATGTGGTTTTGGGTAGAGGATGATGAATTCGTCTTTGTGGGCTCTCTGACATAAAGCGAATGCTGAGATGGTCAGGCAAATACAGGAGAGATGATCTGAAGAGGTGAGGTGAACTTGTACACAGAATATGCCCTTTCTTGTCAAGGTTAAGTCATATAATGAAAATGCCCGCCCACATTTTAGCTTCATTGTTGTTTTTTTCCAAAACAAAGGGGTTAAATGATTGTGTACGACCAAAAACCTAGATGCATGCAGATCCTCCTTGAAGAAATCTGTGAATTTGCTAATGTAAAGTCGCTTATTTTTTTATAAATTTAAAGGCAATAAAAATTAAGCAATATCACAATGAATTTATTATTGTGTCTTTTCAAGATGTTTTAAGATTTACATTTCAGTAGCAACAACAAAAGCCCTGACTTATTTATGCCCCTAGAGCCGGGCTTCAGGCCAATTTTCACGTCATAGCTCAGACGCGGGCCGGGCTTAGGGCCTGTTTTAGGCTTCTCCTTATTTTTATATTTTAGGCATCCATCAATTATGGTGATGAAAAAAAAAATTGCCGTGCTGGTGGAAACAACATGAGATCATTTTTTATGAGCAAAAATGATGGCGTATTTTAAGTTGTTTCCACTGTTATTAAGAAAAAATGTAGCTAAGTGATCGCATTGTCGCTTCTGTGCTAAGCACGTTTTAGCTGCCACTCTCCGCACAAACAATTTGATATGCATCTATCAGCACACATTTATATAGGTTCAACATTTAAACTAACATTGCGATATGCTTGAACTGTTTTATATCTATAGATTTTATTTTAGGCAAGTCGTGATGATTTGAGAAGGCTACATATAAATAAAACTGTCTATTCTATTCTATTCTGTTCTATTTGGTCTAATTTATATATATACAGTGGGTACGGAAAGTATTCAGACCCCCTTAAATTTTTCACTATATATATATATATATATATATATATATACATACATACAAAAAAACACCTTGCTATGTGCACTGTGTTAGACTAACTGAGACTTGTCACAGCACTTGTATATTGTTGCTGTCTCGTTGGTCTGATTCCTTCTACTTTGTAAGTCGCTTTGGATAAAAGTGTATGCTAAATGATTAAATGTAAATTGAACCCAAACCCAAAAAACTTGCATTTAATAAACAAAAAATGCTCCAAAAGTTTTTCTAAATTAACTTAATACAAAAAAGAAACAAAATAGAATCACTTTGTCATTACAGTACATACAAAACTGAACTATTTTAATAGCTGAAACAGTAGTATATATAAAAAAAAGATGGGCTCTAGTCAAACTTGGGCCGAGAATTCTGATAAGCTGTCGGACAGTCCAGAGCCAAGCTAGGGCCTATATTTGAGGCCCGTGCAGAGCTCTAGCAGCAACTGTTTAGTGTGAACCAGTTAAAACTGTCCGTTTCAGTAAATTTGATTCAAAAACCTTGAAACTCAATATATTATGTTCGAAGTGTTATTATTATTGTTGTTGCTATTATTATTATTATTATTATTATATGTTTATAAATATAGCTCTTTATTAATACAATATCAATGAAATATGAAAATGTTGTTCAAAATAAGAGATGGGCGGAAAAGTTAAATTTCAGGGCTTTTCTGTTCACTTGCAAAACTTTTGCAATTCTCTGAGAAACTTTGAGTTCACTTGCAAAAGATCTGTGTTTGCAAAACTTTTGCATGCAAACGTAAAGTTTCTTGGGGGAATGCAAAAGGAGTGATTGTAAACAACAGAGGACTCCAACCCTGTATCTGGGAACCCACTGTCCTGCAGAGTTTAACTACAACCCTAATCAAACACACCTGAAGCAGCTAATCAAGCTCCTCAAGATTGCTTGAAAATCCATAGGCAATTGGGCTGAAGCAGGTTGGAAATAAACTATTTAGGACAGTGGTTCCTCTGGTAAATAATATGGGGGAGGAAGAAAAACTATATTTATATGTTTTTGTCAGTGAATGCAAAGTAAACTACACTGAACAAAATTATAAACGCAACACTTATGTTTTTGCCCCCATTTTTCATGAGCTGAACTCAAAGATCTAAGACTTTTTCTATGTACACAAAAGGCCTATTTCTCTCAAATATTGTTCACAAATCTGTCTAAATCTGTGTTAGTGAGCACTTCTCCTTTGCCGAGATAATCCATCCACCTCACAGGTGTGGCATATCAAGATGCTGATTAGACAGCATGATTATTGCACAGGTGTGCATTAGGCTGACCACAATAAAATACCACTTTAAAATGTGCAGTTTTACTGTATTGGGGGGTCCGAAAACCAGTCAGTATCTAGTGTGACCACCATTTGCCTCACGCAGTGCAACACATCTCCTTCGCATAGAGTTGATCAGGTTGTTTATTGTGGCCTGTGGAATGTTGGTCCACTCCTCTTCAATGGCTGTGCGAAGTTGCTGGATATTGGCAGGAACTGGAACACGCTGTCGTATACGGCGATCCAGAGCATCCCAAATATGCTCAATGGGTGACATGTCCGGTGAGTATGCTGGCCATGCAAGAACTGGGATGTTTTCAGCTCCCAGGAATTGTGTACAGATCCTTGCAATATGGGGCCGTGCATTATCATGCTGCAACAAGAGGTGATGGTCGTGGATGCATGGCACAACAATGGGCCTCAGGATCTCATCACAGTATCTCAAAAATGCCAAAATGCCATCAAAATGCCATCAATAAAATGTCGCCCACACAACGCCATACACGCCAGTCAGTATCTGGTATGACCACCACTTGCCTCACGCAGTGCAACACATCTCCTTCGCATAGAGTTGATCAGGTTGTTGATTGTGGCCTGTGAAATGTTGGTCCACTCCTCTTCAATGGCTGTGCGAAGTTGACAAATGGGGGCAAAAACAAAAGTGTTGCGTTTATAATTTTGTTCAGTATATGTGGATGAAAATATTGAGACAAATCTCTTAATTATTAAATTCAGGTGTTTCAGTCAGGACCATTGCCAGAGGTATATAAAATAAAGCAACTAGCCAATGCAGTCTGCATTTACAGTGAAACATTTATTAAAAAAGTATCAGAGCTGAGAGCTGAATTCAAACATGGTACTGTGATAGGATGCCGACTTTGCAATTTCCCAGTAGATAAGTTGCCAATGCTCTGTTGATTTCATGGCTAAAGAGTTCCAAACTTCTACTGGAATTAATATAAGCACAAAAACTGTATGGCAGGAGTTTCATGGAATAGGTTTTAGTGGCCAAGCAGCTGCATGCAAGCCTCTCATCACCAAGTGCAATGCAAAGTGTCGGCTGGAGTGTGTAAAGCACACCACCACTGTACTCTGGAGCAGTGGAAACCTGTTCTGTGGAATGACGAATCAGATCTTCTCTGTTTTGCGGTCTGATGGGCGAGTCAGGGTTTGGTGGATGTCAGGAGAACATTGCCTGCCTTGACTGCATTGTGCCAACTTTAAAATTTGTTGGAGGAAAGGATAATGCTATGGGGCTGTTTTTCAGGTGTTAGGCTAGCCCCCTTAATTCATGTGAAGGAAAATCTTAATGTATTAGCATAACAAGACATTTCAGACTATGCTTCCAATTTTGGATGAACAGATTGGGGGATGGCCCTTCTCTATTCCTGCATGACTGTGCCCCAGAGCACAAAGCAAGGTCCGTAAAGACATGGTTGGATGAGTTTGGTGTGGAAGAACTTGACTGACCCGCACAGAGCCCTGACCTCAACCACATCAAAATACCTTTGGGACAAACTGGATTGCAAGCCAGGCCTTCTCGACCAACATCAGTGCCTGACCTCACAAATTCTCTACTGGATTTCCACAGAAATACTCCAAAATCTAGTGGAAAGCCGTGCAGATGAAGATAATCTGTCCCCTTAAAGTCCCTGTTGGTGTAATGGTCAAGTGTCCAACAACTTTTGTCCATATAGTAGTGTATCGTTCTGTGAACACATACAGTACAATTGTGAAACAAGGAAAAATTTTGCAAGCAACACAACGTTTCCTGGTGGAATGCAATCGAACACTATATGGGAAATTCATATAATCAAGATGTTTTGTAGTATGCTCAGCTCTAGCATATTTTCTCTCATTGAAATGCTCTTAAATGGGGTCTCTCTATCTCTAATTATTAATCCAGTAACAATTAAGCAGAAAAGACATAATAAAAAAAAACATGTAGGAATTTTTTAGTCAAAAGTTGTTGGAGGGCTGCACTACCAATTAGTTTCCAAATGAGGTTACATAAGCGTCTTGAATATTAGAGGCTGTATACTGAGAACATTCAGCTATGAATTGGATCCTCAGTCAGTATTTGCAGAGGTTCAACGATTATGACCTATGAGATTGCAGTGCGCTGGTGGGGAAATCATAATCAATTCTCACGTCCCTGATGAAGAATCGCATTCCCCTTAAATCAGTTATCCCATGTGTCTGAGACATATGCTACATCTCAAGTGTCGCCAAACACACACAGGAGTCTAACGTCTGCTGTTAATTCATTTGTTTGATGAAGGACTCTGTGTATTCCTGTTGTCGTGGGTCTCTTGGTCTTGAATTATGGTCCTCGGCTCTCATGTAAGCACTGTATTTTTCACAGGATAGGATTCTGCTGGCCGGGCATTAGTGCTGCCATTGAAATGTGTGTAGTATCCTACAAGCCCTCCATCACAAGAAAGGTCAAAGTGACAAAGTCATCAATAGGCCATTGGGGGCTCCTCTGGGAGCCATGTAGGCTTGAAAAAAGCCGCCCTGCTGTTGGTTTAATCCTTTCTGTGCTCCTTTTAGATGGCCTTTATCCATCTCTGCTTGTTCACCTAATCTCATTTTGGCAACTAATGCCTTGCCCCTGAAAAGTTTGCTGACATACCACTTGGAGATAATGACTTGCATACACCAACAAATTGGATCTCTTGAGTTCTTTAACCCTGAGGGAAGGGCTCATACTGTTATTTACTAGTCTACACTTAGACTCAAAATATAATTGTTACTTTATTCTGAGTAAGATGTATTAGGGCTGGTGTTTAAACTGGCTTGCCTTTTGTTACAGGTGCATTTGAGTGTTTCCATGTTTTGATTTTTATGAAATGGCATTTGTAACC
The DNA here is from genome assembly GCF_001515645.1 of Sinocyclocheilus grahami. Classification (NCBI taxonomy): domain Eukaryota; kingdom Metazoa; phylum Chordata; class Actinopteri; order Cypriniformes; family Cyprinidae; genus Sinocyclocheilus; species Sinocyclocheilus grahami. The sequence continues at coordinate 869,132 of NW_015505339.1, read as the reverse complement.
CATTGTGCATTTTTATGTGGCGTATTTACAAGTGGATTAAGCTATTCAATAAGATATTTAGCAAGAGTATACATATTTATTAATTAATCAATTTTTATTTTTATTCTTTTCTCAGAGTTCAGGTAAGGTCATTTGAAATCTGTGCCTCTGTGGTTTCATTGTTTTCTCATCTGTACTCATTGCAGACTGAATCCCTATGTGGCCTCTGAAGCCAATGAGCTCCTTTTTCTTGTTGACATTAAGGCTGGTTAAACCTATCTACTGCCTTACTTTCTGAAGCTGTTTCTTTGCTGTTGTTAAATAGCTCAGTATTTATAGGCACATTAAGAAATGTATCATGAGTTTTCTTTTATTAATGGCGGGTGGATTTTGCCATTTTGCCAGGTATGATATCCTGCTTCCTCTTTCAGATGTCTACATCTTTAAGATGGATCCTTTGATAATGTGTGTGACTGATAGGTCTGCATGTCTTGCATAGAAATATCTAGAGCTTAAGTAAGATATGGATATATCACATCCTTCCATCTTCAGGAGACAATGGTGTGGCTTCCAGTTTGATGAAATTCCATCTATCTGCACCTTCGCAAGTGGGTTATAAAGCCCAATTCTTGAATGGCAATCTCTGCTGCATTTTCTGCAGATGAACAATGATGATGCCAGCTGAGGCTGCAGTTGCTTTTCCTTCCTCTTGGCTCTCTTTGCGGCAAGGTTTTTATTTCTGGTTTCCTCGGCTTTCTGTACACCCTGTCTGACAACGAAATGCCAGGTGGAGCGATCTTGTGCACGGCTCTCCCACGTGCCGATGTTGATGTCGGACAACTTCATGTCTTTCTTACAGATATCTTTGTAGCGCAGTCTTGGATGTCCAATTAGTTGTGAGCCCTCTGCCAGTTCGCCATACAATAGGTCCCTGGGAATGCGGCCAGGGCCCATTCTCCTGACGTGGCCGTGCCAACGAAGGCGCTTCTCACTAAGTATGGCTGACATGCTTCTCATGCTGGCGCATTCCAGGACCTCTGTGTTAGGTACATTGTTCTGCCACTGGATGCGCAGAATACGCCGCAGGCACCTCAGTTGATCTGTGATGACTTCGTCTGTCCTAGACTTGAGTGGAGCAATCTTGGTGGTTTTGGAGCCTATCGCCTTCTTTATGCCTTCGTACATGCCCCTTGCGTGTCCAGTATCGGCAGCTGTCTGTATGCTGCTGCAGAGGTTTAGTCAATATGTGTTGCCGCAGTGGCGGGCGTATTGCTGGGCATTTTTCCTGGTTCTCCTGAGTGCTTCCAGTGTACTAGGGCAGGGCGATGCCTTGTAAGCCAGAAGGGCCTTCCTCTTCGCCTCAGTCACGGGCTCCATTTCCTCCCAGTGGGCCTCGTATCAATCGGTACTCTTACACTCCTTCTTCTCGTAGGCTGTGATGGCTGCGTTGTACACAGCATCTCGGAGGTGGGACCACTTGGATACAATGGTGTCATCAATAGGTGACTCCTTGGTGAGAGCCTCCTGTAAGTTCCTAACAAACTGCTGTGTCTTCTCTGGGTTGCTTGCACAGCAAGTGTTGATACGTGGGTGGCCGTTTTTCTTGGAGTAATATAGCTTATTCAGTGCAACTCACACCTTGCTGGCCACAAGAGAATGGTCCATGTCGCAATCAGCACTGTGGTAACTGTGGGTGAGGAGGATACTACCAAGTTCCGCACGCCTGATGATGACGAGGTCTAGCTGGTGCCAGTGGCGGGACTGGGGGTGCCTCCAAGATACCTGATGGATCTCCTTGCATTTGAAGAAAGTGTTTGTCACGCAGAGGCCACGTAAGCAGCGCATCTCCAGCAGACGCTGACCATTCTCATTGATCTTACACCTACTGTGAAGACCTAGGCAGGTAGGCCAGGATTCATGGTCGGCTCCCACTCTAGCATTGAAGTCACAGAGCAGGTAAAGTCCTTCAGTGCTGAGGATTCTAGATATTGTTTCATCCAGTGCCTCGTAGAACTGGTCTTTCTCCTCTAAGGTGGAGCAGAGAGTTGGAGTATACACGCTGATGATATTTGCTGGGCCAGAGGATGTTGACAGGCGGAGTCAGCAAGTATCCTCTCCGTGCCTGATGATGGAGGTTCAATGAAGGCGACGAGTGTGTTCGAGTGACGAGTGACAGCGAAGCCAACACCATGCTGCCTTGGTTCATCTGAAGACTTCCCTTGCCAAACGAAGGTGTAGCTTGCTTCCCTGATGTTACCACTGTCGGCCAGTTGGGTCTCCTGTAGGCAGTCAATGCCGACATTCAGTCAAGAGAGTTCCCTGTCGATGACGGCAGTCTTGCGTGCATCGTCAACCTGCTGCAGGTCAGCAGTAAAACCAGGGCACAAGGTCCTGACGTTCCAGCTTGTGAAACAAAGAGCTGGGGTCTTCTTTCTTAGAGTATTTTTGCCTGGTGCAGAAGATGTGGCCCACTTGTTGAGATAGCTCTCTAAGCTGCATGCACCCAGTGAAACAGGCAGGACATGACGGGACCGCACCTTACTGGCTGGGCGGGCAGTAGCTGTACTTGGGCGGACGGTAGCTGTCCAATGAGATGCGATGATCTCTCCCACCATCGGAAGTTGCCCCTGGCATTTCCTACGCCAATCAGATGAGTTTATCACCGGTAACTGCCACTTCCCGTGTTGTATCAACACCTTGCGGCATTGCTGGAGTGTCCTCTCCAATGGAGCCACAAGGCCTGGGCTGGGCTCTCCACGCAGCTGGTGTATCCAAAGGAAGGACAGAAGTCGATACAGCTAGGCACCAGGAGCGTCGCAGGAGTTGCCAGAATGACATTGAATACAATGTCAGACTGCCTTGGGGACTCTGTCTCCAGATTTGATGTCAGCGTTGACTCCCCTAGCCTTTCCCATGGATGGGTATAGCCGCAAGGCAGCGAAGGTTTGAAATCGGAGTTTACCTTCTCCTATATGAGGGGCCATCCAAGGCTTACAAGTGCCATCTGCCCGAAGCAACTGTTTTTTAAGGCTCCATTGACCCGCCTTCACCCCTTCTCCTGTTAGTAGAAAAACGTGGTCTGCTGGGCTTAGAAGCTAAGCTACACGTGAAGGCCAGGAGCTGTATTTTAGTTGACAGAGGCGATCAGAGATGCACGCCATATGGGGCATTTCTTGACAAGTCGGCGCTTATCCCCCACTTCCACCCCGGCTATATCAACCTTGGACCACAAGGCGGTGAGATGGATAGTAGGACATGATCAAACAAAGTGTCCTTCTAGATTTGTGTAAAGTGCTTTCGCTTTCTGTGGCAAAATGCCTCATCAAAATTTTTACGCTATTCCTTGGGTGAATCTCACAAATACTGGCAAAGAACATGCCTGGACCATGTTTTACTCCATATTAAAAAGAACGAAATAAAAAAAAAATGGGTCCCATTTTATTTTAGGTGGCCTAAATAGAAAAACAAATAAAAATAAATAAATACAAATATAAAAAATAAGTACAATGTATTATTGTATTGCAAATCATATTTGCTGCTGTTGAGGTGGTATATGGGTAAAGTTAGGGAACGTTTTGGTGGTACGGGTAGGTTTAAGCTGCTAAAATAGAAGTAAAAAAAAATTTATGTAAACAATACGTGCATGAATGAATGAATGAATGAATGAATGAATGAAAATATTGATTGATTGATTGAGACAATTATACTTTATTAAATGACTGTAACAACAGTGCAGAAATAAATATATTTCTATAATTTTATAAGTATAGTAATACTATGACAAATTCTGAAAATGTTTAACCTTTTAACCCGCACCTGGACGCTGGCGCACTGAATGCTCTTTGTTTGCACGTGTCAATGTTTATTACGAATAGATTAAATGAAAAGGGACATAATTAATCTTAACAAACTATATATCATTCTAAAGATCTAAGCCTCAAGCATCGATGATAGATTGCTGTTTTTAAATGGAAAGTTTATAAAGAATGTATTTGCTAAATTTGTGTAAGCAGTACACATCAAAACATGCATAATCAAAATGCAGTACATACCAGATTCATCGTAATAATGAGTTATAAACGCATCCACAGCTGAAAATCCCGGTTTAGTTAGAAAGGTAAGGGTCCAATGAACAACATCCTATAGAGCACTTTTAGTCCAACGAAACAATAACATTGTAATATGGATGGTAATTCCGTTGTTTATGTCACATTTCTTCGAGGACAGTTATTGTTTGTATCCGTTATGGAATAACTTGCACTCAAAAAACTGCATCTTGGTAGTAAAAAGCAGTATGGTTTTGTAGCATACAGTGTCACAAACAGAATGAGACCATCCACTAAAAAAAAGATGATACGCGGAATATTGTTTATTTGAATTCTGGCGCTCTCTCGTGACGGCTCATGACGCACGCTGTGGCGCACCAGTCACCTTTTTTTATTATTTATTTTTATTACTCAAATTATTCTTATTGTATTTTTCTAGTGCTCAAATAAATCACTGATACGATGTGTAAGATTCTGTATATTGTTTTATAATTGAAAAACTATGCAGTGGTGCAGTGGGATGGGGGGACACTGTCTCCCTCGTCCAGCACCACCTGTTAATCAGAAGTTTCCTTTTGTTGTGGTAGATTGGATGAGCCTCATCTTAATAACAGAGGTGGAACCGCTGAAGGAAAATGGGAACCAAATGAAAAACGTTTCTTTAGAAAATAAGAGAAAAAAACATGTTTCCTCTTGCACATCTGGGACTTACCTACAGTATATTGCAACAAAGATGGAGGTGTTTTGGTTATAATAAAAGATAAGCAATCTCATTTTTCATGGTATCTTCTTCAGATTTGAAATATAAACTCATGAGATTTCTGGATTGCTCCAGGACTGATTTCATGTATTTTTATATGAAATTTAAAAAAAATCAGTGTGTTAAAAATTTTTTCAAGGCACTTCAGTGTCTATAACTTGTTTATCTTTTTGTGCATTATCAACAATAATGTGAAATGTGAATCTGATATGTCTTTATTAGATTCTCCTTCTTGTATCTTTATTTGTGAGGTAAAAATAGTCTTAGATTACATTTAAAATTTTGGTATAAAAAATAACTTTTTACATTATTTTCTATTGTTTATTTTTTTGCTGCGAGCTGCATAATGTTTTCCTTTCATGTGGAGACTGAATGTATGAAAAGTCTTGACCATCCTCACTCGCCTTCATAAAATTGATGTGTCTTATTTGTTTGCATACAAGCTAGTGTTAAAGATGCAATACATCATGACACTGGTGTCACAGGTCAACCTTTAGGACTGCCTTCAGGTCAAAGGTCAGCTTTTGATACATTGGCCCCATGAGCAATCATTTCATATACAGCTTTGGCTGATTGTTGATGTGATAACCCTTTCTAGTCATGCTTTTGGCCTTTAAGTCAGCAAAATTGGCACTCCTTCATAGAATCCAAGATCAGAATCACCACATGCCACAGATCAGCTGTAAGCGTAATCTTTGAACACGCTACATGCAAAATGTGAAATTTAAAGGAACTGCTTAGAACACAACAGACGTGCAAGCCAAGTCATCTCAGTGCCGCATTAAACAGCTGATTGATTTTGTCATAAATACTCCACGAATTTCCATAGAGGCAACAGTATTGTTCATTATCTACCTAGCTACCCGCCAGGAGAATCTGCTGGAGATAAGAATAACAAATACGATGACCTTGAGGGGGCGTTGAGGGAGCGCCACAAGACCCGCTGCTTTTGATATGCCCCGTGCACAAATCGGAGTACATTTCAATCAAAACCATTATGTTCCATTGCTCTTATTGAAAGTCTGCGCTGTAGACTTAAACCACATCTTCTACTGTAGGCCTGCGCTTTTTAAAAGACGACTATATCTGCGTTCCACCCTTTGATATTTTCTCTGCATGATGATTCTTACGGCTGCGAATGAGATGATGGTGTGATAACTTTAGAGCATCCTGACAGTTTTACTGGTAAGCCAGTGCTGATCAGAAAATTGGATCTAAATAAGATTTCTATACAGACGCTCAGCGCGCTGGTGTTCAAACACCGGTGATATAGGCTACATTGTAAGAGTTTTTCAATTAAAACAAGCTTAAATGCACTGTCTCCCTCGTCCAGCACCACCTGTATGATCATGCAGAATAAGGGATTAATATGTGCTTTATAAGTACTAATAAACAGTCAATATGCTAGTGATACGCATGTTAAGCAACTAGTTAAATGTGAGAATTGGTCCCTAAATTAATGTTTTACCAAAGTTATATAAGAAGTCATATTGTAAAGTGAGAAGTGACCCTTCGAAACAAACAAAGAAACAAATAAATGACATACTATAAGAGTGGTCTCTTGTCATAGTGGCTGCCATTTTGAGATCTGATACAATATGACACTTTTAGTTGGGAACTACTGTAGGTTAACTGTGGTTATTAAACCGCTCTCAGATATCATTTCCACAGCCTATGCTTTTACATAATCATAATGTGGACTCGTACGAGGACCGTAAGTGGTTTGGGGTGATGTTTTGGATAGGACCTCATTGCCCCTTTGTCTAAAAATAACAAATATGGTTTTGCAAACTTAGTGTAGGCTCAAGCAATGCATGGTGTTCTTGCTTTAATTTAACATGGTAAAAGTCTTTTGGCAAGGCCTCCGGAAGAGCTTAATATTGTACTCTAGACAAAGAGATGCTGCCAAGCCACCTGTAAGGGTTGAGCTTTTTTTCAACCATCTGTGCAGTAGCATTCAGCTGATTTCGAGAAAAGGTTGTGAGGTCACTTGCTCATTTTAAATAGCAAATTATTATGAATACTATAATTAACAAAGCAGCATGTTACATCCAGATGCCTTGCCTTTCCCTTTGTATCTCACAGGTTCTTGGTGTGAACACATTTAATTAGTCGTTATTATAATAAACACATAGACGCAAACGTGCCCACATGCATGCGCACGCATGTCTGACTCAATTACTGCCAGCGCACCCGTGAGAGATCGGCAGTCAGCATCTTTCATCACTGCCTTATTGATGTAGCTGTACTTGTGGGATCTTATTTGCTACCAAACTACTCCTGCAAACAAACGTAATGAGATGACGTTTCAACACTTGCATTGCTTCTGATAGCATTTCAAAACACGGGAACTCCCTCTAGCCCTCTGTCTGGATGCATCTGCTACCTGAATAAACTCTAGTTATCGGCAAGCTAAACTGACAGCTGAAGCCCATTGCTCTCTGGGTGTGTTTGGGAACTGTTTTTCCTCTCTTCTCAGGTAGATGAAGTGCAGTGTGCCAAAGGCCATGTTTGGATGCAAAATGAAATCAAATGTGTGTTTTTTTCACCTTGAGGTGCTTTCTGTGTGGTAAATAATTGGTTATTCATCATGATTGATTTTATGCAATGCCACACTCCATCAGCGGTTCACTAGAAGCTCATTCATCAATGCCTTTGTCTTGCAGTGCAACCAGCTTTGTTATTACAATGTTATTACATTGTAATAAGATGTTAATAAGCATGTTTTCATTGCAAAGGATCTTGTCCTTGACATAGACAGTGCATAAGAAATCAAAATGTGTGAAATTAAGCGATGGTTCTGTCTAAAAATGTGGGAAGCCATCTACAGCAGTGTTACCAAATTGACTGCTTTAAGCCAGTGATTAAAGACGCTACTTTATACAAACAGTGCTAGTCATATGTACCACATGAGAGACTCGACTAACGCCTACAGCTTAGTCTGATGTTAACCTCTAGCTAAACAAATCCATTGTATTATAAGCACAACAAAAATGAAACTATTTTATAATGGTATGTTTCACTGCTGATAAAATATACATACTGTACATTTTCCTCAGCTTCATCCATCATTTTCAAAGGAACTTTTTGTTGAAATGCAACAGTGCATTAAGCAATACATTAAAGGAAACATGCCATTGTAAATTCTGATGTCATATGACACATCTCAGAGGGTGGCCTAGTATAATTAGCAGTGTTTGCAAATCGTTGCTAAGCATCACTATTATTATCAACCTAGGCTAATTGGAAAAACAGGCCTGTGGTGACATTTGTGCGAAATTATATTATGTTGCTTCTTGCACATTTCGCAACACTTTCAAAGAGAAATGTCCCATGAGTGGCACTAAAAGCTTGTTCAGTTCTATCTGAAACAGACTAACATGAATCTGGCAAAGTTGTATTATGATGCTTGTTTTATATAGTGTATCACATCAGTTCAGAGGTGAAATGTCAAGTGCTTGGTGCTAAAGGTTAATGGTGCCAGTAGTTTTAACAAAAACAAACAAAGAAACAAAAAAATGCTGATCCAACCATGCCATGTTTGCTTGCTCCTATAAGTCTCAAATAATCTATTTTATCATTACTTGTGTTTCACGGCACTCTGTATCACAATAGTGTACCAGGTGTGCTACTGAGCAAGTTTACTACATCAGAATAGCCATACATATGGAGCTGCCTAAGTGATGCAAATTTCAAAATGTATTACAGTTTACAAAGTGTTTTGAGGTCATAACATAGTATTGTGCAGGGGAACTGCGCAGAAATAAGTCTTTATTAACTTCCACTAATATTAATTTCAGCTGCAGAATGCAGTGAATTGTACTGTATGTGTAGGCACATTTTTCAGTTCAGCAAAATTGCAGTGGGCCTCAATGAGACATTATTTTAATCTCCAGTGGACTAGCTAAAGACAAGTTTTCAACAGAGTTGATTTAATTTAGGGCTCACTGCTTGGTGGACAGAATCCTAAAGTCTTTTTTTTATAGTTCAGTAAAAAGAGGGTACAGCTCAGCCTTGGGCAACATATCATTGCTTTTGTGTTCAAATTGGAGATGAGGATAAGTCTCACATGGATATAGCCTAAGATCTGCTTTTGATATATGTTTAATGTTATTGCACTGAATGTATCTCACTTGGCTCTTTTGAATTTCATATAAATGAAATTTTTTCTAGTGCTGTTCCCTTCTTAACTGTATAATTAAATTTTTAACTGCAGTCCTGTAAACATATACATTTGTATACAAATAAAAAGTAGCTGCTGAGATTGAGAAAATGTCCAGTCCTTGAACTGCATTAGCATTCGTTTTGTGCTTATCAGGCCAGAGCTGAGTGAAACGTGTCCATTAAAGACCTTGAGTTTGTGTGTTGTGTTATGACAGGGGATATAATGTTTCCTGTATGTGTTTCATGCTGTCACAGGGATTTCAGTGGCTTTGCAGTTATGAACACCTGAGCCCAATTCCACAGGGAAGAAGTGGTCGATATGTCTTTACAGGCCACTATGTAAAACAAGGAGGTGTTGAGATGCAGTCAACCTTTTGTTTTAAGGGGTCATGACATGTTGGGGCTGCAAGCAAAGCTCTGACACATAAAAAGCTTTAGGATCGTCTGATATTTACAGGCAGAAGAAATGCACTTTTAGTCTGATTTTGTGAGTACTGATATCTGAACACGTGCGTTTCTATTAAAACGAAAGCAACTGGGACAAAAAACTAATTATTTTCAAATAAGCTTTGCTTGCAATATGACTGTGATTTATGATATATACAGTAGCGATTGATTTAAGACAACACAGGAGCACTCTATTTAACGGAGCAAGTTGTTTTTGGACAATTTCTGTGCTGTGCTGCATGTGAAAGCATCATGAGTGCTTTATGCATTGGTAAATATTGTTTGATTGCTTACTGATTGCTTTTATTGATTTTTTTTCTTCTTTCTATCCTTTAGCCCAAATTTTTGCAGTTGTTCTATTTGTCTGATCAAACTCATTATTTGTTTTATTTGTTGTTTATTGCTTATAATGTATTAAATTAATTAGAATCTAGAGACATGGATTCACAAAACAATCTTAAAGGGGTAGTTTAGCCAAGAGCTTTCTGACCCTGCATAGACAGCAATGCATATACAGGGCCAGAAAGCCCTCGGATTTCATAATTTATGTTCAGAAGATGAACGAAGATCTTACCGTTTTGGAATGACATGAGGATGAGTAATTACTGACATATTTTTCATTTTTGGCTGAACTGTCCCTTTAAGATTTTTTTTTTATTTTTTTATTCATAAAGCAAAAACAACTTCTTGTCTTTTTTTCTTAACAGTGTACATAAGAGAAAAAAAGACTTCACTTCTCTTTGTAAATAACCTCTTGAAGTTAAGATGCCCTCACATTGACAAAATGTTCTCAACATACAGTGGTGTGAAAAAGTGTTGGCCCCCCTCCTGGTTTCTTATTTTTTTGCATGTTTGTCACACTTTAATGTTTCAGATCATCAAACTAATTTAAATATTACACAAAGATAATGCAAGTAAATACAAAATGCAGTTTTTCAATGATGATTTCATTTATTAAGGGAAAAAAGCTGTCCAAAACCA
>NW_015505339.1:822210-858683 GCF_001515645.1 Sinocyclocheilus grahami | reverse complement strand
AGGTTTGGACAGCTTTTTTCCCTTAATAAAATAAATAATCATTTAAAAACTGCATTTTGTATTTACTTGCATTATCTTTGTGTAATATTAAAATCTGTTTGATGATCTGAATCTTTTAAGTGTGACAAATATGCAAAAAATAAAAAAAAACAGGAAGGGGGCCAACACTTTTTCACACCACTGTATATACATATTACTATTTTACTTGTATGATTTAGCATTCTTATCAGATGTCTGTGTTCAAGATGGAAATTTCATAAAAAAAGAAATAACTATATTAATTATAATAATATCAAAAATGATTACAGGGAACTACACAGGTTATGTATAAAAAGTTAATAGATTTATCTATTTACAAACTTATAATTTATCTGAAGAGTTTGTTTTTTATTAAGAAGTTTTCTACGGTTAATATTTGATAACTGCAAATTATAATAACATAATTGCACATTTATGCATGTGAAACTAACAGTTTATACTTGTTTAGTTAGAATGAATTGGAGTGATATCAATATTCTCTGTCCTGCTTTGGTCATATAAATCCTCATGCTGTTTCTGTTTGTATATAGCAGATATATGGTTTCTTGGTTTTGCAGTACATTGCTTGTGCTGTAACCGCATGGCTGCTTGAGTTTGTGACATCTGTCCTCCTGAATCCAAACTATGCTGCGTTCATTTTTTTTTTCTTTTGCTGCACAGCCCATTCTGCATTCTTCATTGGCCCATATGTATGCATCTCTATAGAGTATAACCCTACTAATTATTTAAAAAGCCAAAATTACATGGACTAATGGATTTAAGTTTGATTAATTGCACAGCCTTAATGAGAATAATGAAAAATTCAATATATGAGGAAAACAAAATGACTTCAAATACCATAACCATTCGTTCTCATAAGTGTTTACCATGTCCATATATTTCGAAATAAATATTCCAGCTGAGTTTCATTGGATGAACCTTGGAGTTTGTGTATGTGTGTGTTTGAATTAATTTAGGGATTATTGTATCTGCCGGTAAATGATGTATCAGTAGCGGTGAGCAGGCTTCTGGATTTCACTGATTACACGCTGGAGCAGCAATCTGTGCAGTCAAGGTTACAGATAAGGATTAAACACGTAACCGGTGCAATAACGCCGCATGAATGCAGGCCGAGCGCAAGCCCAGCGAATAATGCGTGACCGTCACTGCTGCGAGCCGAGTCACAAGCACGTTTGATGAAAATGTTGATATCAGATCACAGCTGAGTGCTGAAATGCACCAACACCCTTAAATCCACGCACGTGTGTGTTACCATACCTGACGTGGAACAAAATGACAAACGCGTGTCGTTAAGCACACGGGAGATGCACATTAATTAGGTCATTGCAAACTGTGGCATGCTAATCGCAGCATTGTGATTCTTAATTGCAGAATTGTTGGAATCTGTTGAGGAGGCCCGAGACAGCTGGTATGCACACATTTTCCGCTTTCCTTTTTTTTTTTTTCTCTCTTCATTTTCATACTTTTTTTGGATTTCGTCCTCTGGGACACGGTCCAATGCAATGCACAGTATGGGTCCTGTTCGCCATGTTTTCCCAAATTATATGTGTTTCTGTGTGAGTGTGTGTGTGTTTAGAGGGAAAAGAAAATCGGTTTTCTGTGTATGCCTGTGTATGAATAATTCTTCATGCATGCATGTGCACACGTGTGTGTCTGTGTGCGTGTGTGTGGGGTCATTTTGAGTGCACCTATGCCTGTGTGTGTATCTGTGAGGTGTGAATCTTCCTCATTATCTTCACCCTTGTCCGGCTCTTCTTCCTCCTCCTGTGTCCGCATAGACTTAATATAACCCCATTATAATAATTCATGCACATATAAAAACCCAACTCCCTTTGGTTATTACATGTAATTACATTTCTAAGGAACATTCATGGCTGTTGTTTTCTCTCTTTATCATGTTGAATGCAGAACTGATTGCTTGACATTTGTTTCGCTTAGTAAATAGGACAAATCATGCACTCATCATGCAATAGTTCAGCTAAAAATGACAGTTCTGTCATTATCAATGGAAGAAAGAAAATCAAATAAATTTGGAAGGACATGAGGGTGAGCAAATGATGACAGATTTGTCATTTTGTTAGGGCAAACTGTTACTTTTATTCCACTTGGGATGGGTAATGCCACTGCATTCATATATTTTTAGCTGATCAATGCAGACTGAAATTCCCTGGAGAAGATGTTTAAATTTAGCAAGAGGACACTGATCTTGGTCGATGCTTGTTTGTAATGGTGGGCATTGAAAAGCCCTCCCAGTGTGACAAGATTTTTGCTTTATGGATTGTTATTTGTTTGAACTCTTGCTGTTTCAGATATTCGTTTTTATCATTGACATCTCCCATTGAGACCGTTTTAAAATAGCTCGCCATCAATTTGTTTACTTTAGGTCTGCTATATGAGATGCTTTCATCTGCACTGAAAGGAGAGAAGAAATATTATATAATGGATAAATGCTGTCTCAGACAATTTAAAGCATAGAGAAAAACTTCAATTAACAGGATGTTTGATCATATTAGCTTGCTAAGGTAAACTTAACTGTTGGGTCATTAACATAATGATCATTTATTTGTCTGGATCTGTTAAATTATTCAAAAATACATTACATAAACAATTCATACGTACACAATGAGTTTAAATGTTAGTAAAATACACCTAAACGCTGTTTTTCCTGCAGTCGTAACTAAATCAAAGATAGAGTAAAAAATGAGGGGGGGGAAAGGTTTTCAGATTTGATTTGATTTGATTTGATTTGATTTGATTTGATTTGATGGATGGATGGATGCGATTGTTTGTGTAATTTACTGAAAAAAAAACTTTCAAAATATTTATTGAGCTAACTATTATTTATCATTTATTTTATATTAATTTAATTATAATTTATATGTATCAATATTGTACAATTTATAAATTTGGTCACCTAAAAAAATATATACTATAATATTTAAAGTTCTCTATTCTCTATTTTTATTTTTTTGTTACTTGAATGTAATTAAATTAAATCTAACAAAATCAAAAGACAATAATAATAATAATCTTTAAGTCTCTTAAAATATTACATATTTTTTCATGACATTTTTATGACTTTTCAGGTTTTACAATTTTGTAAAATGTTGTTCAAAATCCTTATGGTATTTTTGATTGTAATATTTGTTAAAAACATCTTAAAATATACATTTATAATATGTATCATTATTATATAACACCTTATAATAATATAATAATATATTTAAGTCTCTTAAAATATTAGATAATTTGACATTTGCAGCTTTTAAATACATACATACATAAGTATGTATATATGTAAGTAATAATAAATGAATACAAAGTTTTTTCCTTGTCTTTATTGTGAACACTCTTATTTGTCATTGATGGTTAAAGCTCTGTCTCTATCTCTCACAGGAATTGATGTCCACTATGGCTACGTTTCGCTTTGGGCAGCACATCATAAAGTCCTCGGCTGTGTTTTTGAAGACGGAGTTGTCCTTCGCACTAGTCAACCGAAAGCCGGTCGTGCCTGGTCGTATCCTTTTCAGGTTTACCGTAGCGACTGGGGTATTACACTGAGGTAAAGCGAGAGCAGGTAGGATTTTCAGTCTGTCTGTGTTTGCTGTGGAACAGCACTCTGAAGAGCAGCGCTGTCGCTCCCTGCTGTTGCTCAGCAACGGTTTGCTCTTTGTTAAGTTTGGCCTGACCTTCGCTTTAGGGCCGTATCTCCAGATGTTTACCATACAGCGCTGCACAAGAGCTTCTCTCCGGGAACAGGCCTCTGGGATTGGCTGAAAGTTTTGCTGTCTTGTGTCCAAAATGACCTGAAAATTCCTGACAGATTCCTTCTGAGTAATGGTCATGAGTCTAAGTCTAAGAAATAATGTCTTTCCATTTTTAAGCTAAATAAATAATTTCATTTATGGTGTATTTTATACTTGCAATGCACCTAGGTGAACTAAAATGGCTGCAGTTGATCTATAATCAAAAAATAAGGTTAAATAAATAAATAGTTGATTAAAAAGTGAGTTATTTGGTAAAAGAGTTGGATATTATATATACACATAATATATAACACACAATCTCTTTTTAAAGAAAACATTTGGCAGATTATTGCTGATTATTTCAAATCAATGTGAAATAGAAAAAAACGTTTTCAAAGTGTTCATTGTCTTGAAAAATAATGTTTTCATAACAACAACAACAAGAATAAAGTACTAATTTCAGATTCTATATAAAACATATGCATTTTTTTCCAAGCCATGTTTTATACTAAATCTGTGAGAAAATCAAAGCGACAAATTTCAACAAATTTAAATTGTGTTTCAAATTTGAAGTATCTAAAAATCTACTTTAAAAAAAAAAAAGCATTTTTAGTATTAATTTTTAAATGAAGCTATGGCTGGTATATGCACATAATCCTATAAAAATATTTGTTTGTTGTTTCAGATGTAATGATTGTTTCAAATAATTATATTAATAAAAAAAGCATTAAAAAAAGCATTAAACACCATTAATCATGCCTCTGATAAATGGTTAGCACCTACATATATCCCCCCCCCACCCCTCAGCAAATATTTATGCAATGATTAATTGACAAATTATGTAATTCATTTGACAGCCTAAGTTAATAATTTAGATATTCAATTTGCAGACATTTGCTTTGTTTTGTGTGCTTCTTTAAATGTAGCAGGCACAAACTGTGCTCTTTTCACAAACTGACTCGGCTGCATGCAACACAAAAAGCCAAATGCCATGAATCATCATCAGATGCACCATAATACATTCTCTTGTTTTCATGCTTTGCTTCAAAAAGAAAGCAGATACTTCTGTGTCTATTAATCTTAGTGCTCAACGTGCAAATGCAAACATGAATACATTTGCATGATTTCCATTGCTGATTTGTTTGAATAATGTCCTTATTCTCTTTTCGAATAGCAGTAAGTCCTTGGCTTTGCGGCAAAAGATCTTCAAGTGCTGCTCTGTCTTATGTAAGCCTCTATGTTTAGATTAACTTGTGATGGAAAGCCATTTTTCACAGCATTATAGGCCACTGCAGCACAATCCTAAAACCCAGCGAGAGGCAGCAGTGTTTGGAGGGCAAAAGCAATGCATTAGCATTATTTAATTGTTACTCTCACAGTCCGTGAAACATTACAACACTGCCAGGAAGTAGCAACGGCCGGAGAGCTAAAGGACAGAGCTGTTGCTGTGTATAAGAGAGTAATGTACTGTATAAGAGGCCTATAGAGTCATGTTTGTCAGTGTATCAGTGTTATTATCTGTTTCTTTATCATCAATATTCCCATAGACTCCAATCTAGTGTTACGCTTCAATAAGACTCTGTGGCAGATGTGGCTTCATATTCTGTATTTAATTAAGTGACATTTAAACATTTTAGTTGTGACTTAAAAAAGTATATTCCAGGTCCGATACAAGCTTAGTCAACTGAATATATGGCATAATGTTGATTTACCACAAAAAGTATGTAAATGTAAGTAATTTTTCACATCCCTAATTTTCTTAAAATGTATGAATGTATGTTATGGTGAGGTGGTTACAATGGTAGCCAATGGGGCCAATTTTTGGAGGATTTAAAAACACAATTGTGAAGCTTATACAAGCATTTTATAATTCATAAATTATTAGAGCTGTTATGTTCTTCTCATCATTTTCACAGTCATTTTAGGATTTTAAGCATTATTTCTTCCTGGCAAGTAAAATTGGACATAGTTGTACATAGAAAAAGATAGTAAGTGACACATACTGGGCCTCATTTATCAATCTAACATAGAAACTAGCTCAGATCCATTCATCCATTAATCTATTCATCCATTCATTAATTTATTAATTTATTTGTTTGTTTATGTTTATTTAAAAAAATCTAGCATATTGGCCGATACTGATACTGGTTGATGTTTTTCATTTTTTAAGCAAATTTATTTATTGGTTATTTGCTCCATAACAAGCAAACTGGCCTTAAACAAAAACATCTGATGACATTTGAAATTGTGTATAATTTCAGGATTTAAAGCAAAAACAGAGCGGTCTGACTTTAGCTTTGTGAAATTATGCTATATAAAATATCTTCATGAAACAACGGACTGATTGAGGCCACTGATCTATAATATAATCATTGTATGTAGATCAGTGATTGAGGCCCTGTTCACACTAGTGCGTTTTCGTTTTAAAACGGCATTTTAAAATGAAAACGATCCTCATCTACACTGGCATTTTCACTGCATTTCAGAAACGATCTCCGTCTACACTACACAACCCGAAAACACATGTCCATTCATGCAGGTACAATCATAAATGTATAGGTAGATTCCCTATTATTTAGATGGCGGTGGACGTATCTACCATAGAAGTGTCTACATGCTTGGAGTTGTCGAATGGGGAATCTACCTATACATATCTATGGGTACAACATTGAGCATGATGTTATTGTTTACACGGCCGTCAAGGATACGTCGAGTGAATGTGGGATCAGCCACACCATCGTTTTCGAAAGTCGCCGTTTTGCTCCGTTTACACTGAAACGCAACCCCAGAGTTTTAAAACTAAAATGGGGTCTGCAGTGTTTTCAATAGTCTCCGTTTTTAAAGGTCGAAAACGCAGGAGTTGTGTAAATGACAGGCGTAACCGTAGCAAAAGTTATGCATTTTAAAATGAAAATGCACTAGTGTAAATGGGGCCTGAGACACTAATTCACTCTCTGCCAGCAGGTGGCGCTTATGGAACAGCCACAATAGTGTGTTTCCTTGGTTGCCGCTGTAAACACAGCAAAGCTGCGCTTATAAATACTACTTTATACGGAGGTAAAAGAAGAAATATTAGTAAATTAGTAAATCTTATTCTCTTCAGTGATATATTAGTATAACCCCACACCCTCAATTCAATGTTAATATTTTCTTCCTATATTTCGACCATCGTGAACCGTGGGATCAACTGTGACAGTGATAACGATCTACCAGTCGATCGCTGTTTTCCCATTGAAATGGGTTGGTTTTTAAGCTGTGGGTTAAAGCGATCTCCCCACCTCCCCTGGGCCAAAAAAAATGTGACTAGGCTAGTTTTCATTAGCAGTTGGGCTGGTTTTGTTTAGAAGACCTGGCAACCCTGTTTCCGGGTCTGTACCTTGGGTTTGCCAAGTGTATGGTGTAAATTCAGATATCGGTTATAGTCAACCATTTGGAATTGGGCATGAAGACCTGCAGTGTAAATGCTGTCATGGTGAATGTGTTGAGGAAGTGTGGCTCGATGTGTCTGAGCTATTTCCTGAGCTTTCTGCACATTTCAGTGGGCTTGCAGGGTTTGTCTCGTATCAAAGCTGTTCACTTTCTACATGCATCAGTTCAGAAGAGTTTGGAGAGGTAGACAGCGCTTGGCAAAGATCTTAAAGCTCCCCTGCAGCTCTTGAACATCAGTATCACACCTGAAACACAGTGAGGGGTTGAGGGGGCTTTATGTGGGGAGCGGGTCCCTGGGGCAACGCTGCTGAATCCCAGCGGCTTTAGCTGGTGTGATTTAAGTCCACATCCCAACACATCGCCACATGAAAGGGCTCTGTTCCTCCACACACACTTATCTTCTGCTTCTAAACTATTTTCTCGCAAGCTTTCTGTCTTGTTTTATCATGAGTAGGGTTTGATATGGTGGTGGGGATTGTTCTTACTCTAGTTCGATGCCAGTTTCCATATGGCATATCACTGACCAAACCTACACAGAATCAGATTTATCTGCTCGTAAAGTCGCCTACAACAAATTAAACCGTGATTGAACTACTGGTCGTTTTACATGTCAATCAGGCGGCTTCTTCCTGCCTAAGTGGGTGGTTCTTGGCTAGAATAAGTCTTAATTGTTGTGTGAGACCAATTGCCTCCAAAACTAAAAAGAAAGAAAGAAAGAAAGAAGAAGAAGAAAAAAAGCAAGGCATTAATGTTTGACATTAAGTCTTGCATATAAGTGATTAAAAAGTAATAACAAATGTATTTTTTTTAGGTACATTTATTTATTTATGTATTTATTTTGTTTGTTTGTTTACATGGTTCCCCTCGATTACACAAACATTTATTTATTTAGCAGAGGAAATAAGTGATAAATAAATAATATTTATAATAATATTGTAAATTATTATTAAAATTGATATATTAAAATTATTATTATTACTTCTACTACTACTATTACTAGACTTGGATAATGATTTTAAGTACCACATTATTATTAATTTATTAGGGATTTGTTCCATCCATCCATCCATCCATCCATCCATCCCTCCCTCCCTCCATCCCTTTTTTTGAGATATCACTAATGAAGGATTTCCACAAATACCTTTTAAAATGTAACAAATACATTTCACCAAAACTTAAATTTTTAAGAACATTATAGAGTATATAATGTTTGGATAGATGGATGTTGACAGAATAATACATTAAATAATTGAAATTGAATAATAATAATAATAATAATAATAATAATAATAATAATAATTATTATTATTATTATTATTATTATTATTATGTTATGTTATATTTGTTTGTTTGTTTTTTGGCATTTTTATGTATTTTATATATTGTGACAGGACATATCAGATATGACAGGAAGAGAAGGGGGAGAGAGGGGTGGCAGGATTCGTAAAGGTCCTCGAGTCAGGATTCGAACACGGGACGCCCGTAGCGTAACGGCACTGTATGTCGGCGCGTTGCCTACAAGGCTATTTGTTTGTTTGAAGTTACCTATTACTTTAATGCAAATGTCTTGCACTGTGCAACAGGCACCAGCATGAAGCACTTGACCAAATGAACCAGTATGGTTTTTGTTGCCTTGAAGAAGAGGCACAGGCCTGTGAAATGTTCCATTAGCTCTTTAATAGTGTTTATTTAAGCTCTTGGCAGATGCTGGAATCTCCTAATGAGCCTCGAGATGAATAGACAGTTATTGACAATGGACTCAAACTTGACTACACTGTAGAAGTAGCTTCCACAAGTACCTGCATGAATTGTGTGAGCTGTGACTGTCTGAAGAACCTGACGTCTGCTGCCATCATGGCCCATTCTGTTCCTCATGGATTTTATTGATTTGTTTGTTGTCAAGGTTTAAATAGCATCTTGATTTCTTATAATACACACAAGATAATCTAGAACTGCTCTAATCTAGAGCTGGATGATAGAAAAATATCTTAAACGCCTGAAACATTGGTGTCTCATATTTTAGAGCAGTCAGTGCAATTTAGAATGTAGAATATTCCGATGTAATACCCTTTTGTAATCGATAAGAGTTTCATAAGTAATTGTAATTTAATTACACGTTTTTTTCTTCTTCTCAGTAACTGTAATGGATTACAGTTACATTTATTTTGTAATTAAATTACGTAGCACAGTTACATAGTAACTAGAGTAGTTACTCCCAAACACTGCCTATATATATTGTAATATATTTTAAAATGTAATGTATTCCTTTGATGACAAAGCTGAATTTTCAGCATCTTTACTCCAGTGTGGCTCCAGACTTTTGAATTGCCTACTTTAAGTATTGATTTGATATCTATTATTATTTAATACCGAACAATAATTCCAACAAAGGGGGTTAGCTTCACTATTTCATTTCAAACATAAAATGATTGTGAAAGCGACTCTACCTCTAAAACGAATAACGCACTAAAGGGTAGCAGTCATCAAATCAATTGCTTAATGAACTATAAGCCAGGCAAGCTGGTCTTAATGGGCTTGCTGACACACTGGTGGATTTCACTTTTAATCAAAGGTAAAGACCACTCTCTAGGTAATTCGCTGATTGCAGTTTTGTTGATCTTATAAAGCATTTAGCGGTTTTTTTAGTCGTTCCCTGCATTTGTCAGTCATTATGCATATATTATGCTAATATTGCCTTGTGTATTTGTCCCAGCTGATGTCCCAGTGAAAAAGAGTGTTCTATCGCTCATTATCCAGCACACTCAATCTCCTCACCTTCCAAATAATGTTGCTTTATGTAAATATTTGCTGAACATGTGAACATAAACATCAACATAAAGTGGATTAGTATGATAATGACAAATGTGCCTCCTCAGCTGAAATCCACCGTCGGCGCTAGGCTAAGTGAGTGTGTGGCATTTTAGTGGTGATGTAGGAGAGAATGGGGTTCACATAATAATCATCATTATTATTATTAAACAATAACAATATTTTAGTATATTTTTATTATTTCTATTATAATTATTTTTCACAAGCAAGCAAACAAACATATAAACAAACAAATAAATAAATGTATACATTTAAAACAAAAATTCAAAGCCAGTTATTATTATTAGTAGTAGTAGTAGTAGTATTTTGATTAGTATTGTTATAAAACAATAACAATCATTATTATAAAATATTTATCTAAATATATTTCTAAATAAATTGAATAATTATAGATTTTTTTTCACAATTAAAAAAAGGAATAAAAAATAATATATTTTAAGATTGTTTTTATCAGGTTATAATAATAATAATAATGATAATGATAATAATAATAATATTTAGTATATTTAATAATATAATATGTATTTAATGTTAATTAGTAGCAGTAGTAGTAGTATTACTACTACTATTAGAACATGTTTATTTACAAAATAAATGGAATACATTATTATTATTATTATTATGAATTATAAAACCTGGGAAATAGATATCGTATTTTTTTTTTTTTACAAAACAATAGTGTGTTTAGATGCAAGTTACCCCTGCAAATAAAGCATTTGGGAAGGGTTTTAAGGCGTGTTTTTCCAGAAATGAGCATTGTTCAGAGTTGTGCAGAGTGATATCTGTTCAAGTACATCTTAGCTGTGACTTTGTAGACCTTCTTGCCTATATCTATTTCATTTTCCTGGAACACCGAATACCGATCCATTAGATAAATACCTGCATCTCTTACAAAGAGCATCTGTACAGATCTGTAAAGAGCATCGTTGAACGATGCTATCGGAGCTGATAAAGCGGCCCATCTTCTGAGCGCTGCTGTAAAATATTAATTATTCTGAACAAGAGTTTGTTCACTGGCAGATGTGAAGGTCGAGCTCGCATCTAATGGCGTTTCATATTATACATTCCACCGCAGGTTCGCAAACGACATTATTGGAATAAAATGAGCCGGGCTATGAATTCTGAGAAACTTTATGAAGCAGAACACTCACAAGTCACATCACTTGATTAATCGTCTCTGTGCTGAATGAATTAGGCTCCACAATACTCTGAAGAGATGATGGCAACAGATCCGCTAATCCTATTAAAATTCATAATTAGCTATATTCTTGCCAGCTTCCCAAGGTAGTAAATGAAAGAGATAATGAATAAAATAAATAGAAGATTTGAAAGTGATGCCAGAACAATACGTGGCATTATCGTCAGATCTGCAGTCACAGCTTCAGCCTCATGCTGAGGGATTAAGGCTTTATTGAAACGCTCCTCGGTCTGCAGCTGTAGCCTGTAGGATTCTGAGGACCGTTCGAGTTTAACGACGTGCTATTGTTTCCGGTGTATTTATGAGAGATCAACTCCAAATGTGCAAACAGGCATCGGAGACGAGCGATGACATAGCTGTTCTCCGCTCTCGACAGCACACGCCGTTGACGCCCAGTCATGACATGCGGTGAAGATTTGATTTCTTTTCTCACCTTCTTCTTCTGTGGATGCATGTTCCATCTGTTTCACTTCCTGCCAGGCGGGACGTTTTCTTTCAGCTCCGTTAGAAAACCACACTTCCCTCATGGCACATTCTAAATGTTATTTTGCTAGTTTTCTACAGCCTATAGTATTCAGTTATTTTGACCATAAATCCTTTCTCTGAGAACTGATCTGCTGCTCAACAACAACAACAACAATAATAATAATAATAATAAACAACAACAACAATACTATTATTATTATTATTATTATTATTATTATTGATGTTTATCATCATCAACAACAACAACAACATTATTATTAGTAGTATTATTATTAACAACAACATCAAATATTATTATTATTGTTTGTTTGTTATTATTATTATTATTGTTATTATTATTATTATATTTACATATTTAAATTGCAAATAATATTAAATTACATGCAGTTAATAGACCTGCTTAATATACTTATATAGCTACTTGAACTAAAATATCTTCTTGGTATTTTACATTGATTTAATTTCTGAACCCCATTAACCATGACTAAAATACAGGATATAAAATACAGCACATACATAAGGATTCATACTTTTATTTTAACACACGCACGCACGCACACACACACACACACAAACAATATAAGGTTAAAAATGTAAATGTTACTTAATTTGTTAGATAACATGAACTAACAATGAACAATATTTTTACAGAATTTAATGTTCATTCATGGTTATTATAATATATTAAAGGGTTAGTTCACCAAAAAATTTAAATTATGTAAACCCCTGATGTCACATGAACTATTTTACCGATGTCCTTACTATGTTTTTGGACCTGGAAACATTGCAGTTGTGTTGCTGTCTATGGAGGGTCAGAGAGCTCTCGGAATTCATCAAAAATATCTTCATTTGTGTTCCGAAGATGAAAGGTCTTGTGGGTTTGGAACGACATGAGGGTGAATAATTAATGACATCATTTTCATTTTTGGGTGAACTATCCCTTTAACTAATGTGACTTCATACCACATTTTTTATATTTTTAAAAGAAGCCTCTTCTGCTTACCAGAGCTGCATTTATGTGATTAAAACACAGTAAAAATAATAATGTTAGGAAAATGTACAGTTTCAAATAAACTTTTTTTATATATATTAACATATTTTAAAATGTAACTACTTTGATAACATGGATGCATTCTTCAGAAATTATTCTAATATGCTGATTTGGTGCTCAAGAAACATTTATTATTTTCTTTATATACTTCATATATTATTATGATTATTATTATCATCCTCATCATCATTATCATTATCATTATTTATTTATTTTTACAGAGCGCATTGAGTAGAAGGTTATAAATAGAATCATCTTTTAGAAATTAGAATGTAACTGTCTGTACAGTTACTTTTGTTCAATTGAATGCATCATTGTACAGTAAAAGTATTGATACCTTCAAAAACTAAAAATAAGTAAATACTGTGTATGTGGAATTTAACATTTAGACAAGATTAATACATTCATAAAAATATTGTTAATTGTTTGTTCCTAACTAATATTATTGTTTATAACTTACTGTAAATTATTTTGTTTTATTGTTGTTATTTTTCCCAAAATAATTCAATTTAAATCAGATTTGTATCTGTATGTGGTTAGATAAATTGTATGTGTATGTGGTTGATTGATTGATTGATTTTTTTTTTGTTACTGTTTGTTTTACAGTAAATTTACTAGCATTTCTTACACTATATTCACTGCCTTTGATTAACTTTTCGTTCTATTTCCTTTAGTGTGGTGTGTGTGCGTGCGTGTGTGTGTGTGTGTGTGTGTGTGTGTGTGAGTGTGAGAACATGTTAACTCCTGTGTGTATGCATTCCACCTACATGTGTTGTACCATTCCAGTCATCTGTGATGAATCGCTTGGCCTCTGCTCTGAATAACTGTCTGTTTCACCTTCTTAAGCATCTGTGTGTTGGTGTTGAAGCTTCGCATGCCATACGGGCCCGTGATCAAACTCTCCAGCCGTCTGTATGGACAAACATACCGGTATAAGACAAACCCTCGGGCTAGATCCGCTCCACTCGTTTTGCTTCGACCAGATGCTTGTCTGCTGCATAGATCACTGTGTTTCTGCTCCGACAAGCAGGGAGGGAAACCAGGTCATAGCGTATTCAGAGCCGAGAAATCAACCTTTTCATCTTTAGTGTTTACGTCCAAGGAAGACTCCACAGCAAGTTGGAGGGCAGTGCTGGTAGCAAACCCTGCCGGGCCTCAGTGCGACCCACTCAAAGTATCCCGTCAGAGGGGAAGGGCAGGCCCGGTCGAGGCCATCACTGCTGGAGATGGAGAAAGCCAAGTAAGATGGAGATCTTCCAAGCAGATCAGTCTTGTCCCACAGTGTCAAGGTTACTTGTCCTCATGTTTGATTTCATTCCAAGTGTGCTATGTTAAACATATCCGTCTTTTTAAGAGATATCACGTTCAGTAAGCTAAGTATTACTCATACTTACGGTTAGTTTGCTCAGATCACTAACCCTGAGAATTAAACTTCCCACATTTGTTCAAAGTTTGTTTTACATACACGGAGGATGCCTCAAACCATGCAGCTTTCCCAGGACAGGTGATCCAATTTGTATTTTTGGATTTTTGACAAAAAAAATAAAAATAAAATAAATCTTATAATGAATATAAGATAATATAATATAATATAATTCATCAAAAAATCGGGGCCAAAAAAAGTATTATTATTATTTTTTTAGTAATTAATACTTCAATTCAGCAAGGATGCACTAAGCTGATCAAAAGTGACAGTGAGTGTGTTCAATTAAATGTTTTTACTTTTTATTCATCAAGAATGCCAAAACATGTGTCACTGTTTTCACAAAAGTAAACAAACAAATGAACGAACGAATGAATGAACACATTTACTGTCACTTTTGGTCAACTTAGTGCATCCTTGCTAAATAATAATAATAAAGATAATAAAGATAATAATTGGCTTCACAGGAATAAACTACATTTTAAGATATAATAAACAAAAAACAGTTATTTTTAAATTGTAATAATATTTCACAATATTACTGTTTTTACTCTACGTTTGATCAAATAAATGCAGTCTTGGTGACTATAAAATATTTATATATAAAAAAAAATTGTCCTCAATTTTTAAATATAATATAAAAATATTACTTTACATTGTTTAGTAGTTTTTTTTCTTTATGGCTTTTGCGGATACTCCATGAAATATACTACAGTAGAGTGCATATATATTTTTATTATATCTTTTTTTGCTTCAATTAATAGATCATACCGTTTCAAAAGGATCTCAAAGCTTCATTGATGTCTCAAATAGTGCCTGTGAAAACAAAGGCATTCTCAGAAATCCGTCTCTTTGAATCTAAGTGTGAGCACAAAAGCAGAAAAACAGAATCATTTCTCTGATTTACATTCTTTTTCTAAGTCTGAATATTTTAAGAAGCAGCAGCACATATCCAATTAAAAGTTTGTATTCATAGTGGTTTTCTTTCTGAGCTTCTTTGAAGATTTTTATATATACATGTCTGTGTTCCTGCATGTGTGTGTGTGTGTGTGTGTGTGAAAGATTCCTCGCTAAATAATTTGTGCTGAATTTCCTTGTCTTTCATGTATTCTCTCTCAGTAAATGCTATTTGGTGTGTTGTCTTATCTCCTATTAGGGCCAGAGACTATAGTCTCTGTTCCTGCTTTCATCAAGTAAAACAACAAATATGTTTTTGTATATTTTATGAAAATATGCATGGAAATAATCTGTGATTATCCAAATTTTTGGAGGGGGAGGAGGGACACCTTTTGTGCAGTGTAATGAAATATCCTGGGTTCAGCACAGCAATATCAGACACATGCTCTCAATTGCCACAGAAAATAATTTTGACTTTTGTTGCTGTAAAAAAAAGAAAGAAAGAAGGAATTTGATTATGCAAATTTAGAGCTGATTTTTTTTATTTTAAATTACTTCTTTAAAGCTTACATGTCTTATCTTTTATATATATATAATTATTTTTTTTTTTTATTAATTTAATCAAAGATCCATCAGAGTAGTAACATTTAGCAAAGATGGAGGCTTTTGTTTCACAAGATTTGGACCTTGACTGTTTGCTAGTGAAGATAGCCAAAAAATTAAAATAAAAAAAGCCCTGTTAATTGGTTTATTTCAGGTTTTCTTTACAAATCTTCTGAGACTTTTTCTTTTTTTTTTCTTTTTCATATAAAAAATATACATGTATTTTTTAATTGCCATCGAGTTGAATTGAAGGATATTTGAAAGACAGTTGAAGCTTTTATAGAGGAGAAATAAAGGAGAACAGAACAACGTTAGCTTTTTTCCCCTGCTTGTTTAGATTTTACCAAAGGACATTGTGTCTGGGAGACAGCCAGCAGTCTACACTGACTATAAAATGTGTGTGTGTTTGTGTTTGCTTGCCCGCCTTCCTCTCTGGCCATGTTTGTCTTTGTTTACTGCTCTGTTGGACCTTGGAGAGAACAGAAAAACTACAATTCTCCTGTGATTCTAGTTCTGGCCTGCTTTTTAGAGTTGAGGCACTGTTTGGTAATTGAAAGGTCTCCACTTTCTGTTCTATCCAGATGTCCAGCGTCAGATGTCTGTGGTCTTACCCACAATGCAACAGTAAGAAAAATCTCATCCTTATAAGATCACTTTTCCAACATTTACAACCCAAGTGTATGTGTAATTACAATGCTGACCTCATGCGATACATGCTTCATCCGTCTGTTGTTTTTGTAATTGTGAGTTTTTCTGCTGCTTAACCTTTTGATCGCATTGATTGTAGATGCCATGTAATTCTGAGAAAACACTTTTGACTGTTGGCAAGTCTTTTGTGTTTCACAGCTTATTCTGGTCAAGATCTGCCTACTTTGACGGGAAGAGGCTGTGGTGGCTTTCAGGAGTGTGCAAATCTAAATCTGAAATGGAAGATTACAATAATAGACTGACAATAATAGACTGAATTTGAAAAACAACAATGATCACACACACACACACACACACACACTGGTTCGTGCTCAGAAGTGCTCATTGCATCAGGCCAGTACCTTGCAAACACAAGTTTGTGATAAAACCATGTGCACCCTCACTCCTGGAAGCTACTCAAAACCAGGCAGTCATATTAAAATGGGCCATTTTTACATACAATATCTACAGCCTTGCCACCTGAGACCGCATGCCATATACATCAAGAAGCCAACATTTCATAACTCCAAAATATTGCTGATAAAATTATAGATCTCTCAGCCTTTCAGCACACACCTGCACATTACACAACCTCTGTAGCCACAAACACCTTATTACAGGTCTCTGCAAGGTTTTTGTATTTTTTAGTTTGAGCCGTGAAATTAACTTAGGTGCTGCTTACTTGCAAATATTTGACCTCCACTGACAGTGAGTGATTACTGATAGCACAGGCATCGGCGGTGTACCAGTGCACCATTAGCATGTCATTACGCATAATTACTCCACGTGGCAGAGGGGAAGTGAACTGAGCTGTGCATTTAAGCAGAAAGAGTTTGTGTAATGACACACAGTCCTGTCAGTTAGTCTGTGTTTCAGGATCGGTGGTGGGCCCATCTGTGGTTACACTGGTTGCGTGTTGACTCTGTTTGTGGTGTTAGCTTTGTTAGTGGTTTTGAGAATGTGTGTGTTTGTGTGTGTGTGTACTTGTTTATGCTACATTGTGGGGACCAAATGTCCCCACAAGGATAGCAAAAACCTGACATTTTTGACATTGTGGGGACTGGCCTGTGGTCCCCATGAAGGAAAAAAAAAATAGTAAATGATGTTTAATGGGTTTTCTGTAAGGGGTAGTTTTAGGGTTAGGGGATAAAAAATATCATTTGGTCAGTATAAAAGTAATAGAAGTATATGGAAAGTCCCCACAATTCACAGAAACAAACGTGTGTGTGTGTACCTGGTATTCCCTGTTATGGGGACCAAATGTCCCCACAATGATAGTAGTTAATCTATCCTATAAGAATAAGAATATAGTTCACCAATAAGACAATATTTAAATTGTTGAATCTTATGCTGTTCCAGAAAAAAAATTTGTGATTTAAACCGTTATGACTTGGATTTAATGACCAATTTTAATATAGGACAACTTGTTTGTCAATAGAAAATAATTATATTAATGACTACTTGGCAGTACAATAATACAATATTAGTCAATGTTTGTGTGTGTGTATTTATACAACAGTTCTTTCTGGTCCTCGAATCTCATTGGCTGAGAGGAGTGCGAACAGAACTCCAAGCGTTTCACCATTTGTATCACTCCGCTTGCAGAATTTCTCACAGCTTGTGTCATGGCGGACGCCCATATCCACTATAATCTTATAAATAATACTGCTTTTGTCACATAATGTAGTTTCACGAGTTGTTTAGGTGAGAATGTACTTGTTTAGACTTCAAATATGCAGTTTGTTATTAAAGATAATATCTATCTAACATCAACGTTTTTGGAGATGTGAGCTCCAGGACGTCAGCGGCCGTTCAAGTCTCTCAGGCTTGTGCATGTGCAGAATGATCTCAGTATTGGCTGGATTTGTTTTTATTAGTTCAGACAAACATTGGTGTTCTGAATGTTGACTGGATTTGAAAATAACCATTCATTTGTTGGCTTTAAAATATATTTGTGCAGACTTAATATAATATGTCTTCTCAAGCACATGCAATAACATTAGTTCAACTTAAATATTTTTTCCCTTTCAACATTTTGTTAATTGGATTTTTTTTTACCGTGTGTCTAAATTTTATTTTGATAAGAAAGAGATAAAAGTACATTTTATTGTACATTGTGGGCTAAAATCTTAATAATATATGTGTATTGAGTTTTGAGGCCATGCATTCAATGTTTTACACAATGTAAACTTATACATGTAGTTAGCATTGTGTCAATGAAAGAGGACCAGGTAGAATCACACATTGTGCTTCATGTCAAAGTGCACACAGATTGTTGTGCCCAAAGATGGCTGTCACAATACAAAGCTCTATATGTGCTGGTCAATCTCTAGCTATTGTGGGTGGTTAGTTGTATTTGTCAGGTCTGGGTAACTAATACAGTTGTTTTCCAGTATGTAGAAAGAAAGGGGGAAAAAATCAATAATTGTTCAGCTTTTTCTCGGCTGAATGACAGCTCGTAGCAGTGAGAGTGGTGTCAAAGCAAAGGACTGTTTGATGCTGATCTAAAGGCTATGTTTGTGACGCTCGGTTTCAAGGATGTTCTACCATCTGTTTTGAAAATAGATTTTTTTTCTCCCCCTTCCCCTTTTCTTTTTTTTTTCAAATCGTTGTGCTGCTCTGTGGTGAAGTCAGTGGGACTTCTATCACAGTGTCAGATAAAAGCTGACCATCATTATTATTATTATTGTTATTTGTTATTGTTATTTTTTTCTTATTTATTTAGAAAAATAATGAACTCAAATAAAAAAATAAATAATCAAAATTAAACTGTTATTACCAGTGGTCCATTTGTAAAAAAAAAAAAAAAAATAGGAGGGATGGTGTGGTCGATTTATTTTCTTTCTTTTTTGAGGGGTGTGTGGGGGGGGGGGGGTTGGTACTATAGCTAATTTCCCATAATGATTACAAAATTTGTCAGATTAAAAAAAATAAAAAATGTATTTAATGAAAAATTAGCTTTATTAAATGAGCTATTATTTATAAGTTTTCTTTTTTTCCTTCTAGGGCCTGAAATGGAGGAATTTTGGTCAATATTGATAACTAAACAATATTTTGCCTAATGTGTTTTTGTGCTGGCACCTTGGCTGGTTTAGGCCTGTAATGGATAAATAATGATGGCAATAAAACCAGTAGGTGGCAGCTAGTTCCTGTTTAAAAAAAATATTTATTGAATCATTCAAATCAAATGATTTGTTCAAAACAGCTGATTCAGTTAGAAATGAAACAAGTGAGACCATCTGAATGGACTGTTGAATGCTCACTCGATTCATTTAAAACAGATTCATTCAGGAACGAAACACTGTGTGGCTATGCAGTTGTATTACAATTAATAGCAAATTTGTGCTCGCGCACATGTTCTGATGTTCAGAAAAGTACACAGCTTGTGCTATGAATTTAAAAACAAAAGCTCATACATGGGTATGTTTTTCTTTCATTGCTTGAATTATAAGGGCATTTTAATTGCATTCTAATAGGCTTCATCGCGCAGTGAATGCTTTTAGACTCTCAAGACGTGTTTTTGTTTGGTTTTTGCAAAGTCGGTGATTCGATAATGTCAGCTCTGCTATCGTCTCTCAATCCCTCACAGTCACACGTACAGCACAATAACATACGAATCAAGGAAAAATCATACCTGCTGTTGTCTTCTTTTTAAAGAACTTCAAAAGTTGCGCTTGAACCATTTTGCGTGAAAAATGACAAAAACAATTGCTTCCGCTTGAGCGCAGCAAAAACTACAAATATATATTTGTGACATTAGGCAGCTATGACTTTTCTATCATCCAGTGTGAATTAAAGCTGGGAATCAGGAGCAGCCGTTCTTTGATTGCATAGAGAGTTGAATAAGGATACCTGATTTGAGAATTATTACATTTTAGTGCTAATCACATGCCTTTGTGTAGGCCGTCTGTGACTTAGAAAGACCAGCAATTTGTTTTGAAAATGGACTGGAGTGAAAGAACACCTCCATAACAGAGACCATAATCTACTGTTGCCTTTCCACCATTTCATGGGTCATTTCATATTTTAGGATTTATTTTACCCGCCTCCTCCAACAATATCCAGTGTTAATTCGATATGCAAAGACATTTCTGGAAATGTGCTCTGCCGTTCACTTGGAAACAATGTTAGAAAGCACATATGTGATTAGAATAGTTGGCACGTTTAGAACTGCAGCATAATGACTGCCCCTCTGAAAATTATTGGCACATACTGAGAGACCCAACGTGCTTCAAATTATTACCCGATTCATAATTTCTATAGAAAAACATGCGCTCTTCATATATTTAAATGGTTTAGTGTGTATGTATAGTATACCATGTGTACTGTGTATATATAGTATATACTGTATATATTCCTCTCACCCTCACTGACTGCAAAAGTGTTTAACTG
This sequence comes from Sinocyclocheilus grahami, assembly GCF_001515645.1. Lineage (NCBI taxonomy): Eukaryota > Metazoa > Chordata > Actinopteri > Cypriniformes > Cyprinidae > Sinocyclocheilus > Sinocyclocheilus grahami. The sequence goes on along the minus strand of NW_015505339.1, from coordinate 837,903 downwards.
TAATTGAAGTTACGCCTCTATATTTATAAAAGTTGTTTACACATTAGACATCATACAGGATGTTACCAGCATGGCTATTCTTGTGGAGGTTTCATAGCATATGGAAGTATGTGCAAATCTGTATTTCTGTGGAAGACAGGAGGGTGGAAAGAACATCTTGCTTTCTCTCATCGCCTCTCCATCTCATTTGAACATCTGGACTCGTCCGTCTTCATTTGAAGTTCCACGTTATTTGTCGAAACGTGCCTTTCCATGCACATGGAGTGCTCCATATGTCAGATTTTTTGAGACCAATGCAAATATCAAGGCTGTTTTGAAAGTCTATTTTTTAAAGCATTATTTAGTTTATAATCAGCCTTATGCTGCTTACAAATTATATAATTATTTTGATAGTTAAAGAGCAGGTCATATGGTATTTTAAAGTGTCCTAATATTGTGTTGGAGTCCCCTACAACTGGTTTAAATGCATCTAAGGTCAGAAAACAATGTAATTTTCTTAGAATATACATTTAATATTAGAGTCATTTGCCAATGATTTAGAAACTATTTGTTCCAAGCAAGTTCGGAGCAAACCCCTCCCTTCTATAAGCCTACTCTGCTCTGATTGGTCAGCTGGCCAAGCCTGTTGTGATTGGCATAGAGAGGATTCCTTGAGCAAGTTAGCGAGCGCTACCATTGACAAAGCACCTTTACATAAACCAATAATATAGTGCTCCAATCCGTTCGTATAATAATGACATAAAATACAAAAACACTCATGCAAGCGAATCGTGCCCACAGCTAAAGTTTAGCTGCTAAACTGTGAACACTTAAAACAATAATGGTGGATATGTTAGCCGAGTGTTAACATGACTAACTGATGAAACAATACAGTTTGTAAACCAAGATATGTCTACTGTAATGTTTGAAGAACGACAGACAAAAGATGCTCTGTCTTAACCTTTAATCAGAACGCAGAACAACTGTATCACAGGCGCACCAGCCTAACTAACTCGCTCGTCTCTCCCGCATTAATAATCGGTATGTTAAGCTACAGTGCAGTTCATTGAACGCACTGCACTTCTATCTCTCAAATACTTTTTTCATTCCCGTAAAACAAAAATAAATATGGCGCTACACTGACAAAGGTCCATGAGGTCCCACAGATGGTGGAGTAAAAACTTTGTCTAATTAATTGGTTCGATGTTAATACAATATGGAATTATTGCTGTAAATAATGAACATGGCATCTGAGGACTACTTTGCCATTTTTGTTCTCTATTGGTTTTCTTTCTCTCCATGCGTTTGATTCAGTCATGGGTTCCTTCTGTTATCATTTTACGGGGGTTAACAGAGTACTGGAACACATAATCACGTGTGCACTCTTCAAAAACAGCACATTCTTACTTAAAGATGTAAAATGAGATCTGTATATGTATTTTGAAATATGGGTATAGATCATACTGCATGTTAGCTTGCTTATTTTGTTAAAAAGCATGATCTATTTAAGTCCACATCTTGGTACACTCATGAACGTGTGGCAGAAACTGACATGGAAGAGAAGAAATGCAAATCAAGTAATTTGTGTTTTCGTTGTGCATAAAAGCCATTCTTGTAGCTTCATAAAATTACGGTTGAACCACTGTCGCATGGGCTATTTTATCGATGTCCTTACTACCTTTCTGGGCCTTGAATGCGGTATTTCCTTACTGTCTATGGAGGGTCAGAAAACTCTTAGATTTCATCAAAAAATATCTTAATTTGTGTTCCGAACATAAATGAAGGTCTTACGGGTTTGGAACAACATGAGGGTGAGTAATTAATGACATTTTTGGGTGAACTATCCCTTTAACCTGTCCTTCCAAGTTACCTACTCAAGACTTTGGCAGCAAATGGATTGCTTTCAAGAACAGCAACAATAATGTTTCACTAGATATTCATTAACTATGCAATCACCAAGATAAAAAATGGTTACTGAATTTATTAAATGTAATTGCATTAAGTGGGCACCTTAAACGTTTTCTCACCAATGAAGCCTCAGACAATGGATATTATTTTCTTTTCATCCAGCTCTACTGATTGACTTATATAACCAGATCTCAGGGATAGACATGCGATGCTGAATTCGATCTCTAAATACAATGAGGAGATTTCATGAGCAGATTTGTGCTGTAAACATGTCTGATGCAGACAATCTGAAGTAGTCTGTAGCTATTACCTGACTTTGAGTTAATTTAGCTTCTTTCAAAGTTCTTTTAAATAAATGGTTTGGAATTGACGCTGTTAGTGATGTAAACTGTTATCCACTGATTACATTCAAAATCTTGCTGCGTGCCACACGTAGATGTTATGAAAGCCTAGCACATGTACAATGGCTAGTATTTAGACACTTAAAGGGATAGTTCATCCAAAAAAAAATTATACAACTATTGTCATTGTTTATGCACCCTCATGTTGATCCAAACTTGTATGATTTACTAGAATATAAAACCAGACACACCAACAGATGTTTAGATTGGTACTGTAGATAGATTGATAGATCTACATTTACATTTACATTTAATCATTTAGCAGATGCTTTTATCCAAAGCAACTTGATGAATGGAATGGAACTCCAATGAATGGAATAATCCAAAGATCTAGAGAATAGAATATATACTGAACAAAATTATAAATGCAACACTTTTGCTTTTGCCCCCATTTGTCATGAGCTGAACTCGAAGATCTAAGACTTTTTCTATGTACACAAAACGTACGACGACGAACTGCAGTCAGGTCGAGACCCCAATGAGGGCGACGAGCATGCAGATGAGCTTCCCTGAGATGGTTTCTGACAGTTTGTGCAGAATTTCTTTGGTTATGCAAACCGATTGTTGCAGCAGCTGTCCGGGTGGTGAAGATGCTGGATGTGGAGGTCCTGGGCTGGTGTGGTTACACGTGGTCTGCGGTTGTGAGAGCGATTGGATGTACTGCCAAATTCTCTGAAACGCCTTTGGAGACGGCTTATGGTAAAGAAATGAACATTCAATTCATGGGCAACAGCTCAGGTGGACATTCCTGCAGTCAGCATGCCAATTGCACGCTCCCTCAAAACTTGCAACATCTGTGGCATTGTGCTGTGTGATAAAACTGCACATTTTAGAGTGGCCTTTTATTGTGGCCAGCCTAAGGCAAACCTGTGCAATAATCATGTTTATTGATCACACCTGTGAGGTGGATGGATTATCTCGGCAAAGGAGTAGTGTTCACTAACACAGATTTAGACAGATTTGTGAACAATATTTGAGAGAAATAGGCCTTTTGTGTACATAGAAAAAGTCTTAGATCTTTGAGTTCAACTCATAACAAATGGGGGCAAAAACAAAAGTGTTGCGTTTATAATTTAGTTCAGTGTATATAAAGATAAATATCTACGAGAATGGAATAGTAGGAATTATTCAGTGACCAAATACGAAACAAATCGAAGCTATCATTCATTAGTCATATCATTTAAGCATGTCTTTACTTCAAATGGATTTTAACCCCTTAACTGTCAAAGATTGGTGACGTCCCCAGATTATTGTTTAATTTTAACAGCACATTAAAACATCACACAAACACAGAGAAACGTATATATACCCACAAAATATCCAAATTATAAACACACGATTACGATAATATATGGTTTGTATGTGATTTTCTTGAGAATTTGGGTATTTTCATAACAATTAAGAATGTGTACATCTGAAATGCTAATTTGTGCAGCGATATAAAAGGCTATAAATAGCATATTTTAACAATAGTGAATGACCAAATTCCACATGTGATCACAAAAGGAAGTTATTACAAACACTTGATGGTGGTTTAAAGTGAGTTTTGAGTAAAAAGTGTACTATTAATGTCATATATTGTCTTATGTAGCTTGATGCTAATGTTAGATTTAAGGCAGCTGCAGAACAGGTGCAGTTCTTCTTCATGATGTATTTTGTCATAATAATTGACGTAAGGTCGTAAGAAAATGTTTTGTTGTATTTTTTTTTTTAGAAATACTTTTGATAATAGTTGGGTAAATGTATACTGGGATTGAAGCGATGTGGCTTGGTAAACCTTGTAATGCCAGAATAAAGGCTACTAATGGCTGAATAAAACAAAATAATAATGATAAAGGAATAATGAAGATAATGTCTCATACTTGGCAGATGTGTGAATGGTTCGTCGCGTGAGAACAATATAATCATGAATAGGGCAGTTTGCCAGGCCAGACATGAGGCTACAGCACACAGGAGAGCTTACAGGGGGCCATAAATCAATTTTATTAGCCTTTTGTTAGCCTTCTCTAAAAACACACATGACATGGTCTTAGAAAATGTTTCATAAAAATCACAGTTTTAGGTTATGTCCTGAAATTTTAAATTAAGCATTAGTAGACTTGTGGCTTTAGCTTCATTGTGTTTCTAAAACCATTTACCACACCAACATATTTTTTATACATTTATACATTTTATACATTTTTATACATATGTCTTCCCTGCCACTCCAACTCTACAGTATGATTTTTCCATCCAGCTAGGTTCTTCTACAATTACCCCATCAACTTCGGTCAGAAATCTTGGTGTAACTTTTGATAACCAGCTGACCTTCAAAGACCACATTGCAAAGACCGCTCGATCTTGCAGGTTTGCATTGCACAACATCAGAAAGATCAGGTCCTTTCTAACGGAGCATGCTGCACAACTTCTTGTCCAGGCCCTTGTCATCTCTAGGCTGGACTACTGCAATGCTCTTCTGGCTGGGCTCCCATCAAGCACAATCAAACCTCTACAAATGATTCAGAATGCAGCGGCACGACTGGTCTTCAACGAGCCCAAAAGAGCCCATGTTACACCTCTCTTCATCTCCTTGCACTGGCTACCGGTTGCGGCCCGAATCAAGTTCCAGACATTGATGCTTGCATATAGAACAGCCACAGGCTCAGCACCCGCCTACTTCCACTCACTACTACGAATTTACATCCCCTCCAGAAGTCTGAGATCCGCTAGTGAGCGACGCCTCGTGGTACCATCACAGAGAGGCTCAAAATCACTTTCCAGAACATTCTCATTCACCACTCCTGGCTGGTGGAACGATCTTCCCACCCCTATCCGGAATGCTGAATCCCTGACAATTTTCAAGCGACAGCTGAAAACTCATCTCTTTCGAAGCTACTTGACTTCATCATAAAAAAAAAAAAACTCTCTTTATTTATTCCTTCTCTTTCTAGCTTGTACTTATTTGAACAATGTCTAAGAACTTGGTATTACAACCACTTCTTGTGTCTGTTTGCCTCTCTTAAGAAGAATCGCTTTATGTATCCCCCAATTGTAAGTCGCTTTGGATAAAAGCGTCTGCTAAATGACTAAATGTAAATGTAAATGTAAATTTAAAAAAAAAAATGTGTGTAATATTTTTATTTTTGTTTTTATGTTTGAGCTCATATACCTCTATTATCATAACAGTCTGAGTTATTCTGATTCTTGAACATTCAACTTTGAAGTGTCAGCTTTGTGAACGTATGTTGATTATGTATCTAGTCAGAAAGACTCATGAGCAGCAACCTTTTTATTTTGGGTATGTCATTTGTGTCTCCATGCTGAAAATGGGGGATGACAGCAAAAGGGGTTAAAGTAAAAAGAGAGAGAAATCCAGTCAAGTGAGTTCAAAGTTTTGATTGCCATTGTAGATAAACATACAAGACAGATGGAGTCATTAGTTTTATGTGATAAATAAACCGAGAACTAATCAAGAATAATGAAGGGAAGTTAATTAACATGTTATGCAAATGTTGTTAACCACACAACCAAACTGAAGTTCTTTCAGTTGCACCATGTCACTCTGAGAAGTTTGGTAGTGTTTTGGCGAGTTCGTGTTTGGCAGCGGGCTGATCGCACCGCGCCTACACACCACATGCTACTGCTCCCGTCACAAACTCACACACGGCCCAAATCAGCCCACTCTCAGCACCAAAAACAGGAAACTCCTCGCTAGTTGCATAGATGGTGTTGGAAAGCTACTTTGAAACAGTATCTCATAATTTAAAGTAATTCAACTACAGTCAAGCTACCCTTTAATGATGTATTTAGCTACAGGTGAATGTGATTTCACCAAGTGCAAAATGAATGTTCCTGGATCAACATCCAGTCAGAATCACCATGCAACCAATCAGAGTTGAGGGATGAGTGTACAGGAAATTTAAGTTTTAGTCTTACAACCAGAGTTAGGTGCTTCCACACCCTTGTTATATATGGGTAGGGTTAGGTCTATGTTTTTGGACAATAATGTTGAGATGAAAGATGTTGATCCAGGAACATGTCTTACTTGGCAAAATCACGGCAACCCTTATACACTAAACATAGTTGGTTACTAAAGTAATAGTTTGGTACAGAAGTTCAAAAGTTTGGGGCTAGTAAGTTTTCTTTTTTTTTGTGGAAAGTAATTAATAATTGTATTCAGCAAGGATACATTAAAGCGATCGAAATGGACTGTTAAGACATTTTTATAATATTACAAAAGTTTCTATTTCAAATAAAGGCTGTTCTTGTCAACTGACTATTTGTCAAAGAATCCTCAAAACTGTACAGTTTCCACAAAAAATAAAAAATTTAATTAAATTAAATAAAGTAAATGAAGTAGTTTCGATCGCGTCATAAAGCATGTGTTAAGAGCGTTATCATCTACACCACTGAAGCCGTCAATTTGTAATGCTGTCCAACCCAACCACACGTTGGTGGGCGGAGATATGCCAATAAGGCAATATTATTATTATTACTTACGTACTTACCTAAACAAAAAACATTACCTGAATTTGTTCTTTAACTCAATAGTAGAGGCAGCCAAAACGAACTATCTAAACAAATAAACAAACCAACACAAGAGAGACTGCTTTTTGCAATCCTATCAATGCAATCCTAAAGACTTGGATTGTCCACGAGTCAAGTATAAGTTAAGTCAAAGGCTCGTGAGTTGAGTACCAAGTTTTGACAAGTTAAAGTCCCCATGAAATCAAAATTAAAGTTTTTTGGGTGTTAGTATCAAAATGTTAGTCTTAAGGTTATCTATAAGGCAGTGTGCTCCAAAATAGAGACAAAATTTGCATTTAGAAGATTTAAGCATTCAAAGCTTTTAGTTTGTCACTAGGCCCTTTTGCACCGCTTTAGTTCCAGAACTAAACGTACGGTACTAAAGTACTGGGACGATTTTGCGCAAACTATTTCCCAGTACCATTTAAAGGGTTGCATTCGCACCGACAGTGTGTACTAAGAAGTGACGTAAGCCGGTCGACAGCGACGGCATTTGTGCGCGGCGTTCAACAACAGAAACAAAGAAGAACAACATTAACAACAGGAGGATGGAGGACGCTGTGATCAGAGCTGTGTTTTTGTTGTGTCTCGCGGGTTTCACAGGGGACATGGAAAGTCGACGTATACGTAAAGCGATTGAAAGAACGGAAAGGAGGACCAAGAATCTCCAACGACAACTGGCAGTGCTACATTTGGTACAAGTGCCTGCACTTAAGCGTCCGCCCATCTATCGCTGTTCTCCATACTTGCGAAATAAGTTGACATGCTTAAAGTATGTTTACACTGCATTTTAAATCATGGCGGGTGAGGGCGTTTTCATACGCGTTTGGCCAATCAATGTGTACTTATGTCACGATTAGTACCAGTTGTGCTGGTTAGACCCTGCTCCGGAGTAGGAGCTAATTTGGTTCTCGAAAAAGGCAGTCCGGTACTAAAATTGCTCCCAGTTCCGGCGGTGTGAACACGCCGAAAAGTGGGTAGTTCCACAATTAGTTCTGGTACTATGAAAAGGTTCCTGCGGTGCAAAAGGCCCTAATGCCGCCAAAACGGCTCAACGAATATATTTTTAGCAGAATTTATTAATTAGGACAGTATCTTACTGCATGTTTGTCATGAGTGTGAATAGGTGTGGATGCTGTGAAAGCGGAAAAGATACATAAGAGACAAAGCACGGACAGCGTGATGGAAAGTGTGACGGGGAGGGGTGTTGTGGTTTTAAAGAGGTTATGGCTGCGGTTAATCAGGAGAGGCTGGTGTAATATGTGCCTGCTGTGAGGGTCGTCTGTGGGGGGTGAACTCCTCTGATTGCCCCTCTTTCATTAGGCTGTCAGAACACACCGGAGGACCACAAACACACGGCTCCACCTTGACCACAGAGGTCAAACGCTCGCACACATGCACATATACACACAGTCATTCATCTCCACGCACACACGGGGTCCGACAGCTCCTCTCGGCCCATCAATAGCTGTCGTCAGCTCAAGTTTATTTTGTCTCGAAACTTGTCAAGCTTTTTGAGTCCGTTTGTCCTTCTGGGTTGTTCTCGCTGTAATTGTTGAGACAAGTCGATCGCTCTTCTACCTCACGCTTGTCACTCATACAGGCATTGAGTGACTTTTGTCTAATGCAAGACACTTCTGAACTACCTGAGTGAGAAAATAATGTCCATTAGATGAAGACTGAAGACACTCATCCTCAGAGATTCAATGCTATCAGGCTCAGAAGAAAAGAAGTACAGTAATCTTCTGTGCATTATACAGTTTCTTTAGTATACAGTTTTCTGTGATTTTGTATACCATTTAAAAGTTTGGGGTTGGTAAGATGTTATTTTCTTTTTTTAATGTTTTTGAAAGAAGTCTTGTATACTCACCAAGGCTGTATTTCTTTGATCAAAAATGCAGTAAAAACAGTAATGTTGTGAAATATTATTAGACACGGAAACATTCCATGTTGAATCTAGAACATAGATTATTTAAGTATTAGCATTTTTTTTATTTGATTTAATACCAAATTAATAGGCTGCTTTTTTGCATTTGTGATAAATTATATTATGTTTTCAGTCTTATTTGACTTATTTTATTTGAAATTATGACATTTAATTGTGTTCAGTGAGTCTCATTTCAAAACCTTGCATGTTAAAATGAATAACATTTCTGTAATTTAATCATAACTTCATAGTTTTTTTTTCATCTCTCTCTCTCTCTCTCTCTCTCTCTCTCTCTCTCAAAATATTTTATTTCTGTAATTTTTGTACAATCAATTTTGATCAATTTAATGTGCCCTTGCTGAATAAAAGTATTTTTCTTAAAAAAAAAAAAACTGTACCTAAAACTGCTGTAACAAATATATATCTAAAAACAGTTATTGTTGCCTTCCAAACACTGCAATTTATTTCAATTTCCTTCAATTTCTGTCAGTTCAAAAGTGTTAAGTACTGATTGTTTGTCAGATTTGAATCAGAAAGTTTACTTGCTACACAGTGCAGTACAAAACTTTCATAGGATCTGTTGTAAATCTAAAAAAAGATTATATGTCACAGACTTCTGCAAACACAGTGATGAGTTCTTTCTCTAAAGTGCTGATACCTAAACACGACATTGTTTCCAAAAATACATAAATAAATTACATGAAGCCATCCAAACAGTCGTTTTATTTTATTTTTTATTTTATTTATTTTTTTGTGGAAACTGTGATACTTTTTTAGGCTTAATTTAATGAATAGAAGTTCAAAAGACCTGAATCTTTTGTAACATTATTAATGTTAATACATTTAATATGTACTTGCTGAATAAAAGTCTTATTTTAAAGCCGAAATATATTATAGATTTTTTTCTCCTTCCTCCTTTCAGTCCAAAAGTATTAAATCCTGATTATTTGCCAGATTTGTCATAGTTGAATATCCAGGTAAGTTTTTTACCAAGATGGTCGTGTCTGTATTTTACCCAAGGACAACTTAAAGGCACTACAAAATTCATGGCGTAGTTATTTAAATGGCATTTTTAATGAGGCATAACTAACTCCCTAGTGTGATTGGCCCACCCAAACATATGCAGATAAGCTTCTTGCTTGGTTTTGTTGTTTATCCTAGATTTCACTAATTGACCTATTGCACCATTTATCATGCAAGGATAATCAACGGGAAATTAAATCTGAAACAGGGAGGGGGTGAAACTGATATCTTTGCATAAACAATGCAGTGTATCACTTCTGTTTACTTGATTTAAAGGTCTGAGCAAAAAATCTCACAGATTTACACCCAAAACAACATTACGTGCTGCTGTTTTATATGCCGCTCTCACCCTGGCCATTAGGATCATAAAGTGATCCATGGACAGTCAGGTGGCATTATGATTAGTTACTATAATCAGTGAATTGGCAGAGTGTTGGTTGTTTGGATCCATGTTTGTTGGCAGGTTGGTAATGTAGTGTGTGCTCAGCCGGTGTGTCTCCGACGGCCTTCCAGAAACAGCTTGCTCAATAATTACTGGGTCATTATTGTTCACTTCATGGCTCTGTCTACTGTGCGCTTGATTGCAACCTCTGCTACGCCTGTCCACACTGATCTTCCCTGCAGTCCAGCTGACCCGCTGTTTAGGAAATAACTGGCCCTGACAATGTAAATGATTTTTAATTGTGTTATTCTGGCAAGCGTTTCACATTTCATGTACTTGCTTCTGACCTTCTGTACCTTGCTGTAGCTGTGGCCCTAAGCGCACAGCTGAAAAATAACCAAAATTTAGCATTTAAAAAAAAATGTAAGTGCTTGTTTGGAAGAAGCAGCAACCGCAATGGTAATTCATGATCTCAAGCCTTTTTATTATTATTTTTTAAATAATTATAATCCTTTTCTATTTATTGTTGCTTTGCAGAATGTTTCGTCAACTATGGGCAGCATTTAAAAAAAAATGTAAGTGCTTGTTTGGAAGAAGCAGCAACAGCAATGGTAATTCATGATCTCAAGCCTTTTTATTATTATTTTTTAAATAATTATAATCCTTTTCTATTTATTGTTGCTTTGCAGAATGTTTCGTCAACTATGGGCATTTATTTATTTTATTTATTTTATTTATTTAAAGTTTTCTTCAAAAGTTATGCTGTGTTTGGTTACCAAGAGAACCAAGAATTCTTGAGATAAAGGAAAGAAGAAAACAAATAATATATAAACAATATAAATGTAGCATGCTAGCTATAAAAGAGGCTAATTAAAAAGTTTGGTTTGACTTTATTTATTTATTTGTTTGTTTTTGCAAGAAATTTGATTTATTTATTTATTTGTTTGTTTGACAGACAAATAAACAAACAAAAAGTATCATGTTGTGTTTCCACAACAATTTTAAGCAGTATTTATTTATTTAATAATCATGTGGCACTAAAGACTATCATACTGAAAACTCCATAAAAAATAAAATAAAATAAATGAAAATCGGAAAATTATTTGAAAAATGTAATAAAAGTTTGCAATATTAGGCTACTCTTTTTACTGTATTTTAAATCAAATAAATATTTATAAATATAAATATGTATAACCTATTTGTTTATTTGTATCAGTTTAAGTGCCAATTGTTGAAGAAGCATCCTTCAATGGAATAGTGTGACAATAAAGGACATAAATGGCTGGCTTGGCAGAGCTCCCCCCCTCAATACGATCAATTGATATTGTGACTTAAAACTCTCAAATACTGTAATAAACACAATAGGCTTTAAGTCCCAGATGTGCTGCGAGATGATTTTACATGGAACACAAAGGGCCTCTTTCATTGCTTTCATCTGAGGGGGGTTTGAAAGTCAGTTTGTAGAGATCTGAAGAGAAAAGCTGAATATGTCTTCCATCTAGCGTTTGTGCTGTCTTCGCTTCAGCCAATGAGGACAAGATGCATTAGATGTGCCATTGAATCATGCACAATATTTGATCAGAAATTGCAGGCAACGTATTTTACCTCTTGGCAGCGGTCTCTATGAGTCTGAATGATCCCCGAAGTAGCGTGTGATCAAAGCTAGCGTGGCTCGGGCTGAATGGAAGGCTTTTGTGCGGCAGAAGGACGTCGGTGGCATCCGATAGAGGCCGTGGTGAATGACACTGAATCCCTTGATCAGACTCCATTTCAGCCTCATCACCATGAGTGCTGCTCAATTCTCCGCTCTGAAACTCGTCTCCCAGTAATAACGCCAGATCCACTACATTTCTATTCATGGCTACATGTGCCGTTGGGTGTCTTTCTGCAGTTGCACCCAGGGCTACGTCTGAATTTCGATGATTTGTCCGGCCACGCTAAAGTAGGGTTGTTTTTTATTGATGACTGTTATTGATGTCAAAGTGAAGGTGGTGTTCTGGGTTCACGATGAACTTCTGTTTGATCATGGGAGAGATGTTTGCCCTTGAGAGAAATGAGGGTGTTGACATGTCCCACCTTAGTGCAAATAAACGTAAGAAATGATGAAAGCATGTTTGTGAATTGAAATCAGGCTGAGAATTTATCAAAGCTGTGATCTAGCGTTTAGCTCATACTGCTGTGCTCATGCAGGAATCATTTCTAAACCCATTATGCTTCTTCTTCTGTAGCTATTTTGTAACCCTTCTCTATTGGAGGGATGTTTGTCACCTTTGGTCGAAAATCATTGTTTTTGGGTCCAAATAGGTAATTACAAAAAAAAAAAAACTTGTGCTCGAAGTGCGACACTGTCACATAACTTGATGCTTTAACGTGTTCCTTATTATAACATGTATTTAAAACAAAAATATGACATGAGCATGAGCAAACATGAGCAAACCATCTTCCTAAATTTGTAATGAGAAGCGTTCATAAACCAGTTGTCAAAAAACAGAAACTAGGCAACTTTAATGTTTTTCTAAGGTTTTTCATCAAAATAAAATATCGGTGTTAAAAAAGGGCAGTCATGAATATTAGTATTGTAATTTTACAATTGTTCTGTAAAGTAAAAAATTAATGAATGAATAAATAAGTAAACAAACAAATAAATAATAATAATAATCATTATTATTATTATTATTATTAAATGTTTTTTTAAAGTACAACAGTATTATTATAGCAACGTATTTCTGTATCGCTGTGTTTATTATTATTATTATTATTAAATATTTTTATTTTATAGTACAGTTCTTATAGTAGCAAATGATTTTATTAGCATTTTTTTTCTACGTCTTGTATAGTTATATTGAATGGGATACATAATAACTATCTATAACTATATATAGTCTATATGGACACCTTTGGCATTACATTTAAATCAACGTATTCATTGAAATCCAGGTCTACACTGTTTCCAGTAATACATATCAGTCTTTTCCCATATGGATTGGAAAAGTAAGACACTTAGAAAATCTGAGTAATTACTGCATGTTCAAACTGGAAAACAAAACAAATCAAAAAACAAGCAAAAAACATAAAATGAGACAATATGTAAGGCCCTGTTTACACTTGGTATTAATATGCGGTCAATCTGATCACAAGTGTACAATGGAGACACATACCCATTTACACCTGGCGTTTTAATCCATCTCTTCTGTCCACTTTTGATAACTTCTGACCAGATTACGTCAAGAGGAGGGTAAATGGGCAGATCCCTCTGTCAGTGTCAAAACACGAGCTGGAGGGCTAAAGTTATCGCACACTAATATTACGTCTGCTTGTACTTACTGCTGTTGATTCTTTTTCATGTTAACAGAAAATAATACTTCTAATTTGGCCCGTCAAAGTTTAAATCCTGTCTGATAAGCGCGCATCCTTGTACGTCTCGCAATGATTACACGCTTGTTAGGTCAGTAGGCAGTCTTTTGTGGCTGCTTGAACGCATTTGACCACATCAGCATCTACACTACGAGTGCAATCCAGTCAAATTAGTTTTCGACTACCTGTAGAAGTGGTCGAAAGTGGACAAGCTCAAAACATTTCACACCCAGTTTACACCTGTATTTAACCTTGTCCACTTGTGATCCAATTGACCAAAATGCATCTTAATACCAAGTGTAAAAAGGGCCTAAGAAAAATGCCAATTTTTGAGAATTTTAGTTAGTGTATTACTTAGGTAATGCACTCAGGAAGCCACTCAGGGGGCAAAACCTTCTGTATCATAATATATTTATGGATGTACACATTCACTCTGACATTCACTTTATGCCACATTAGAGGGCAACAAGTCCCAGCTCTTATTAAGATCTCATCTTAGAGTCATCAAGTCATGTAATGTCATAGATTTTATTACATGTTAGATTTCTCGGTTGGCTTTCCTGGCCTCTAGCTCTGTTCGCTCTTTATAGCACACATCATTGTCGCCATTGCCTTCTGTTATATCCTTTATGGTATTCCAGAGCGAGAATATGAACCATTTATGATACCTCAGGATATTGAGGAAAAGCTGTTAGAAGATGTGCACAATGTTTTCAGTTGTAAAGCGGCGTGAGTGACAGAGATGCAGACAAAACCGGAGCTTGACACAGATAGAGGAGTTAGTCAAGCAAATGATTGGGGCTCATGTCACAGTCCCCTTGGATGATAACCGCCATCTCTTTCAGACGCCTTTCTTATGCTAAGGTCTCTCTCTCTTACCTGCCGCATATACAGCGCTAATTAATATGACCACTGCAGCGTGTAATTGGTCCTTTCTTATGAAACCTTGCTTTTAGTGACGTTACTCTGCCTCACCTCGAGGTGGAAGGTGCTGGAGGTTTTCTTCTTCTATGAAGTGCTCTTGTCACCTGCAGTCACACTTCTGAGTGGTGAACATGTTCCTTTGGTAAGGAGTACCTGATTCAATAGACTGCATTCAATTCTTCAATTCACCACATCTCACCTTACATACTTGTATAACACTAAATGTATGGTTTATGCCAGCTTTTCCAGTGATATTTACATACTTATAAGTGTGTAGTACTTATCCTCATTATATGCATTATATGAGGCGCTCTCGGTCAGCTTCATGAGCGCAGAACGGCTGCTGAACAACTGGAGCTCACATGTCTGAAAACGTTGAAGCAAATTTTCAAATAGACTTTATCTTTATTAACAAACTGCACATTTGAACTATAAACAAGTACGCATACACACACACACACACACACATACAGTGGGGCAAAAAAGTATTTAGTCAGCCACCAATTGTGCAAGTTCTCCCACTTAAAAAGATGAGAGAGGCCTGTAATTTTCATCATAGGTATACCTCAACTATGAGAGACAAAATGAGAAAAAAAATCCAGAAAATCACATTGTAGGATTTTTAAATAATTAATTGGTAAATTCCTAGGTAAAATAAGTATTTGGTCACCTACAAACAAGCAAGATTTCTGGCTCTCACAGACCTGTAACTTCTTCTTTAAGAGGCTCCTCTGTCCTCCACTCGTTACCTGTATTAATGGCATCTGTTTGAACTTGTTATCAGTATAAAAGACACCTGTCCACAACCTCAAACAGTCACACTCCAAACTCCACCATAGCCAAGACCAAAGAGCTGTCAAAGGACACCAGAAACAAAATTGTAGACCTGCACCAGGCTGAGAAGACTGAATCTGCAATAGGTAAGCAACTTGGTGTGAAGAAATCAACTGTGGGAGAAATTATTAGAAAATGGAAGACATACAAGACCACTGATAATCTCCCTCGATCTGGGGCTCCACACAAGATCTCACCCCGTGGGGTCAAAATGATCACAAGAACTGTGAGCAAAAATCCCAGAACCACACGGGGGGACCTAGTGAATGACCTGCAGAGAGCTGGGACCAAAGTAACAAAGGCTACCATCAGTAACACACTGCACCGCCAGGGACTCAAATCCTGCAGTGACAGACGTGTCCCCCTGCTTAAGCCAGTACATGTCCAGGCCCGTCTAAAGTTTGCTAGAGAGCATTTGGATGATCCAGAAGAGAATTGGGAGAATGTCATATGGT
>NW_015505339.1:821148-821811 GCF_001515645.1 Sinocyclocheilus grahami | reverse complement strand
CCACCATAATTTGCAAATAAATTCTTTAAAAAATCCTACAATGTGATTTTCTGGATTTTTTTTTCTCATTTTGTCTCTCATAGTTGAGGTATACCTATGATGAAAATTACAGGCCTCTCTCATCTTTTTAAGTGGGAGAACTTGCACAATTGGTGGCTGACTAAATACTTTTTTTCCCCACTGTATATATATACAGTATATATATATATAAGCAATATCACATGAGTAGACATGAGATATGGCTGTATATCGACACGGCTGTGATTTGGCCGTAGGCACAAGGCTGCAGGCAATCACAGCGTGCCGATATACAGCCATATCTCATGTCTACGAGTGTGATATTGCATTTATGCAACAGTTCGACAGCATAAGTGTGTAAATACATAAGCAACAACAATGGAGTGTCTTTAAAAGCTCTCTTTTGTGCAGATGTATATATATACAGTATATATATATATAAGCAATATCTCATGTCTACGAGTGTGATATTGCATTTATGCAACAGTTCGACAGCATAAGTGTGTAAATACATAAGCAACAACAATGGAGTGTCTTTAAAAGCTCTCTTTTGTGCAGAACTACTTCCTTCCGCCACGGATTCAAATCTTAGTTTGACAATTGAACAGCTGAGCCCAAGCCTCCGTTACTAATTCCAAAACGTCA
>NW_015505339.1:818733-821138 GCF_001515645.1 Sinocyclocheilus grahami | reverse complement strand
TAGTCAGATGATAGATAGATAGATAGATAGATAGAAATAGTCAGACAGATAGATAGCTAGATAGATAGATAGAAATAGTCAGATGATAGATAGATTGATAGATAGATTGAAATAGTCAGATGATAGATAGATAGATAGATAGATAGATAGATAGATAGATAGATAGATAGATAGATAGATAGATAGGTTTGAATGGGTTAGAAATAGTACATAGAAAGGAAGTCTGTTTGAGTGTAATGGGCTTCAGTGTGTTTAGATTTGAATTTTGACAGTTGGAGTTTGACGGAATGTTCAGGTGAGCAGAGACTTTTCAATGCAAGTCTATTGGATTTTTATGATTTTTAATATTTCATTTTTATGAAAACCGTAAGTCCGATCAGTTAGAAAAGATATAGCACACCCGGTCAGATCAGTCTTGAAGAGCTGGGCTGAGTTTGGAGTCTGTAGAGTTAAAGCTCTAGGAGGAGTAGCAGTCAGAAATTTTTGTCTCAGAAAAAGAAGAATAATAATAATAAGTTTAAGACGGATTTCAGTAAGTTGGCTTTCTCAAGCCAACTTAATAATAAGTTTAAGACGGATTTCAGTAAGTTGGCTTTCTCAAGCCAACTTAATTATGCATTTAGTTGCGGCAGCAGTAGGTAGACTGTAGTTTACATTTACATTCTTATTTATTCATTTTGTAGACGCTTTTATCCAAAGCGACGTACAACTGCTGAAGTTTCAGTGACTTAAAATGGATGGAATGTGAACTCAAGCGAATAGACATAATTTGCGTTTTGTTTATTTAAAAGGGGTTTATAGCAATTCTAAGTACCTTTGTGCAGCTGTAACAGCAGTATGCATAGTATTCAGGTGTAATGACTTTGATTACTTAATTTTAAGGGAATTCATTATTATTAATTCATTCAGGTTTTGATAGGACTCGGATCTGAAAATTCGAAGTCCACCTGATTAAACCGATTTCAAATTTGTTATTTTACACTTTAAATCAAGGGTCGTCCAGCGAGCCGTGACCTCAGTATATTTTACCAAATTGAATATGTATATTCTCCCTGGCCACGGGTTAATACAATTATGATAATTTGTAAGCTCTTAGAGAGGTAACGTTGATCTTGGCAAAAGTTTTAACTTCCAAATTATATGACACCAGACAATACTTCTTTATAAATGAAAACGAATTTATTTGGCTATTCTAGATTACATCAAAACTAAGCTAAAACACACATGCATACACACACACACACACACACATATACAGCTCAGAAAATTTAAGGAATGAGTTAACGGAGTTGCATGTAGTTTTCAAGGTTCTAACACTCATTTCCACGTTTTAAAATCACCTGAGAGAATTCACAAAGCAGAGAATTTTAGCTTATGTTCACTGCTTAAAGTAGCTCGACACCAGTTCAGCAGAGATAAGATTTTGTTCCTTTACTTGCGTTTAGCTTCAACTGAAGTGTTTGAGTTCTTAGATGTCTAGCTTGTTTGATGTTACGGCGTGGGGGCGCTTTGTCGCGCTCACCAAGGTGAAAGCCAAAGTTCTTTTGAGTGAGAGAGCGAGCCAGCGAGCTTGAGAGACTGGTGTCCATTTTAAGCAGGCTGAGCTTTGGTCCGCCACACGACGCGATCTTCCAATCGGACGCTGTTGCAGGGCTTAGCCATGCCCTGTGTGGTTCCTTTTTTTTCATGCACAAGTCACATGCTCCGTGGGGCGTATTTCTGGAAGTTTTAAATAACTTCTGATAAAAGTATTATCACCAGAGAATGATACAAAATATAAATGTTTCACTAACACCAATGTTTGGCGAATAAGACAAGCTCTCACCCGATATTAAACTTCACATATCTTACACGCATATTAAATGCTTTGTCTGCTAAAACGAGTTATAAGGCATATTAAAATATCATGGTTTCAATAACACAACACACATAAATATATACGGCATAACACATGCAGTGGATACAGTGTCACTACTTTTTAAACGATTTGTCTTTTAAAATCATCATGCAAGGTTCTGTTTCTTTGTCTGTGACACAAGAAACGTAAGGGTTTCAGTCATGCAGGAAGCAGGTGGTCAAAAGTCCTGTGGCGTCACACTGTATATCCCGTGTTTGCGGGCCTGAGGGCATCAGTTAATTTACTCATCCTTTTCCTGTTTGGACATAATGATTCCATCCATTGGTGGTCACAAGACATCGGGGTTTCTATATGTTGTGAACTGGCTTTTCAGTCCTGATACAAAGAAAGCTTTGTTGACTCCTGATTGAATTAATTCGAAGCCTCATGATGGTGATTCAGTGGCGTATCAGTGTCCTGTTCATCAAATCCCCACATATATCCCCCTTTTGCTCGGTGAGGTTCCCATTGCGAACGTCAGCGGGCACTGGAACAAGAGGCAGAGAGA
>NW_015505339.1:812069-818431 GCF_001515645.1 Sinocyclocheilus grahami | reverse complement strand
GCGCCAGCGGGCGGAAGGCGAGCGATAGCTTCTAAAGCTGTATCAACCGGAGTCAAATCAATAAGTTGCGTTCCTTCCTCCTTGATCCTTTCTTCCAGTTCTGGATCGAGGACGAAGGAATGCTGTTTGAAGAAGGGTGAGATTTCGAGTTCAGCCTGATACTCGTCGTCGGTAAGGTGATACAATGCTAAATCGTCAATATGGAGGATCGAACCCTTAGGGACAATGATCCATAAAGTTTGGTTGGGCAGGATAATGCGAGTGACAGTGTTGTGTTGATCATAGGTGAGGGTAACCGTACGCGCTGGGGTGTTGACCAACCATCGGTTTCCGACAATCTCGGCTTGTGTTGCCTCGATTTGGGACCGTGGTGTAGCTTCGGCAGGGCAGCTAGTGTCGGGTCTAACGGATTCTAGGCCGCAGATGCCCTCGGTATTATCACGGATGAAGGGTTTACTCGGGCAGAGGTAATGAATGTCTTTAGTGAGTGTACACATTTTCAGGTTTGGGGCCAGGCACAATTGCTCGTTGTTATCGTGATATGCAATGACTTCGGGAGTGTGTATTTTGACATAGGTGTTACTCTGCCAAAATCCCACATCCACAACGTCTTTGAGCCGGTAAATGTTATTGGAGTCAATAATAGGTAAACCGAGGGGAAAGGCCAAGTCACCTACTTCTGGGTCTACGTATAAGGGGATAGCGCTGCCCAGGGAAAAGGCGAGATGGGTTTGGAGGGGACTAGCAGGGCCCATAGTGGCTGAAGTTAGGATGTTTTGGACAAGTCTAAGAGGTATCAAGTAGTGGGGGATCCTACCCATGGCTAAGTTATCGATCGAGGAGCTTACTTCCCGTAGCATGTCAGTCATGAGGGTGGTTAGGAGTTGTGTTTGAGCTAAATCGCTTTGCATGACCGAAAATAGTTTGTTGATGGATTTTATGGTTTGATTTAGAAGGGCGCTATGGGTATTTAGAATTGTGATGGTGCCGTTCAGTGACTTCCCGAAGGTCTGTAGGGCGTTGCCCTGGACTAAGAGCTGTTGTCGTATCCCAGGCATTTCAGCCTGGATTTCGCCCACATGCCGCCTCACGGTGGCCAGATTAACAGCATTAGCGGTATTCATGCCGATGTTAAACAGAGTTCCTACAGCCGCAGCAGCCCCCAGCAGGGCGCCCAAAAATCGTTTGGGACGCCGGTTATACCCGCTTAATTCAGCCTGGGTTACAGTCATTTTCTGTAATTGGTGCAGCATGTGGTTCACATCTGCCTGGGCGTGGGCAAGGATTTCTCGAGTCCACCGGGCTCCAGCCCAAGTGGTTTGAGCAGCTGAGGGGGTGTAGTGAGCTCTGGCAACATCACGGGGATTGAGTCGGACGTACACCTTTTGAGTGTAGGTTTTGCAGTTCGTTATCAATAACCCTGATTGTTCACGGAGTACTATCTCCAACGCTGGTCCCGGCGACGCGACTTCTGGCTGGGGCATAACCCCCATTATGCAAAGCAACAAGGCGGTGAGTCTGACCCTCTTCCTGGTAATAGAACAGAAAGAAGGAGCAATTAGTTGCGAGGGTCATGGTCTGGCGGGGTCGCCTCGATCACGGCTTTTCACAATGATTTACGAAAATTTTGGCAAAAGGAGTCAATCCTAGTTTCGGGACCTGTATTTAAAGTTGAGCTAAGGGAGTTCCCTGATGAGGGGACTAGAGGGGAAAGGAATTGTAGTGAGAGAGAGGGAAAGAGAGAGATTTAAAAAAAAAATATATATAGCTATAATCGGAAAACACAAGGACACTGAATTAGGTTAGACAGCAAACGAGTGTCACATGTGTGGAGTATCTCCTCTCTACTAGAGGTTGGTCCTAGCAGTGCGGCGGAGGAGAGTGTGTAGGTGTTATGTTTAAGAAAGGTAGCTCTATGTCTTCCTAACATGACAGAAGTTATGTCTGTGTGGTGTAGAGTATGAGATTGTCGGTCTGTGTCAGTGGGTTTGATCTTCCCCCTTTTCCTGTCGGTTGGAGCCCTGGTGCCTCTTTATCTGATTTCGATGGACCCATCGAAGGACTGGCTCGCTGCGCCCTTGTCTGATTTTGATTCGATAGGCAACAGGGGAGAGCTTGTCCACAATCTCACGGGGTCCCGTCCGGAGCGTTCTGCCTTGGTTGGGCGAAGCTGTAGTACCATACTTTGTCTCCGATATTAAGTTCCTGGTGAGAGGCCTTTTGGTCATAGTAGGCTTTTGGACCTTCCGCACTTCTTTGGAGTGGTTGTTGCACGAAGACGAAAGTGGTTTTCAGATGTTGATGCAACTCTTCCAGGTATTGGTGAGTGGTATAGGCGGTGACGAGGTTTAGGTCACCAGGTTGGTACAGCAGGTGTAACGGTAGTGTCATCTGTTGACCCATCATCATCTCGAATGGGGGTACTCTGGTAGACCGGTGAGGGGTGGCCCTGACGGCCATCAGTACCAGAGGAAGCTTAATATCCCAATCCTTTTGATTGGCGGACACGTACTTCTTCAACATGCTGACCACTGTCCTGTTGTTTCGTTCCACTTGACCTGAGGAAATTGGGTGATGGCTTATATGGAGCTTGGCCTGTATACCCAGAAGTTTCCAGACTTCCTTCCTGACTTCGGCGGTGAAGTGGGTTCCTCGGTCAGAGTTGACCCTTAAGGGCAGTCCGAACCTTGAGAAGATGTGGTTCATCAAAAGGCTGGCTGTCGTTTCTGCTGTATCGTTGGGAGCTGGGAGACACTCTACCCACTTTGTGAATTCGCAAACCATGGTGAGGAAGTATTTGTTACCCCGTGTTGACCGTGGTAGGGGTCCCACCCAATCTATTTGGAGGTCCGACCATGGGAAGGTCATTCCTTTCCGTTGCAGTGGTGCTCGGTGGTTTGGGTTTGCCGGTTGGAACTGGCAACACACCAGGCATCCCTTTACGTACTCCGCCACGTCTTGCTGCATGCCAGGCCAGTATGCTACTTGCTTGAGCATTTCGTAGGTGGCCTTGGTGCCATGGTGTCCAGCGTATGGTGAATCGTGGGTGTGCATCAGCATTATCCCCCTTTGGCCCTGAGGGACTATGAGCACATATGTGACGACACCGTCTTTGAGATGCAGCATGTGCTTGATAGAGTTGAGCGTGCGGAGGTCATAGGAAGTGGCTAGGTCGGAGGTGGGAATGGGATGAGTTAATGGGTCTGAAAGGTGAGTTGCAATAGTTTGCAGTGTCGGATCCGAAGCTTGGAGGGTGAGGAGATCATCAGTGGCGAATTGAGGTGAGAGTTCAATGTGGGAGGAGGCAGGGGTTTGCATGCCAGTGGCGTGCTGGCGGTGGGTTATAGCAGCCACTGATGGGGTGGGTGGGAGGGTGGGCAGGACACGTCCAAGACTCTCCGTGTAATGCACCTGCTTTGGCGAGGGCATCAGTTTGGTCATTGAGATCTTTGTCTTGTCCTGGTTGACGTGAGTGGCCTCGGACCTTTTTCCAATAAACGATCATGTCATGTTCAGTGACAATGGCTTCGCATGCTTGGAAGAGTTCCTGATGTTTGACAGGCTTGTTGTTAGCAGTTTTGAATCCATTCTTTTTCCATCCAGCTAGATGGCATGTGAAGCTTAGACGGGCATAGTTCGAGTCGGTACAGATGAGGAGTTCTTTAATGTTGTGGGATGCAGCACATTGTAGGGATATGAGGATGGCCGCAATTTCTGCGTATTGCGATGAGTGAGGGCCTAATTTGAATTGTTGCGGCGGGCACGGGTCATTGTTGAGCCTTTGAGGGGCTCTGTGTCTTGATGGTCACCTGTGCAGGTGATTCTGTTGTGGGCTGCATTGAGACAGCGGTTAGACTGCAAGGTGAGTGTTGTCTTTGATTTCTGATCAGCAGACGCTTTCTCTGGGCACTGGCAGAATAGAAGTGATGGCAATGGTTCCATTGGGTCTTGTGAACGTTACGGTGTTATCATATTCATCTGACAGTAGTTGGGCTGGTATGTGGCCTATGACCGGTACCGTTAGCTCAAAGTCATGGAACGTCTAGTTGATGAGCCATCCCAGGTGACTGGCTTTGGGAATGTTGATGTCTTTGGCCGTACAATTGTTGAACAATATTTACACAGCACGAGATGACACTTCAATGAGAGGTGTGACTTCCAAGGTCAGTCCTAGTCTTAGGCAGGTATTGGAAGGTTGGAAGAAGCCTAGCTTACTGTCGAAAGAGTGGCCAGGTCGCATGTTGAGGCGGACGCTGACACTCTTGCTGTAGGCAGGTATTGCGGCTTCTGGTTCGTTAATCATGGCGCATGCCTCTGGCATTGTTTGACCAGATCGAAGGTTCTTGAGGTTGACTGCAGTGGTTATTGCAGCTTCTTGCTCACTGATCATGGCACATGCGTCTGGCATTGTTTGACCAGATCGAAGGTTCTTGAGGTTGACTGCCGTGGTCAGTTGGTGTGACAGGGGAGCCCATATGACGTCGTTCACCATGTCCACACAGGCATTGAGCCGGACCATGATGTCTGCTCCAATGCGGATGTCATGAGGTAGGTTGGGGACAACGAGGAAGTAGTGACTCAGGTGTCTGTTGTTCCATCGTATATCCACAGCGCAGATAATCTTGGAGGTAGCCATGGTTGTCGACCCGGGACTGAGAGGGAAGCGACTGTGTCTTGAGACATGTGGGAGGCTCTGCTGTCTTTGTTTCAGTGCTCTGAATAGCTTCAGGCTGATAGCTGAGTTCTCCGCCCACAGGGTTAATGCCGCGTCGGACACTGAGGTGTCGTGGACATTTATGGCAGTCATGATTCGAAGGAGGCCTGAGTCTGAGTCAGGCGCCTGCAATGAGCAGAGGAAAGGGTCCAGGTTCTTGCTGCTTGGAGTTGAGCTTGGCCCTGGCCCTGGCTTTGACCTTGTATCATCAGTCAGTGAGTTGGCGGCGGTGTCTGTGGTTTGACACTGCGACTCGTTGGGGTCTACTGACTGGCAGGGTAGAGGCTCACGGACTTGCGTCCATATCTTTAGTTGCTTGAAGTCAATTAAGGGTTCAAAGCGATTAAGCAGGTCTTTTCCAATGAGGAGTGGATACGTGTTGAGTGGTGAGATGTATACTGGGTGAACAAGGTCCATTGGTCCCACAGTTAGGTGAATTGGGGCCATGTGTTTTAGTTGTAGGCCCGTGTGGGAATACGCTTGAAGGTTCAGCTCGCACCTTTGAAGTTTGAGGGTGCTATTAGACCTCTTTGTTCTTTCTTGGACTTCTTCAAGGAGTTCAGTTGACATTAGAGTGATATCGGCTCCCGTGTAAAGGAGGGCTTCGACTTTGATGTGGCGTTCAATGATGACGGAGAGGTAAAACTTTCTTGCTATACCTTTCTCAATGAGGTCGCCCAGAAGTTGAGGGACTGGAGTTTGGGATGAGACAGGTAGGATGTCAGGACTGATCTGGAGTTTGTCGGAGGAGTGGCAGATGACCAAGACAGCACTTTCAGGAACTTGAGTGGTTTTGTCAGCAGGTGTTTGTTGGACGCTGCTATGATCTGACGCATCAGGTGTTGGGTCAGTTTCTGACTGTTTTGCGGGTTGTTCAGGTAGGATTTCTTGTCCGTCTGAAGTTATGGAGGTTACGGTTCTCTGAGAGTGAGGTGAAGGAGTGCTGTTCTCTGTGGCTGGTTGGGTCAGCTGGTCGCTGCCTTCTCTTCCGACTGCTAGTCAGGCTGACTCTGGTTTCTCTTTCTTTTCCCACTTCCGATCCTCCTCCTTTTGGTGGAAGAACTCTTTCATCATCATTTTCATTAGCTCTTGTGAGTCGAAACACGGTGATGTGTTTTGTTCTGGTGTGGATTCAGTTTGAGCTTGGTCAGCTTGGAATCTTTGCGAGTTCCTTCGTTGATTCCTCGGACTGGTTGCTCCAGGGTGTGTTTGTCGTTTTCCCTTGGAGGTTCCGTTGGATTCCCATGAGCCTTTTCCTCTTGAGTTTCCAAACGAGTTGGGCTGATTCCACGATCTGTCCCATTGAGTCTCACGAGGTCTGGATCGGTCCCAAGGTTTTTCCCAGTGACGTCCAGGTGAGTGTTGACGTCCACGCGGTCCATCCCAGCGGTTGTTCCTCTGTTTAGGTCGGGTACCAGCATGGGAGTCTCGTTCTCTGTTGGACGAGGGTGTGTTCCACTCTTTGTGTGGCGGCTTGGCATGGTCTTGACGTTGGGCGTCCTCTAGCGCCAGACCTTGACTTTGAGTGTTGAAGTCAAGAACTGTTGGGGTTTTGGCGCCCTTTTCTGAGGCCATTTTCTGTTTGCCGTAGGCTTTCTGTGCCAAGTCACGAACTGTTGAGCATTCATTGTTCGCGGACATGCGAGAA
>NW_015505339.1:808569-811255 GCF_001515645.1 Sinocyclocheilus grahami | reverse complement strand
AGGGACAGGTGAGTGTAGTTCTCGGTGACTGTGATTCTCTGGTGGGCGTGCTCCTAATTTGTAGTCTCTGTGGGGAAAATTAGTAAGCACACATGTAGCACAGCTAGAGAACAAAGGGATGAAAGAAAAAGAGCAGGTAACAGGATACCAATTGGCTGCTTCCAATTTTCCTGTAAGAGAAAAGGTTTTTTTTTTTTTGTAAGAAAAGAGAGTTAATGGTAAGATGAGAGGGAGTATAAAACAACAAAATACCCTTTTCTGGTAGCAGAATGAGGATAATGGAATTTTCTTCTCTTTTCCTTTTGGTTAAGTTTGGTTTAGAAGGTAGTTCTAAACCGGCATTTGGGAATGGTGATTTCTTAATACCACAAACCACAGGCTGCTTGGTGATTTCCACAGGCAACATCCCAGCAAAACAACCGCAGTAGTCAACTCAGAAGGAAACAGCTGAGAGAGAGAAGCAGAAGAAGAGAGAGAAAAGTTTTGCTCTCCCAATGTATTAAATTAATTAAATAACTGAAAGGTAGAGGGACAGAAGGCCAATTGCAAATTAAATTAGAATTCCGGGTTAGAAATGGTATTTCCTGGTTAAAATTTAATGATGTTATCATTAAAATTGATGAGAGTAATTAAAAATTACTATTAATCAATCAATATCTTGAAGCAGGATAACTCAAACCCTAATGCTAACCATGAAATAAAAATTTTATTGCCTTATTGACGGTTAAGGATTAAAATTTTTATGATGTTTGTTATTAAAATTAGCAACGCAATTATAGCTGACTTATCGGAGCAGAGTATGTGCTGTTACAGGGCCGGATGACCCCCTTTTCCAGCATGGAGTCAACAATTTCTTGCACTGGCTCATATGACGCTATTGGAATCTTGTACTGTCGCACAAATGTGGGTGGTGCATTTGGGCTTGTCGGAATGCGCACACTGTGGATTTTGGTCAGTCCACAGTCCAGGGAGTCCTTTGTGAAGGAGTCCTTGTACTTGTACAGAACCTCTTAGAGTCCTTGGCGATCTGCTTCCTTGTGAAGGGCATCCGCCTCACTCAGGATCTGTTGGATTTGTGCAGCGAACCCGATGTAGGGTTCCTCCATGGTTAAGTCATTTGAGGGGCTCTGTGCCTTGATGGTCACCTGTGCAGGTGATTCTGTTGTGGGCTGCGTTGAGACAGCGTAGACTGCAAGGTGAGTGTCGTCTGTGATTTCTGATCGGCAGACGCTTTCTCTGGGCACTGGCAGAATAGAAGTGATGGCAATGGTTCCATTGGGTCTCGTGAACGTTACTGTGTCATCATATTCATCTGACAGTAGTTTAAAATTTTTATGATGTTTGTTATTAAAATTAGCAACGCAATTATAGCTGACTAATCAGCAGATATCGTGGCAATATAGAAACAGGACCTGTAATTAATTATTAAATGAAATGTAAATTCCAAATCTGTAATTAATTTATGAAATGAAATGTAAATTCCCAATCTGTAATTAATTTATGAAATTAAATGTAAATTCCAAATCTGTAATTAATTTGTGAAATGAAATGTAAATTTCAAATCTATAGTTAATTACAAAGTTAAATTAACGATTTCAAATCCTTAAGTATTGTAAATTAATAATATTTACTTATGTCCCTAAAATTACCAGAGCCGTTATTGCTGAATTAATTACAACGTAGCATTAAAGTAATGGGGCTGAGGAGTCTCATTTACAGTTCACGCCCTTCATCCAAGTCCAAGTCCAAGTCTGCTTTATTGTAAATTCTTCCACATGTACAGCACATACACACAGAGAATTGAAATTGCGTTACTCTCAGACCCTTGGGTGCATACAGATAACATAAATACAGATTAAATACAAAATACAAAATACAACTATACAAATATACAAATAAGGTAAAATGTAAAAATATATATATAAAGCACAAGGCATATGGCAGATAGAGTGCAAACCAGTAAAGTAAACAACAGTGCAGATATAGTGATTGTAGTGCAAAAAATGATTTGTAGTGCAAAGAGCTTATTCAGACTGATTAAAGTGACAGTGTGTGTGTGTGTATTTGGGAGGGGGGAGTGGGAGAGTCCGTTAGAGGGTCAGAGTTCAGTAGTGCGTGGGGCAAAAGAGGGGAGGGGGGGGAAGGTCGGGAGAGAGTTCAGCTTCCTGACAGCCTGATGGATGAAGCTGTCCTTCAGTCTGCTGGTCCTGGCCTGGAGACTCCGCAGTCTCCTCCCTGATGGCAGCAGACTGAAGAAGCTGTGTGTCGGGTGGGTGGGATCACCTGCAATGCAGAGGGCTTTGCGGGTGAGAAGGGTGTTGTAGATGTCCTGAAGGGAGGGGAGAGAGGCACCAACGATCTTCTCAGCTGCTCTCACTATGCGTTGAAGAGTCTTGCGGCAGGACGCGTTGCAGGCGCCATACCACACAGTGATGCAGCTGGTCAGGATGCTCTCGATGGTGCCTCTGTAGAAGGTGCACATGATGGGGGCCGGGGCTCTGGCTCTTCTCAGTTTGCGGAGGAAGTAGAGACGCTGCAGTGCTTTCTTGGCCAGTGCTGCGGTGTTGTCAGTCCAGGAGAGATCCTCTGTGATGTGCACACCCAGGAACTTGGTGCTGCTCACCCTCTCCACAGTCACACCATTGACGGTCAGAGGAGCATGCTGAGTGCACACTCTCCTGAAGTC
>NW_015505339.1:802072-806811 GCF_001515645.1 Sinocyclocheilus grahami | reverse complement strand
TACAGCTCAGAAAATTGAAGGAATGAGTTAACGGCGTTGCATGTTGTTTTCAAGGTTCTAACACTCGTTTCCACGAGTGGTTTTAAAATCACCTGAGAGAATTCTCAAAGCAGAGAATTTTAGCTTATGTTTACTGCTTAAAGTAGCTCGACACCAGTTCAGCAGAGATAAGATTTTGTTCGTTTACTTGCGTTCTGCTTGGTTGACAGCTGAAAGCTGAGTTGTTCCTCATGGCTACTGGATGGCTGCTGGAGGGAAATTCCTTCGCTGATTGGCTGTTGCGGCGACATCGGAATGACGTTTGAATGACGTCCTTTTGGGAAAGCCCTCGTTGGGTTGGTTGGTTGCCGGGTTACGGAAGAGGCTTCAGCAGTCCTGCTAAAAAGCCTGAGTTTGCAAGACTTTGCGTTCTGCAGAGTTACGAAGCTTCAACTGAAGTGTTTGAGTTCTTAGACGGTCTTGCTTGTGCGATGTTATGGCGTGGGGGCGCTTTGTCGCACTCACCAAGGTGAAAGCCAAAGTTCTTTTGAGTGAGAGAGCGAGCCAGCGAGCTTGAGAGTCTGGTGTTCATTTTAAGCAGGCTGACCTTTGGTCCGCCCCACGACGCGATCTTCCAATCGGACGCTGTTGCAGGGCTTAGCCACGCCCTGTGTGGTTCCTTTTTTTTCATGCACAAGTCACATGCTCCATGGGGCATATTTCTGGAAGGTTTAAATAACTTCTGATAAAAGTATTATCACCAGAGAATGATACAAAATATAATCTTTTCACACACCAATGTTCGGCAAATAAGACAAGCTCTCACCCGATATTAAACTTCACATATCTTACATGCATATTAAATGCTTTGTCTGCTAAAATGAGTTATAAGGCATATTAAAATATCATGGTTTCAATAACACAACACACATATATATATATATATATATACGGCATAACACATGCAGTGGATACATTTTCACTACTTTTTAAACGATTTGTCTTTTAAAATCATCATGCAAGGTTCTGTTTCTTTGTCTGTGACACAAGAAACGTAAGGGTTTCAGTCATGCAGGAAGCAGGTGGTCAAAAGTCATGTGGCGTCACGCTGTATATCCCGTGTTTGCGGGCCTGAGGGCATCAGTTAATTTACTCATCCTTTTCCTGTTTGGACATAATGGTTCTATCCATTGGTGGTCACAAGACATCAGGGTTTCTATATGTTGTGAACTGGCTTTTCAGTCCTGATACAAAGAAAGCTTTGTTGACTCCTGATTGAATTAATTCGAAGCCTCATGATGGTGATTCAGTGGCATATCAGTGTCCTGTTCATCTAATTTAATA
Source organism: Sinocyclocheilus grahami (assembly GCF_001515645.1). Classification (NCBI taxonomy): domain Eukaryota; kingdom Metazoa; phylum Chordata; class Actinopteri; order Cypriniformes; family Cyprinidae; genus Sinocyclocheilus; species Sinocyclocheilus grahami. The sequence goes on along the minus strand of NW_015505339.1, from coordinate 805,488 downwards.
GCAGCAGCATGCATAGCAATTTCATATACAATGTTAGAAATAATATTAGCAGCAGTAAGTCAAATTATTGTTGCTAATATAGCAGCAAAAGTACTTTAGTTGCTTGAAATTTCAGTGATAACGCATGGGGTAAGTAACTCTTTAAAGTGAAATAGGTATTTCATTTCTTTGCTTCTTTAACAGGGCTTACAGTAGATTTTGTGAATTCTTCAAAGCAAAATAGGCATTATTTGATTGTGTTTGCTTGGTAATAAAGTACTTTTGTGCAGCTATAGCAGCATTATGCATTGCATAGCTATTCAGATCACCAGTTTAGTGAATTTTAATAGCAGCAGCATGCATAGCAATTTCATATACAATGTTAGAAATAATATTAGCAGCAGTAAGTCAAATTATTGTTGCTAATATAGCAGCAAAAGTACTTTAGTTGCTTGAAATTTCAGTGATAACGCATGGGGTAAGTAACTCTTTAAAGTGAAATAGGTATTTCATTTCTTTGCTTCTTTAACAGGGCTTACAGTAGATTTTGTGAATTCTTCAAAGCAAAATAGGCATTATTTGATTGTGTTTGCTTGGTAATAAAGTACTTTTGTGCAGCTATAGCAGCATTATGCATTGCATAGCTATTCAGATCACCAGTTTAGTGAATTTTAATAGCAGCAGCACGCATGGCAAAATTCAGATGCAATGTTAGAAATATTAGTAGCAGTCTGCATGGTAATCCAATTATCATTGTTGCAAATATAGCAGCGGCAGCATAAAGTACATTTAGTTGCATGATATTTCAGCGATAAGATAATGCTTGGATGGTAGTGAACTGTGTAGGTGAAATAAGCATTATATTACTTTGATATTCAGTTCAACAGGGTTTATAGAACTCTTCAAAGCGAAATAGGCATTATTTGGTTGTTTGGTTATTTAATAAATGGGCAGTAGCAATTCTAAGTACTTTTGTGTAGCAGTATGCATAGTTATTCAGATCGCAATGTTAGCAAATTTTATAGCATGCATAGCAAATTCAGATGCAAGGTTAGAAATAATATTAGCAGCAGCATGCATAGCAAGTCATATTATTATGGCTAATATAGCAGAAAAGCGCTTTAGTTGCATAAAATTTTAGTGATAACTCAAGGAGGGTAAATTAACTTTTTAAAGTGCAATAGGTATTTATTACTTTGCTTATTCAAATTCCGATTAAATATAACAACCGCAACAGCTCGCACAATAAATTCCTACTACAACATTGTGAATATCATTAACAGCAACAGCATGTACTTCAACTCAGTATTGAAATGTTAGTGAATATTATCAATAGCAGCAGTAGCAGAAGTTTTGTTACGTTGGCCATATCGCACTGCATACATTGCAGACAGCTTTACCTATCATTACGGATCTATTGATTTGGTCATATTGTGCCACTCGTGTCTGGCGTAGACACCATGTTAGAGTAAAATAGGCATTCACCTAGCTACTCGTATGCCTAATTAATGGAGCTCTCAGCAGTTCAGTCACTTGTGCAGTAGCAGCTGCTTGCATAGGCATTCAGTCATCGATATTTTTCTCAGCAGCAGCATGCACAGCATTTCTATGTTGCAAAATTTAATTTAGACACAATTAATATAAAAGCAGACAACTGCATTTAAATAAAGTCACTGTAGTGTCTTGCTCAAGGCCATCTTGGAATGAGCCATGCATTTAGCAATGATGTGTTCATACAATGCAAACATTATTGTTGTTAATATGCAATATAAATATTTTAAATTATCAAAATAAATGAGCAACTGCTTCTGAGGCAGAATTAGTCCTGGGCATATGACACCACAACTACAGGGTGTACAGTGATTTATTCTTTCGCCAAATATTTTGTTAGCTTATTAATAAATTAAAGGTAAGTATTTCCACTGCAATAACGTTGATGAACATTATTGAAGAAAAAAAAAATATGACAACACTTGAATTACAAATTTAAAACTATTTGCTCAGGCTGCCCGGGCCTGAGTCAGGTGGTTGCTGGGGGTTACTTCATCTATCAGCCTACAGCGTGATTCCGGTTGGTTAATGATACACATAGTGCATGTTTCTACCTAGGTAAGTTTGAGTTATTGGCTCAGACACACATAGTTATTTAGGTCATTAGTTAAATAAACCTAAGGGTACAGCACCCAGGTTCACATTGTCAAGTCACTAGTTAATTTATCTGGGCTCCATTAGCCCATTTTAACTCATGTCACTAGTTTAAGCTATCTGGTCAACCAATCAAGTACACACAGCAATAGTTAACTAGCATTAAGCCATTCGGCAAAGCCGGCCCAGGCTCACATAGATAGCAAACACACGGTCTCACGGCTCTCTAGAGCAGCAGCAGTACATATGTCTTCGCAATAGATTTAAGCATATTATTGTATAGCAGCAGCCTTACATATTTAATTGTTTTATTTCTTCTTCCAGCTTTGTTGGGGGGTTATTTTATATGCTATTTGTGCAGCAGCAGTATGTCTTAAATACTCATGGCACTGTATCGTAGTGGTGGACGAAGTACATAAATCAAGTACTTGAGTAAAAGTACAGATACGTATAATAAAATATTACACCAGTAAAAGTAAAAGTACTCCTTTTTCAATTTTACTCGAGTGAAAGTAGAAAAAGTACTCGATTTTTATGTACTTAAGTAATAAAGTACTGATAGATAGATTTATTTTGCAATTTTATATAGGCTACTTAATTTACTTTTATATTAGCACATATTTCTTATAATCCTACTGCTCAAAATACCTGGGATTTTCCCAAAATAACCACTATATGGAGTCAAGATATATTTTTGTTGTTGATATGGACTATGTTGACGATAGTGATGTAGTAATGTTCACTGTGAAGCTTACACTGCAAAGTACCTGAGAGAAAACAGACTTGACCATCTGATTTTCACCAGTAAGAAAAAAGTGTTTTAAAGCTTGTTGTTTTGCAGAACATCAAAGTTATACATGACATGAGAATAAGGCCTGAAGTTAGGAAGAACATTTTAAGGAAAATATAATTATATTTTCATAATGATTTTTTTTCTTCTCAAACCTTGTCTGTGGTGTAAAAACACCCCTGGTCATATGCCCCCAGAGGGCATCACTTCCCACTTTGATAATTACTGTAGTTAAGGTTACCATGTTCTGAACATCACATCCTCTCTTTTCCCTCAGATGTAATCTATCTAGGTGGTTGAATAAAAATATTTGGACTTTATATCTAAAAATTACCTCAACTTAGCACCAGCAAGCTTGTTAGCTAGACAGTTAGCATCAGCTAACAATATTTACTTATTTTCAGTATGGTTATGGATAAACATTCATATCTGTCCACTCGGCTAGTTAATCCAAGCAATATAAAAATATATACTGTTGATAAACAATATAAAAACAGACGTC
>NW_015505339.1:793655-801260 GCF_001515645.1 Sinocyclocheilus grahami | reverse complement strand
TAGGTGGTTGAATAAAAATATTTGGACTTTATATCTAAAAATTACCTCAACTTAGCACCAGCAAGCTTGTTAGCTAGACAGTTAGCATCAGCTAACAATATTTACTTATTTTCAGTATGGTTATGAATAAACATTCATATCTGTCTACTCGGCTTGTTAATCCAAACAATATACACATTTATACTGTTTATCAACAGTATAAAAACAGACGTCACATAGGGCTAAATGCGTAGCATTTTAATAAAACTGTTAAGGTTACGTCAGCGAGGAATATGAACGCGCATGAATTATTTTATTTAGTCTGTGTTATTTTAATGTTTCAGGGTTTTTTTAACCTAAAATAGAGACACAGATGTTGATGTGTCTGCATTCAATAATTTCAGTGGGCTTAAATAGATCACCCTTTACAGCAGAATAAATTCAGTGGGGTTAAATAGATCACCCTTTACAGCAGATTTAGTTCACAAACAACTGACAGTTTTGACCTAAATATGATTTTACGTTTACTTTACTTTTAGTCATTTAGCAGACACTTTTATCCAAAGCGACTTACAAATAAGAAAAAGCAATTAAAACTAAAAGCTAAAACTCTATAAATACTATATATATTTATATACTATACACATTTAAGAAAATAAAATAAATTATATAAAAATGACAAATGCATACAGCAACATTTCAAAACTAAACATTTAAATGAAAACTAAAAAATAAAGCTAAAAACAATTCAAAATATTAAAAGAACAAAAGGTATGAGTATAATAATGATTCTAACATAACACGAAGCCAAACACCAAAAAACAACTACATGTGTATGTACAGCCACACACATATACATGTATATATATACACATATACATTAAATGGTAACACTTTACTTGAAGGGGTGTGCATAAGACTGACATGACACCTTCATAATCATGACATGACACATGTCATGAATATGAAGGAGGTTTTATGCATGTTTATGATAACTGTCATTAAGTGTCATTCACTCAGTTATGTCATTTTTAATGCAAATATGACATTATTTGACCTAACCCTACCCCTACCCTTACCCCTAACCATAGCCCATAACAAAGACATCTCAAACAATGTCATCTTTGCATTAAAAATTACATAACTGAGCGAATGACACTTAATGACAGTTGTCATAAACATGCATAAAAAACCTTCATATTCATGACATGTGTCATGTCATGATTACCTCTTGCACAATGAGACATTATCCGACTACCACTTATCGCACAACCGTCTGCTAGACAGGGTCCGTAGCCCAACCACAGCCAAGAAACAAGAACTACAACTGTAACTAAAACTAAAATAGATAACTAATACAAATGAAACTACATTAGTTTATCAGTAATCCTAAAAAAAATAACACTGAGCCAAACACACAAGCTAAAATAACAACTTACTGACACATTTTCAGTTACAATAATTAATCCTAAAATTCGACATTAGTAACTTACTTTTAGCAGCATCAGACGTGCGCGCGCACGCTCACAATATCTCCTGGTTCTCACATTACTTGTGAATTCAGTTCACTGGAGACTCGCACTAAACAGTTCATTTGAATCAGTGAGTTGTCAACTCGAGAACAGCTGCAATCGGTTCATTCTAATTCGTCAATTAATCGTTTGGTGCGATTTGCGAATCGATTTAAAAGGTTTATTGAAAAGAATCAGTTTGTTCTTGAATCAGACACCGCTTCTGCGTCTCGGAGCACGTGATATATTATAAGGAGTAACGATATGTTTTATGAAATGTAGTGAAGTAAAAAGTACGATCTTTTGCTTTGGAATATAGTGAAGTAAAAGTACAAGTTACTCAAAAAAAACACGACTCCAGTAAAGTACAGATACTTGAAAAATGAACTTAAGTACAGTAACGAAGTAAAGCTACTCCGTTACTGTCCACCACTGCCGTATCGCCATATGCATTGGCAGTAGCAAGTTCCTGTACTTGCTTGTAGCAGCAGCAATAATCTACAACTACAGCAATAACCAACAGCAGCAGCAATTCGGCAGCAGCGTAGCAGATCTGTTCCGCCAAGACCAAATACATTAACATTGTAATATCCATCACCATGCTAAAATGTTCCGAGAGTTGTCTTGATTGAAATATATAGTTCAGTCATGAAACTCTAGATGGCGCATTCTGACGGGGTGTTAACGTAACTGATAATATTCAGAGAGTTAAACGACTTGGTTCAAGCTGATTGGTTCATGCTGCATATGCAGCCAATGAGCTTACTGCCTTGCATTTATATGACTGGCTAGCATTCACTTGAGATTCCTGCAGCACACTTTCAGAGTTCTCTGAAACCCTCCACCTTCCCCAGCTCCACCTGTATAGATCTGCTACGGGGTTATTTTATAAGCTATTTGTGTAGCAGCAGTATGTCTTAAATACTCATGGCACCGTATCACCATATGCATTGGCAGTTGCAAGTTCCTGTACTTGCTTGCAGCAGCAATAATCTACAACTACAGCAATAACCAACATCAGCAGGAATTCAGCAGCAGCATAGCAGATCTGTTCCGCCAAGACCAAATGGTCAAAACAGTTTGTGCCGAATAAGCTGAAAATAAGGCAGAATAAGTGAAAAGACAGAATAAACTGTACCGAACAATGACGTGACGCGATCAAATAGCAACCAGCGTAGAGTGAGAGACACAATGCAACAAATATGTCAGCAGTGTGGAAGTAGGGCTGCACGATTAATCAAATGCGATTGTCATGTGCATTTTGTTAAAAATCATTCACGATAATGACAGCTGTTTGCATAGTTGAATCTTCTGTTTATTCAGCTGCAGCGATAGGCATTTTCTGGGTTTATTCTGCAAGGCGTATTTGGAGTTTCAGCGCGAGAGCACCCTTTGGCCTTTGGATGGAGATTTACTGCTGATCATAGAACAGTGCTTCACTGAAAGATATGCATGACAATTGCAGCTTCTGTCAAATCGTGATCTCGATTCCATTTCGATTTATCGTGTAGCCCTATGTGGAAGCATTTAAAACTGTCCGAGAAAGACGCAGAAATCATTACAAGTACAGCGAGAGACTGTTTAGTACTGCATCACATGTCTTCGATGAGAAGAGGAAGGAGTGATTGTTGCTGGTTACTGTATGATGATTGAAATCGCGAAATGGCCTTGTTTGTTTTATAATACACGCACAAATTGCATGTATTCTGACAGCGCTGCAGGAGCTCGCGGCGGATCTGCTTGTTAACCAGGGTTCAAGGTCCAAAGCGCGATGTGCATATTATCCATCCTAAATTATATGTGATATAAGTAATTTTCAATACTATTGATGGCAGATAGGGTGGATAGTATGCACATGGGGACGCAGGGAGTGTTACTCGTCAGTTGCGTAGTCACATTTTTATGATTTTTTTACAAGGCACGTGACAATGCGATACGTGCAACGTATTCATAATGAGACTGATTTATAAATCTGCTGTTGTCAACCAAAAGAAGCGCTGAGGTCTTCCTGCGCATTTCCGCCAATATAAAAGTTGAGAAAAAGCAAGAACTACATCAACATTCATAAATGTTAGTATTGTAATTTTGTTGTTCTGTAAAATAAAATAAAATGTAAGACAATAATAATGATAATAATAATTTCAACAGCTCTGTTAATACATTTATAATAACATTCACACATAGTGTTCAAACTGGGATCAGTAATATTTTCTAATGCAGGGTTCGGCAAGTAAGTTTGGCATCCGGGCAAAAAAAAAATTTGCCACTAGATGGCGGGCCAGAACATAGTCAAAGGATAATTTAAGAAATTTATTGATGAAAAATGCAACTAGAATTGCCTGTGACAGACTGTTACAGATGGGCGTCGCGTATTCATAATGAGACTGATTTATAAATCTGCTGTTGTCAACCAAAAGAAGTGCCGAGGTCTTCCTGCGCATTTCCGCCAATATAAAAGTTGAGAAAAAGCAAGAACTACATCAACATTCATAAATGTTAGTATTGTAATTTTGTTGTTCTGTAAAATAAAATAAAATGTAAGACAATAATAATGATAATAATAATTTCAACAGCTCTGTTAATACATTTATAATAACATTCACACATAGTGTTCAAACTGGGATCAGTAATATTTTCTAATGCAGGGTTCGGCAAGTAAGTTTGGCATCCGGGCAAAAAAAAAATTTGCCACTAGATGGCGGGCCAGAACATAGTCAAAGGATAATTTAAGAAATTTATTGATGAAAAATGCAACTAGAATTGCCTGTGACAGACTGTTACCATGGGCGCCGCTATTGCCACTAGATGGCGGGCCAGAACATAGTCAAAGGATAATTTAAGAAATTTATTGATGAAAAATGCAACTAGAATTGCCTGTGACAGACTGTTACCATGGGCGTCGCTAGGCCATTTTTAGGGGGGGCTATAGCCTGATTACTCAGCCCCCCAAAATTTTGCGATTAGCTCTATAAACTACACAATAAATCCCACAATTGTGGGAAGTCGTGGCCTAATGGTTAGAGAGTCGGACTCATAACCCAAAGGTTGTGGGTTCGAGTCTCGTACCGGCAGGGATTGTAGGTGGGGGGAGGGAATGTACAGCACTCTCTCCCACCTGCAATACCACGACTGAGGTGCCCTTGAGCAAGGCACCGAACCCCAACTGCTCCCCGGGCGCCTCAGCATAAATGGCTGCCCACTGCTCCGGGTGTGTGTTCACGGTTTGTGTGTGTTCACTGCTGTGTGTGTGTCCACTTTGGATGGGTAAATGCAGAGCACTAATTCCGAGTATGGGTCACCATACTTGGCCACACGTCACACGTCAAATTCGTTATCGCCTCAGTCCCCTTTAAATTTCGTATGAAAACGGCGGCAGACTTCGATCGACTCCTCCCCTTTTTTTTAGCGGCGCGCTGCAGAGCGAGAAACAGAGGACAAGGTTTAGGTTTATCGATAGATTATATCTGCATCTGTGCAGTTCTTTGTCATAAATCCAGTTTACAAAATATCACAGGGGAGCAATAATCAGTTCCCCATCTACTGTAGCCTAAGTTTTCACTGCGTTCACCCCTCATCACACCACAGTTTCCTCCAGCGAAAATGAAGCACATATGAACGCATACTTTATAAAACAATCCTGTTGTCATTTTCATTTGAAAATGTAACTTTCAATATAATACATATTCCAGTGCATGTGGCAAAGAGGTTTGCATACTTGAGCTAAGGAAAGAGGGTTGTACTAGAAATGCAAACAGTACAATTGTGTGTTTGTACAGTAAACAGGTGTGCGTGTGAGATCATGAAGACTTGAATTTGGCTTAATCAGTACTCAAATGTTATACCTATCTATGCAATAGAGTGGAATACTGCAATCTTTTTGGTATAAGACCCCTATTAATCGAAGTATTTTTTATTTTATATATATATATACTGTATATATACAGTGGGTACGGAACGTATTCAGACCCCCTTAAATTTTTCACTCTTTGTTATATTGCAGCCATTTGCTAAATTTTTTTATTAGGCTATTATTATTATTATACTCTCACTGGGGGCTGAGCCTCCCTAAAATGAAAATCCTAGAACTCTTACAGTGTCTTTTGTAACTGCAGTGAGCTGTTACTTTGTGTTAAATCCTGTAGTAGGACAGTCATTAACAAAAAGCCACATTTGTGGGGCGGTGTCTGGGTTTTACACTGGATAAATTAATAAAGCGTAGTGACACGTAACCTCGCAAGTATCTTCATTCACCAACTTGCAACACAGACCGCCTTGCTAAAACACATATGTGGGAGATGCAGAATGGATCAAAATAACTCAAAAAAATAAAAGAGGACTTGAATAAGCCCATTAATGGTATGTTTGATATATGCTCTTAACGAACTATGTTTTATTTCCTCTTTCCATATTGTGAATAATAAATATGTATAATTTTAATTTGCTTGTTACACAATAGAGCCTAACTTATTGTAATAATTATGTGACGTAGCCTATTTTTACGTTTCAATAGTTCACTGTTAGTTTTTTCATACCACACATTTCATGACAGCTATTTTAGAGGTGGGTCTAGCGATCCACAGACTCTTTTGAATGTATTTCAGAACTTTTCAAATTAAAAGCTCTCATTTCATCTCAAAATAAAACATTGCTGCAAAAAGTACGTTCTTGTACTTTAATTTTGAAGGCAAAATCACTAAAGATGAAGCGATTGTGAGTAACTGTTGCTGTCATGACAGATATATTTCAGAACCAGCCACTATCAAAATAATCTGGCTGCGGGCGCAGGCCAGATATTATTGCTGGCGGGCCAGTTTTGGCCCACGGGCCGCCTGTTGCCGACCACTGTTCTAATGTTTTAAAAGTAGCCTCTTCTGCTCAGCTAGGCTGCTTTTATTTGTATAGTAAAAAATACATGCCTGATTCAAGAATGGGGTCTGATGGCCAAAAAAATATTATTTTACTAACTTATTAATTTTAATTTTAATTGTGCTTTGTTGGTATAATATCTGCTAGAATGTTAAAAAATATTCAGTGTTAAATATTCTTAAATAGTTGTTTTGTAATTGATTTTTTTCTTTGAAAAGCAAGACAAAACAGTAAAAAGCACATTTTGGCTATTTAATTTGTGCAATGGTGAAAAGAAATGGGCAAAATACATGGCGAAAAAAAAAACTTGAAAAAGCGTGTTCGGCCTTCGGCCCAGTGTTTCGTTTTGTTTAGTTTCGGCTTCGGCCAAGAATTTTCATTTCGGTGCATACCTAGTAGTTAGAGCATCTTCAGTGTGGGCTAATTAGTAGAGTTAATCCTTGTAACCTGATTTCGTAAGAAAATTGTGACCATGCATATATTTAGGTGAAAGTCACCTCAAACACTATTTAGAAAAATAAAACAACCAAACAATGATTTATTTATTTTTTTCCCCCATGGGTTCTGCAAAGTTAGGTTTCACACAAAGTCAACCGGGAACATACAAACTCCAAGGTGTGGATTCACTCACTATCTCAGTGTTTTACAGTTGACTAAAATTACCTGTGCTTGAGCAGGAGAAATGTGATAATTACTTAGCTTAATAAGTACTGTGAAGGTTTCTCTTATGTGTCTTCCTGAACACAGACATCACTTCAGATTTTTTTTTCTTTTGACAAATGCTCAAGAATTACAAGAAAAGTCGGTAACACTTTACAAGAACAGTACATGAATTATCATGTACTAATACCTGAATTAATAATTACTTGATGTATTCATTAAATGGGTGCAATTTTCCAAATTAAAATCTGTGTTAGCATAGAGATGATGGTTATCGCCAGTGTTGGGGGTAACTCATTACAAGTAATGTGAGTTACGTAAACAGATTACTTTTTTTTAAAGTAACTAGTAAAGTAACGCGTTACTTTTTTAATTTACAAGAAAATATCTGAGTTACTTTTTCAAAAAAGTAATGCCAGTTATTTTGTTTTCCCATTTATTGACTGACAGCTCTCCTGTCCCCATATTGGGAGAAATCAGGAGTACAGAGGCATTGTGTGCGCTGTGTGAACATGATTTCTGTAGTAACATGTTACTGTAGTTCTAGACTAAATGTGAATGTGCATTAATTCATCCCACTCACAAAAAA
>NW_015505339.1:746082-793589 GCF_001515645.1 Sinocyclocheilus grahami | reverse complement strand
GTTATTAAACCACTTTTTGTGCAGTACGAGTCAAGGGGGAAAATTAAAGTGCTAGCAGGATCCTTTAGTTAAATGTATAATATGTATTTTATAAAAAGACTATATATATATATTTTTTAGACCCTGCTTTAAAGGTTCACATTTTAAGTTTACAATTAAGAAACGAAGAAAACTATTTTAAAACAATAAAATAAATACATGTTAAACATTCTCAGAACCTTTCCACTTGGATCCCACAGGTTTTTCAGTTTGTATTTATGCTCCGCGTGGAATCGCCGAGACCGCGATGCGAGCACCGCCCCAACTGCACAAAACGCCCCCACCACGAGAGAGAGCTGCAGCCGTGCCCCGCGCGAGGCTCTTCACACGGGACGCGGCAAGCGGCGGAACCGAGGCGGCGCCCGCGCTACGGTCCCGCGGTGGACGTTAAAAGTCATATGACGCCACACTTCAGCTTTGTACGCCGAAACGGGAACTGGAACAATTATTTCATCCTCCATTACTAGCAGCGAACTATATTACAGCTAACATTAGTGGCGTGGCGTGCCCTCATGCTAGTACTTCCTGTCACTGTTTAATAAGTTCAGAGATGAAGACTGCCATCTAGCGGTCGGGATATAAACTCAAAACGAAATAACTGCCATGAATCTTGTTTTTTTTTAAAAATAGATATTCCGTTTTGAGAGTCGATACAGTATCGCCAAACAAAATATTGCGATACTCACGTGTATCAATATTTTCTTACACCCCCAGAATTAGTGTTACTTTATAAATAATGAATGATGACTTAGTAATAATGTGCCCCCCCCAAGTAGTCATGACATAATGATACATTAACAAGTCATGAATTCATGTGTCTATGAGTTGTTAATGATTTAGTTATAATGTGTAGTCATGTAAAGTCAAAAGTCATTATCTAAAATACCAATTAACATCCACCAAGGTGATTCTTATTTTGCACCAGTATATCCAAGACGATTACTTTAAGATACTCACCCGCACTTAAAAAAAGAGGCGGCGCCCGCGCTACGGTCCCGCGGTGGACGTTAAAAGTCATATGACGCCACACTTCAGCTTTGTACGCCGAAACGGGAACTGGAACAATTCTTTCATCCTCCATTACTAGCAGCGAACTATATTACAGCTAACATTAGTGGCGTGGCGTGCCCTCATGCTAGTACTTCCTGTCACTGTTTAATAAGTTCAGAGATGAAGACTGCCATCTAGCGGTCGGGATATAAACTCAAAACGAAATAACTGCCATGAATCTTGTTTTTTTTTAAAAATAGATATTCCGTTTTGAGAGTCGATACAGTATCGCCAAACAAAATATTGCGATACTCACGTGTATCAATATTTTCTTACACCCCCATTATTAGTGTTAATTTATAAATAATGAATGATGACTTAGTAATAATGTGCCCCCCCCAAGTAGTCATGACATAATGATACATTAACAAGTCATGAATTCATGTGTCTATGAGTTGTTAATGATTTAGTTATAATGTGTAGTCATGTAAAGTCAAAAGTCATTATCTAAAATTATGCAAACCTTAGCAATAAATAAATTAAATAAATAAAAGTTATTTAACCAGAACGCAGGATCTGCATTTGCAATAATCAGTCCCTGTAACATTCAATGTTATTAAACCACTTTTTGTGCAGTACGAGTCAAGGGGGAAAATTAAAGTGCTAGCAGGATCCTTTAGTTAAATGTATAATATGTATTTTATAAAAAAGACCATATATATTTTTAGACCCTGCTTTAGGTTAACATTTTAAGTTTACAATTAAGAAATGAAGAAAACTATTTTAAAACAATAAAATAAATACATATGTTAAACATTCTCAGAACTTTTCCACTTGGATCCCACAGGTTTTTCAGTTCGATACAGTATCGCCAAACAAAATATTGCGATACTCACGTGTATCAATATTTTCTTACACCCCCAGAATTAGTGTTACTTTATAAATAATGAATGATGACTTAGTAATAATGTGCCCCCCCCAAGTAGTCATGACATAATGATACATTAACAAGTCATGAATTCATGTGTCTATGAGTTGTTAATGATTTAGTTATAATGTGTAGTCATGTAAAGTCAAAAGTCATTATCTAAAATACCAATTAACATCCACCAAGGTGATTCTTATTTTGCACCAGTATATCCAAGACGATTACTTTAAGATACTCACCCGCACTTAAAAAAAAGCACAGAAATGAAAAGGTAAAACACTTTTATTTAACAAAGCTTTTAAATATCAGTGCACCTTAACCCAAGAGGCATAAGTTGTATATTATTTGTATATTACTTTACATAAAATTCAACATAAAATTTAAAGATATTACTTAACAATGTAAAAATAAAATCAATATTAAAACTGTGTTTGGAGAATGTTCACTAATAACCAATAACTAATAATACTTTTTCATATACTAATTACTTTCTGAATACTTTCTTTGTATGACAATTCTATCTAGTAGCATACAGTGGGGAAAAAAAGTATTTAGTCAGCCACCAATTGTGCAAGTTCTCCCACTTAAAAAGATGAGAGAGGCCTGTAATTTTCATCATAGGTATACCTCAACTATGAGAGACAAAATGAGAAAAAAAATCCAGAAAATCACATTGTAGGATTTTTAAAGAATTTATTTGCAAATTATGGTGGAAAATAAGTATTTGGTCAATAACAAAATTTGTCTCCCTCATCTATCACATCTGATTCAACTCATCAGCTCATTAGTGGAGACTGCAAGACCTGAAGTGGGTGTGTCAGATACAGGGAGACATACAGAACGTGCAGTGCTGGGGGTACTTCATGGAGAAGTTTGAAAACCACTGCCCTAGGGGGACGTTTAGTTCTCTGGGAACCACCCTGGTGGCTAGTTCCTAAAACCAAATTCCTATAACTACCCAGTGCGACAGGGGCTAATGTCACCCTCAGGGTCCACAGTCCATAGTCCGCCCGCACCCGCACTCGCCCACCAAGAGTTGTCGCACGCCGCACCCTGTTGCGTTGGGTCCCGCGGTACTCCAGCAGGCGGCGGGAGTGCAGGTCTCTAGTCCACAGCCTTTCTTGTCTGATGAAAGTATTTCTAATTAAACGTAGCAACATACTGTTTGGCAGAATTGTTTTTAAAGCAAGTTTATGACCCTATTACATACCATCCTCCAATCTTAATTTGAAAAAAAATTTTGTCATCTGTTAGAGAGTCAACATTTTCCTGAAGATGAAGAATCTTCTGCTTTTGTATCTCTATTGTCTGTTTTGCTTTGTCAAGAGCAATCTGTAAAGTGGGTACACCATATAAAAAATAAATAAAAAATATGTAACTTGGCTGAAAGCAAAATAAAAAAAAATGTGTCTCACTTGAATTAGGCCTAATTCAATTATTTATTTATAAAGTAACATGAATTCATGACTTGTTAATGTATCATTATGTCATGACTTGTCTTGGAGGGGCACATCTTTAAAATGTTATCAATTACACATGTTCTATACATATTCAGCTCATCTAAATCAGATATTTGGTGCTTTTCGGTGGTTTGTAAAGAAGTGGAAGAGCAGAGGTCCTGTGGCTGCATTTGGATGGAGAAGGAACTGAACAGTAGGAGGAAAGTTGACATTTAACTCATCAATAGTTCATAGTCAAGTAATTATTAATTCAGGTATTAGTACATGATAATTCATGTACTGTTATTGTAAAGTGTTACCGAAAAGTCTAACTGATGTTGGTCGATTGGATATATTTAAGAGATGTTAAAAAGTACCAGTTCATCAAAGAACATTCAATGTAAAACATTCCTGAAGGCCATTCTTGAATGAAAATACTTTAATCATTGAAAATGTAAATGTGCCAAAAAGAGCTAATTGATAGCATGCTGCTATTCATGAGATACAGACTTGAACAATCCAGGTGCTTTCATTAAATACTGAACTTTACAGAAACAAAAAATAATTCAAATACACATTTTTTCCCCCATTCATTTTTGATGTAACAGTACATTTTGCTACACATCCTGGTGAATGCCTCTAGTCTTCAATCTTTGCAATAGCTATGTTTGCCCTGGTGCACTGCAGGGAGAAATTTTGATCCTATTTCTCAGCAGGCCCACGGAGAGTTGTCTAAGAGAAGTGTCTGATATGGTAAATAGGCACAGAATTACATAAATAATTTAAGGGGGTGTTCATTAATAAAACCTACTTTACAAGTCTCTTTTAAGCAGAGAGATGCAAGCTTGTGAGAAAATGCTGACAATTTTGACCAGAGACGGACAAGGTCAGGACAGGGACACTTGCCGCTGTGACACAGATGAGTATCTGTTTGACCCCTAAACAGATTAATCATAGCAGAGAGGACTGCACCCCACCTCGCTCATACATTTTACTTTCACACGCAATCAAAAACCCTCACTTGTGGCAGTGCTGTTCGGCATCTTTTCCTCACAAGGTCTTTGTACCCTCTATTCATTCATCTCTGATGAAAGCCTACATTACAAGGACTCAGTGTCAGTAATACAGGCCGTCCTTTGTCAAGCTAACAGCTATAATGGAGGCACATTTACACATAATGGATATATCAGATAATAAATGTCAAAAAAGAACTTCAGCACCAAAATATCAGGATCAATGATCTCATATCGAGATCCGAGGAATTGTCATAAGATGACATTAAAATTGCAAGATGTAAATGTACATGTTAGTATGAAAGGAAGTGAGGCTCTTCTTAAATACATCAAAGCAAAAGAGACCTTTCAGTCTAATTAGTTTGTCCTTTATAAAAGGATTAAAGGCTCAGATTGTTATATATTCATTAGATAGCCTAGGAAAGCTAATGGATGAATCAATGCTTGCTGCAACTGGTGGATGCTGTTCACACGATTAGTACATAATACTTAACTTCTGCCAATAACTGCTCGTCATTTTCCTTGAAATGTACTACTTGGAAATGAGAAAGTACACAGCCTACATTGCAGATAAATAGCAGATAACACATTGCATCAGTTGTATCAGTCAAAGTTTAATGACATATATTCCTAGAAGGCTGAAAGCTGTTGTGTCTGAGCCAGCTGTTGATATAAATGCTTATGACATCAGGGCACCTATGGGTAAATCACAAATCCTTGCATAATACAAAACTATACAGGCTAGTAAATTAGTTAACACAAAGAAAGCAACAGTACAGACTGTGCAGAATACTCTTGAAATGAAAGTCTGAGAAAACAGCAAGTCTGCCAGTCGATATCATTAAGTGTTTTCCAATACAATAATGTGCCTACGTAGCTTCAAGCAGAGCTGTTAGCACCATCATTTCCTTTCATTGCCCAAGAACCTCAGAAAACAGAAAGATTAATTTTTAATAATCAGGAAATATCTAAGCCAGAAACCATGGATAGATAACACTGTGGGGTGAGATGTATATTCTGACAGTGGGTCGGTAATAATAATAGGTTGATTATAATATCCTCAATAATAATAACAACAAACGGATATAATTTTCCTTCTGTCTTAATGACTCAATTACAGTCATCTCAGAATTTTGGTAGCATTTCACACAGGAGGAAATTGATATGTTGGATCATAACTATGGAGGTCCAAGCATATAAGCACTTCATTTTACTTTGTACTTGCCCTTATTGAAATTTAGTTCTTGCATACCCATATATTAAGCCTTCTATATCTGTTGCATATATTCATATATATTAACCCTGGACTGTAGCATGTAAGGTCCTGTGGACTTTCAGAAACTAACCTCTCCAAGTACATTACCTCACTCTCAGTAGTTAATGCCATTTTTCCTTTAATAATGTCTACATTATTGTTTGTGTTTACATATGCAAACAGTGTATGTAAACATGTTTCACAGTTGTTGTTTTGTTGTTGTTGCCATTTTAGTATTATTTTCTGTGAAATATCATGAACATTTCCACCACATTTAAAATTATGAGTTGTGGTTAGTAGCATTAAGTTGTAAAAATGGTTTAAATGACTGTAGCATAATTTAAAAGTAGAGATATGGTGCTGAGGCTATTTTTTTCTGCAGGAAGCACATTAAGTGACACTGCTGAAAGGCAATAATTACCAGCACAATCTTTTTCAATATATGCTAGATGTTTGTGAAACAACATGGAAAAGGCCAAATAAAGAGAATGAATCCATTATTGTTTCAGAAACACAAACCACACTTCCTATTGTGTAAATATGCAGCCTGGTCTCATGTTTATACGTAGGTATAAATACGTAACATTTACAAGCGCAAAACGTACACTTTTGTACGTTTTTAGTCATGCTAAATAATGTGACAACTAAAAACTAATAAAATTAATGCCGCGATTTCAATATTCATAAGGATTCATTTTTAGGTGTCGTCAATACGTCAGTTTTGTACGTTAAAATGCTGAAAATACGTCAGTTTCGTACGTTTAGAGGCTGAAAATACGTAAGTATTGTACATTTTAGTGCCTGTAAAAACGTAAGTAAATGTACGTTTTATAGAACCACATTTTACGTAAAATACATACGAATTATCATGAGATCACGTTGAAATATGACTGAATCTAGAGTATTTCATTAGTTTATATTCCCTCGTCTGATTTTCGGACAGCATATCTGCTACACATGATTTGACCACATCCCACATTGAGATACCAAACAAATGTTCAAAAAAGAACACAAGGTTAGTATTGTAACCCTGATCTCTAACTGGAATAAGGTACCTCATTGTGTTTCCCTTCTTGTAGTCTGCACAGAAATAAGATTTGCTGAGAATTTGGTAGCAACAGGTTGAAACAAAATATATATCAGGGAGACAGTGCTCCTCTCAAGTGGCGACGTGTTATTAGTGCTTCCATGATCAGTCTCCTTGAGGCATTTCCCATAGTTAGACATCTCACTTTTGTTATCAGGACATTTGGGTTACGTAAATTGCCTAGCATTCTGCTCTACATTTGAAACACTGTAACACTGAAAACACAACGTGAGCTATAACGCTACTTTTATGCTTATACACTGTACTTATGTATGTGGTGTGAAAAAGGACTAATCCTGAGATGGACATCAGGGGTTCAACCGTAATTTTACGAAGCTAGAATTGACGTTCAGTGGATACTCTCCAAAATGGCACCAGGGTGACACAGAGGAGACTAATTGTTGAATAAAGTCATTATTTTTGTTTTCTTTGCATACAAAAAGTATTATCGTAGCTTCGTAAAATTACGGTTGAACCCCTGATGTCACATAGATTATTTTACTGATCTTCTTGCTACGTTTCTGGACCTTGATCATGGTAATTACATTGCTGTATATGGGAGGGTCAGAGAGCTCTCAGAACTCATCAAAAATATCTTAATTTGTGTTCCGAAGATGAACAGATGTCTTACAGGTTTAGAACGACATGAGGGTGAATAATTAATGACACCATTTTCATTTTTGGGTGAACTAACACTTTAAGGGTACCTATGAAAAGTGCCACAACCAGAACTGTGTTGTGAGAATTGATGGGGCAAGTGCTTGATATGTAGGTTCCACAGAACGGAACGTGGGTGCCAAATAGTATCCTCAGAGGGATTCTCCTGGGAGGGGGTTTGTCGTGAGGAGCATGAGAAAACCAGGACCGGTTGGGCCAGTATGGTGCAATTAGCAGGACCTGCTCCTCGTCCTCCCTAATATTGCACAAAATCTGTGCAGGGAGGCTCATTGGGGGAAAGCTGTGCTGAGGGGGGCCTCGGTCATGGAATAGAACAGCTGCCAGTGGGAGGATTCCTGGGAAGTGAACCGGTCCACCTGGGCTTCCCTGAATCGACTCCAAATGAGCTGGACTGCCTGGGGATGGAGTGACCATTCTCCTGAAAGGGTAAGCTGACATGAGAGTGCATTGGCTGCATGATTAAGCTCCTCCGGAACATGAATGGCACGCAGCGTTTTGAGCTGTTTCTGACTCTATATGGTAGATGGCGGGCGAGTTGCGACATGCGATAAGAACGTACCACTGATGCTGAACTCACAAAAGAATGTGCTTCTGTGTCATCATCTTGAACAGAAGCCTGCGAAGGGACCAATCCCACACCCGTAGATCCAGGATTGGTTGTAACCCACCGGTCTTCTTGGGTACAATGAAATAAGGGCTGTACAATGAAATAAGCACCATGACCTTTGTCGCCCAGAGGGCAAAGTCAGTCGCCATGGGCAGCTCCTCCTTAAGGGTCTACATTTATTTGTGTATAGTCATAACAACAAAACAATGTGCTTTTGTAAAATAAAGAAAACAAACAGGGTGCACACAGACACGTAAATAAAACAACCTGAATCACCAAAATTTATTTGATATGATGATCAGCATTATTATTCCAAAATATAAATTTTTAACTTGCAACCAAACATTTACTGAATATAAGTTGCTGTGATAGATTCCCTTTTAGTGTAAGGGGTTCATGGGTCTTGGTATAAATATTTAGGTTAACAAAATAAATTAATGTATAAATTTAGACTTATACTGCGTTTGTCACACTTACTCAAGGAGCACGGAACGAGGAGACACGGAGATAGCTTCAAATAACAGTCTTTAATGACTCAAAAGGCAAGGAATGTCTGGAGACACACAAGGATGACATTCAATAACCGACAAACACTAACTGAATGGACTGGGGCTTTTAAACACAGGATAATCAGGGAGGCATGAGACACACCTGGAATCAAATAAACTAATTAATTAAACACAGCTGGACACAAATGATAACCAATGAGGACAGGACACAGGAAGAACCAAATAAGGGCAAACAGGAACATACACGTGACAGCCTTCACGCCATATCGTAATTACCGTAATTTCGAGATGACAGCACGTGACGTTCTACTCGGAGCTGTTCACGTCCTTGGTCTCGGAATTATGCTTTTCTATGGCAACACTATCAACGCCTAAACAGAGCCTGCGGTGGTCAGGTGGTACAGCAGTCACGTGGTACAAGTTGTAGCTCTCAGAAAACTCCCAGTTCACAAGTTGTAATTACGAGTTCTACGAGGAAGTGAAAGCTTTTTACAAGTTGGAATCTCGTAATTACGGGAATTCCGATATGGCGTGAACGCACCTTAATGCCCATGCTTTCTAATAGTGTGATATCATGTCATAATTCCATGTCATAACTTCTAATTACTAAATGACAAACTCGGAGCTGTTCACATCATTGGACTCAAATTTATGTTTCTATGGCAACACTAGTAATGCCAAAATTAAACTAATTTGAGTAATCAATAGACAACACCACAATTAGGGTGACCACCTGGTTATTGCTCTGTTGCAGGATGTAGATATAGAGCAGTGGTTCCCAACACTGCACGTTTTGCATGTCTCCTTAATCAAATACACCTGATTCAGGTCATCAGCTTATTAGTAGAGACTCCAAGACCTGGAATTGGTGTGTCAGAGAAAGGAGACATGCAAAATATACAGTGTTGGGGTGTCTCCAGGACCAGGGTTGGGAACCACTGATATAGAGGATGTTTACCATGTACTGTATACACTGATTTATAATTACTAAGCCTATTTGCCATTACATTGATAACATGTTTGAAATTGCCAATAAGCTTTGTTAATTGTGAACAACTCTGTATCTGGCACTTAACTTATTCAGTCTACCAAATATAACCAACAAGCTCATAAGTAAAAATCACATTTTGTAGGGACTAGTTTATTTTCCTTTTTTAGACTATCCAAACATTAAATGTTTTACCGGATTCAGTGCATCTTGAACTTGCATTGTTTGTTGGATGTGGCAGGTTTTATCAGGGTGTTCTTATCCAGTATGTATCTAGATACAGTCCTGGCTGGTGTAGCTGTGCTTACTGACTTTCATGAGGTTTACACTGATTCCTTTGCTCCTTCCAGCTGACATCAGCAGTATAATCCCTTTCTACTATTGCTTCTGGTTAGTTGTTTTACCTGATCATGACGACTGCACAAATGTATTTTTAAATTCCATTACATTTTTTTTTATAAGTCAATTAAATTTCAGGGTAGGAAAAAAAACCACATAACTGAAATGCGGGGCATTGCTTATGTCTTGCAGGACATGGGAGAAACTCCTAATTTCGGGACTGTCCTGCATTTCACCCTAACCCCAATACAATAATTAAGAGTACTAACTAAACTATATTGTGTGTTTTTTTGTGGTAACACTTTACAATAAAGTTATTTTTATTTATTTATTTAAATTATTTAGACAAACAATTTCAATGGCATTGTGCAAGTGTTAATATGAAAAAAAAACAATGACCTCTGATGAACCATGTATTTAAAGAAAGACTAATGAGCTTGACACAATAAACTAGTTCATACTATAATAATTCATTTAAAATTATATTAAATTAAAGGCAAATATTGATTTATTGTCCTATTACTAGACTTAAGTATGTCCCTTCAAAACTGTTGGTTCTCTGGGTGTACAGACCTGTAGAAATTTCTCTTACACAGCTCAGAAAATGTAATTTTACACAACTGTGAAAAATAAAGCATTCTGCTCCAGTGTGCAAAGAAAGGCAGAGAGACAGAGAAAAATGGTCTTGGCCCTGGTTTAGCCCACACTTCTCTCTCCTGATATTGCACTCTTTTCCTTTCCTGTTTTTTATCTTCTTCTTGCTATCTTTAATCTGTTTCTCTCTCACTCTTATGTCTCTGTCTGTTTTTCAAAATCCGGAAACCGCCCTCTTTCCATCCCACAGTGCAAGGTGATTTACATCTAACACCTGTGTGATGGACCTTCTAATAGAGTCCTACTAAATCAGCAGAACCCAGTTCGACACCTGAGCCAACGTTTACCTGAAACTGACTGTGAGCCCAAGCCAGGGTATTCTGTAGGGTTTACCCCCTGCATAATGAGGAGGCGTAATGAAGGCCTAGTTTACAGGCACCATCGAGCACAACTAATCGTGTTTTGCTTGGCAACACTAGGTTACCCTGGCTTCAGACAACTGCAAAGGCCACGCTATGTAGTCAGGCTGAGAATTCTTCCTTTGCATCCTTCACTGGGACTGACAGTGACTGCCAATTCACAGACATTTCATGCCATAATTTCAGCCCAGCATGCAGGCCATTTAAATGCAGTGTAACAAAGAAGGTAAATCAGTATAACTTTCACAGCTAAATACAAATAAAATAACCACAGTTTAAAATAAATCTATATTTAAAGAGACAAAATCATGCTTTTCAGTGTTGCACTGAAAATACCTGGCAAGTAATTTCCTATATTATTTTGAATGCATAATGTGTAATGATTTTGTTATTAGGCAACATTCATTTGAGATCCCAATCCAAGGATCATTCAACATAAAACATATGTTACATATGTAACAAACACATAAGCACATTCTCTGTTCTTCAGAAAATGAAGAAGCATGCTGTTATTATGGGAAAGTCATTATTCTTTCTTATCACGGATAATTACAAATAGGTGTTTAATATAACTCAGATGAGCTCAGACGACAACTACAAATGATCTGAAGTTAAAATCACTCAATAATACAATCAACAACCACAGTTGGAATTATGATGGCTTAGACCTATATTTACATACAAATGATCTGCATTGTGCTGCAGGTCATGGGCAAAGCTGAAGGTGAAACGTGTTTCATTGAAATATAGTTAATCTGACTTAGTGAGGGCTGAAGGTTACTCATTTATAATTTATATTATCCACAAGATGAATGGAAGTGCAAAAGTAATCTCGAGCAAAATGGGAGAAGTCGGGCACATCTCCAGCAGTCCTATCAGCACATTGCCTCTTTTCTGTGAAATTCTGAAAACCTGATAACGCGGTCCTATATGTTTAATGAAGACGTGGCTTGTGCCTTTGTGTTATAAAACAAGAACATTTCGAACTTTTAACACTTTGAAAAAGTAGTAACAAATAGAAAATGTGAGAAACAAAGGCATATTTTGCTTAAATTTTTATTTTATTTTTGAATGAGGTTAATATCTGCGTTCATCAATGCACCAAATAAAGTGTGGCTTTACACAGTATATTTCTGGCATTAATTACAAAACACTTCTTAACTAATATTTACAGGTAAAGAATTAGGCAATAATGTCTTAGTTAGACTTACTCCACTGAAAGCCAAATCCAGTCATCTGTCATTTTTATCTAGCTCTCTTACAAATTTTGATGACAATGATCTATATTTGCAGAACACAGACCAATCGAATCAGAACAGACATGTTTAAGCTTTTTCTGGCCGTGCACATACACTAGTTTCCCAAGCATGAAACAGCACAGTTTAGGCACACATTTTTGATCGCATCTTATTCAATCAAATGTATTTATGCAAATTGCTTAGCTGCTGAAAAATCTTCAGACATATAAAATAAGAGCCACTGCTCTGCCGTGTAAATCACAATGTTTGCAGGGCAAGGAAAGGCTAATTTTTTCCCACTGAAAAGAAAAAGACAGAGATGTGTGTTGAGTGATGTAGGATGTCAGATGACTTTTGTCTTTTCCCAGAACCTCCAATATGTAATCACCTCGTGCAACACTGTGATGATGATTTAGACTGATGAGTGATGCAATGTTTGAGAAACCGCAAAGCTCTTTAAAAAGACACTGAACCTCTCCGTCATTAGTCTCTTGAGCATGATGATCTTCCTTTGCTTCTCAGACATTCCATTTGATGACATTTTCTGAAATCTCTTTGATTTCAACCCAAGGACTACGGACTGACAGGAGCTGCCAATATAATGAGTTCAAAGAAATGAAGAGCTTATTGAAGATTTTTTATTTAGATTTTTTTCTGCTCTATCATCCAATGAAATCGACTGCATCCTCGTGTAGTCAAACACTACACATTTCAGGTATATGGTAAATAATACATGGAATGAATAAACGACTAAATCTTCCATTAGAAATGACAATTAATGGCGGTGACATAAAAACACAATAAAATATACATGTAAAAGTGATTGAGAGGAAACCAACTAAAAGGGGTTGTACGTCTAGCCTATTTCAAGGTAATTAAGAAACTCAAGTCCACCAAGTGTTACTGTTATTAATTCATTAGGCAGGGAAACGTCTCAAGGGAATGTTTTATCTAGATTTATACTAGGCAGAAAATTTTCATTACTCTACCCATAATCCTAACTGAATAATACATTTATGAGGCTGGAAACACATTAATATGCATCTAAGGAATCCCAGGATACTCAGTTCTATTTCACAGCTCCCAGTTTAGTAAGGTTGATACATTATTCCCATTTGTAAACTTGGCATGGGAAGTCCCAAAAATGACTTTATGAATCATTATTTTAAATGGCTCAATTTATTTTATATTAACGGCAGATTATGTCTGCACATTCTGCAATAGTGGAATTGGATAGGAGATGGAGATCTCTGGATGGAGTGTAATCATTTGTTGACAATTACACGGTTTAATAAGTCACTTTAATGATGTGATTAAATCAGGCCTGAAACAATAATGCTTTAGTGACATTATTAGGGCTGTCAAATTAACTTGTGAATTTAGTACAACTAATGCATATCTGACCTTTTTGTAAATTCTGTAATAAGGGCTTATGTTCAATCATATGGAATTAAATATATACATTAAAATGCAATATTAAATCCACTGACAGGTGAAGTGAATAACATTTATATTGTTACAATGGCACCTGTGAAGAGGTGGGAAATATTAGATCATTTAAATAGTTTGAAGCAGGAAAAATGGGAATGGACAAATATTTGAGTGCCTTTAAAATAGTGAAAGCTAGATAATTGGGTCAGAGTATTTCCAAAATGACAAGTTTTGGGTGGTGTCAGTGGTTAGTATCTAACAAAAGTGGTGCAAGGAAGGGTAACCAGTGAGCCGGAATCAGAGTCATGGGCACCCAATGCTCATCGATGTATGTCATGAGCGAAGACTAGCCCTGGTCCGATCACACAGAAGAGCTACTGTAGCTCAAATTGCTAAAAAAACGTAAGACTAGGCATGATGGAAATGTGTCAGAACACATAGTGCATAGTTATTTGCTGTGTATGGCATTGCTGACATTGCTGCAGCCTGGAATTGAACTGCTGGTTTAATCTGGTCAGAGGAGAACTGGCCACCCAACTGAGCCTGGTTTCTCCCATGGTTTTTTCTCCATTCTGTCACCTATGGAGTTTTGGTTCCTTGCCACTGTCGCCTCTGGCTTGTTTAGTTGGGGACACTTCATTTCCAGCAATTTCGTTGACTTGATTGCAAATGAATGCAAAGATACTATTTAAACTGAACTGAGCTGGATGATGACATAACTGAATTGAATGATGAACTGTCTTTAACTGAAAAATTAGTGTTTACTATTGTCATTTTGCATTATTGACACACTATTTTCCTAATTAATGCTGTTCAGTTGCTTTGACACAATCTGTATTGTTAAAAGCGCTATATAAATAAAAGTGACTTGACTTGACTTATGGGGCTGCATAGCCTCAGACTGGTCAGAGTGCCCATGATGACCCCTGTCAACCAACTGCAGTAAAGCACCTGTAATGGGCATATGAGTGTGACGACTGGACCTCAAGGTTGCCTGGTGTGATGACTCACGTTTTCTCAAAAGGTACACTTCAGATGCTGGTTGAATTGACCATTCATGTGATAGTTTAAAAAAATTAATTATGTTCAGCATCATGAGTACAGACACCCAAAATGTCAACCTTCTACTTTTGTGACATTAGAAATTATGTGGATAAAATTCTCTGTGGCCTACCTCTGTATATCTGAGCAGGTGCGCACACACTGAGACTCTGGACCAAGGCTGCAGCCATGCTTGTTATTTCTATCACACACTCAAAGGAAAGCAAAGAAGAAAAACACAAAGATCCCAAAGGTGTGACAATTTTTCAATATCTCGTCTCATAGCACTGTTCATATGTTTTAGTGCAGTATAAGGCGGTTTGAAAGATCTTAAACATGTCACAATTATAAAAAACCCACCACATTTTTCTTCTCCAATTACTACATAATTACCTTACATGTAATTTCCATCCTTAATCATTATAACAATGGCATGGAGTTATACATATTACATTTAATATGCATGCTAATTAGTTTGATCATTAAATAAGGAAACAAAAGAATATTTCTCAAAGAGTCTAGATATTAAGTCATATACTGTATAAGAGGCAACTGGCTCAGACCTGCCAAACATACTGATTTTCATAATTTGATAAATAAATAATTAGATTATTATTTAGCAACCTTGCTTGGTAGATCCTCTGAATTTGATAATTTGATAAATAAAGAATTTGATTATTATTTAGCACGCATGCTTGGTAGAGAGCATTACGTATGATGTTACCAAAGACAGATAGTAATACTGCAAAATTAATGTGTTTCTAAAATGTTGACGTGTAAGATTTCTGAAATTTGATGAATGAATGAATATATAAAGAGGCAAGAAGACAAACATGACTTACTTTGCTATAAGATGCAATTTTTTCATATTCTGTTCTTATCTGACAAATATTAAAGAAACACCTACAATCTGCACAACTCAAAAAGTCACTGCTACAAACTATTTTTATGTATTTTTTTTGTTTGTATGTGTGGCAGTCCAACATCCAGTGTGTCTGAAACAAACAGATAAATACAATCTGTAGCTTAAGATACATCTGTTGGAGATAAAGTAAATCATTTCCAGTGGAGCCACACTGGGATGGAGATGAGTATTTTAATGAAAGCACTTTGTGTGTTTACTTGTGTGTATATATGCATACGAAAGCTCACTGACACTATGGTTAATGGTTGAAATGTTAACAGTGGGAGATATTATGGATATAACAACCTAAATAACTAGATAATTAACTAAATAAAAATAAAAAAGTTAATAAAACTTTAAAGCCATAGTCTCTAGGTTTGGAACAGGATGAGGACAAGTAAATAATGG
This sequence comes from Sinocyclocheilus grahami, assembly GCF_001515645.1. Lineage (NCBI taxonomy): Eukaryota > Metazoa > Chordata > Actinopteri > Cypriniformes > Cyprinidae > Sinocyclocheilus > Sinocyclocheilus grahami. The sequence continues at coordinate 777,682 of NW_015505339.1, read as the reverse complement.
AAGATTACTCATTTTGGGAAAATAATCCTTTAATAATATTGAGTCAACATTCTCAGACCTTCAAAGCATACTAAGATCATCTGAATATATGACACTCAGCACACTTGTTATTTAGCAAGCTTGCCTGTTAAAGGATGTTGCATATGTTGTTACATAAGCTAGAATGGAAGTCTGTGCAGTTTAATTAATTAATATAGAGCATGTATAAAGCTACACTTGGCTACAATAATAAAACATTGAGCACCAGAGAAGAGGGATGCATAGAAAGATAAAACAGATACAATACATAAAATAAAATATAAAACAGACCTTCTTTCTCTTCCTGTAAGATAAAGATTAAGGAATTAATGAATCTACAGTATATTCTTACATGTATTATTATTATTATTATTATTATTATTATCATCATCCAGTTTTTTTTCATGCCCAGTTATGTCTGAAACAAACAAACAAATAAATAAAACATATTAACTACGGCTTCTGAAGATATATTAATGTTCAGTGGAGACACAAATTGATGGAAGTGAGTGTTTTATTGAAATGCATGCATTGTAAATTATTTTAAGATCTTCATGTAGGAAGTGAGAATTGAGGTATGCAATCGTCGTCTAGGCTGTGCATGTCTCAGAGTGGATAAAATGACGTTGTTTTATAACAATGTTAATTCTTCAAAGTGCAACAAGTCTTTCAGCCTTCAGTAACAAAAAAGCTATTGTCCATCTGTCACTCAGGCAAAATGACCACCAGGATATTGATACCATGCTTTGTGATGCAGATCTGGTTTTATGTTTTCTGTGAGAGACGGTCTGCGCTGTCAGTGTAAATAGACCTAGCTAAATGTTGACTCAATGCAAATGGATTCACATCTTGTTTCCAACAATTAAACTGACCATCTGCATGAAATGTCTGCCATTGCAGAGATTTGCTGGAAATTAAAGGAACATTTTGTAGTGAACTCGGTACTGTGTACATAATATAAACAAATGAGCCTGTATGAATAACATTTCTGCTAAAGCTTTTGCCACTTTCCTGTAAAAGCATCTTTAATCATCCCAACTATGCTGTGCATTAAAAATACAAACAAATAACTACAAATTATTAGCTAGTTTGACTTATTATACAAATTGCCAATGACCTATATATATATATATATATATATAATCTCATTGTAGTGAACACGTTTTTTATCTCTGTTTACTGTCTAGAGAAAATTGGGACCAGTCCTTAGGAGATCAATCAATCAATCAATCAATCAATCAATCAATCAAATTATTTGACCTTAGGCTGTCATGTAACTTATGGCAGATGAAATCATGGAAATGGCAGTAACCAAGAGCACATCAAACTCTTAATAATTTGTTTACATTTTTTTTCTTGATAACATATCTGCATATATATTGTATAAACAGTGTAGAAAGCAAACATTGCCTTTTCTTCAGGTCTCAAACATAATTTAGATTTGTCTCTCATGCTTGGCATTTGCCTCATTACTTTCCTTGTTCTGGTTTGTTTGAGCTAGAACAATAATCTTGCACACTCATGTTCTGAAAGCATATCAGAACAAACAATTAAATGCCACTAGGGCAGCTCTATAGCATCAGTTTACTTTCAACACCCAAAGACATTGACAGCCATGTTTGTGTCACTTGTGGCCATACTTATGCTTTGACTTATGGGAACCACCATTCCAGTAGGCCACCCAGTTGTCTTTCCGACTGCCATATATATTATCATCAGTGTGTCACATAGGCTACAAGGCATGGGTAATTGTGAGAAAAATAAAAAGCTGTTGCAATAGTTATTGCTGTAAGGAAATGGTTCGGTAACATCACGGTTCGGTATGGTTTCGGTACAGCAGGAGGAAAAAAACTTAACATAAATAGCTTTTGTTTTTTTTTATTAAACAATGGTTTACTGAACAAATTGCTCATTCTTTAAATAAATTCAATTATAATTACAATTTTCTTAGGGGTAAAAATCTACCTCAGCTTCTGCTCTAAACTATAGGGAGCCTTTTGACATTACTATAAGGTTACAATTAACAATAGAGCCCAAACTTAAATACAATTACTATTTATTTTTAACTATAATAATCAACACACACACACACACACAAAATGTATGCAAACATGTAACTAGTTTTTAAATGAACTTCTAAATGATTCCATTTTTATTTGTTGTTGAAGTATAATAATTTAAAGAGTGGCTGTCATAACTTGTTTCATAAAAGATTTATTTAAACATACATTAAATAATTAAGACATCACTAACAGGTAAAGCAAATATAATAATATAATAACTATATTTATATATAATATATAAGAAATATTACACTATATACTCATATATATATATGAGTATATAGTCTAATATTTCTCAAAATGCTCTTCTTTAGACTTAATTTCTCTAGCAAATAACGAGCTGTAGACACTAATAACTTGCCTGAGGTAATTAAAATGCTACCTGACATTTTGTTTACATGCTGTTTTAACGATATCTTAAATTGAGCGATTACGTTAGGTGTGAGATGTTCATTCATGTATATTTCATGTTAAAACTAGTAATAAAGAGGAAGGGATGATCGCGCTCACTTGCACTCTGTGCTGCCATTAGAACTGAGGTGTTTACACAGCAATCTGTTGAGCCATGTCAAAGAGCGCCAAAACAGCATTTATTGTCTGAATTTCCTAAAAAAAATGGTGCGATTTGTTCGGTAAACATGCGTACCAAACCGAAAGACCCGTACCAAAACTTTTCGGTACGAATACGTGTACCGTTACACCCCTAATAGACTATGTATAAAACCATAGAGTAAAGAGCTATAGCCAAAGGTTTTTAAGTATTTAGCTCTGAGGTAATACATAAAGGCAAGGTTTTCAGTTGTCAAGTAAAGTTGGAGGTTAAGATAAAAAAAAATGCCATTTGCAAATTTGCAATCAGCTTTTAAATAGCTGCAAAGCCTTTTCTCTGGAAACTGATTATACAGCCTGACTGCAGAGCCGTGTATTGGTCAAAGTTCCCATAATGGAACAGACAGTGTGTACATGTGTTTTTGTCCACTCAACGCACGTAACGAGGCACCTAACAATTTGTCACTGAAGTGGTGCTGGCACAGTGTCAAGTTCAGCATTCTGCTCCACCAGGGATTTGCGGTTTACAATACGTGTCATAACCTGGAGCTGTCTCAGTTCTCATGTTCGTATAATATATATGAGGGATGTGGAAAAGGCTAAACAGTTTTGGCTTTCTGTCTGCAACTTAGGAACTCAAGTGTGACACTCAACTCCATGCATCTCAAAGATACCCTACTAAACCTAATTATGAAACTAAAGGAGAAGAGGCTGGATGCCTCAAGAATTTTAAAGAGATGGAGGCATGTAGCAATTTGTACAATTTAAGAAATGTGATCAGCAGAATTTTATAATTGTCACAATATCTCAGTAATTATAAGGTTTTGGATCAAAAGTCAAATTACAGAAATGTTTGTTTTCTTGAACACTTTCCCCGTCTTCCATTGATCATTTGAAAAGATTGTCCTTTCTCTGATTGACACCGCTGAATTGGCACAGCAGGCAATGTCTTGCCACATACAAAGCAATGCTTTGATAGTGTGACAAAGACACTTTTTCAGGTGAATCAACCTATGAATGACTTACACTATATCTTCACAACAGTGTGCATTAAAGACAATGCACCTTTGTTGTTTGGGGGGGAGGCAATAACAGTAAACAGATTTTTTTGTATCCAAGACTTCAAGTGTGTATTAACAGAAAGTCACTTTCAGAAATAAATGTACCCTGAGAAACATTTACTGGAGTAAAAATTGTGACAACTAGTCCTGGTCTCGCTTATACAACTGCAGAAGTTTGTATCAACTTCATTTCACAAGTTCACACCTTCATTAAAACTATAATGAGAAATGAGGAAAAGGGTAAACCGGTTTGGGGCTCAGTGCAGAAAGGAGTTTCAAGCATGAGATTGTTCTCTAGTTTAAAGTTTGTCTCAAAAGAATGTTTGATTGTATTATTGAAAGAATGCAATACAATACTTGCTCAGAGCACCAAATATTATGTTCTGTAAAAAGTATCAAATACCTTACAAATAGCATTACGGGAAATAAGCATTGATCGCTTATACAGTACTTTGGCATTGCGTACAGTAAACCAGATAATAAGAATGTGACACATTGTGTTACAGAAATAATATACTGAAAAAAAAATCGATGAAAACATAATTTAAAAAAACTAAAATGATGCACAATAATAATAAACATGAAAAAAATAAGGTAGACACATATAATTGTAGATAATTTTGTGGATTATTATTATACCACCAAAATAGAGCCTGCAACGGATCTATGTACCAAGAAAGGAGTGATTGTGTGAAAGCATTGTCAATATAAAAGGGCACTTAGTTACCTCAGCACATCCATGTAGTAATGTCATAGTTTTATATTAAAAATAATATTCACGCATGTGTGATACTGTTGTCAGCTCTTTGATATTAGCTTTGTGTGGGTGTGTGTATGTGTAAATAACCCTCAGCCTTCAAACCAAAAATACACTAAAATATATACCCAATTAAAAATCAGATTTCCAAGCAGTAGCTGGTTTAGTTTTAGAAATGCAATGTTACCTGTCAATCCAGTTTGCATAGCCTTAGCTGTTTGGTCTTGCTTCACCTGGGATTGCCTTAATTTTTGCTGATGAGAGTCGTGACCTTGTGCTATTTTTGTGGAGTCACATTTATATAACTGCATTATGCAGATCCATTGCATCATTAACACAAGCTGCAAATGAATTGTTTTTGAAAGTTCTTTTTTTTTTTTTTTTTTTGATTTAGTCAGAAATATCATTCAAACTATCTCAGGCTGAGGCCTGAAATACATCAGCATGCAAGCCTTGATAAGCTAAAGTGGGGAAAAAAATGCAGAGAGACTGTGCATTGAAGTATTTTTACACACTCCGGTTTCAACAGAGCTTGCTGTTTCTTTTTCCCTGTCAGACGAGATGGAGGTATAAAAAAGTAGCATGTTGTTTGTCAGACTAGCAGGTCCAGTTCATTCTGGGTGCGCCCTGACCTTTTCAAATGTGATTTCCAAGAGCCTTTCATTCCTGATGGGCCTTCTCCAGAGGAGTGTGGCCAGTGGCAGTCCTCCTCAAAAGGAAAGGTCAATTCTTCAGATCATCTTGAGCCGCAGATACACAGGAGCTGTTTTCCATGTGGCAGCCTGGCAGAGTGAAGGAGAAGCATACAAAGGTGGTGAATAATATTGCCACTGATGTAAAGGAAATGAAGACAGGACAGGACAAAGCCTATTAAAACTGGATTGTCAGGACTGGCTGGAAAAGTTGAGAGACATTATTGGTGATCAAGGCCAGAAAACTCCAGAATCCTGATTCTTATTTTTATGTTTCAAACCCGTATATGACATTTAAGTACTAACCATTATCTGATACTATTATCTGATTGATATTAATCTCATGCCATTTTAGTGTTCCACTTTATATTACATGTCTTTATCTACCATGCACTTACATTATAAAATGAGGCGTTTGATACAGCATACTTGTTGTGTACAACAAGTGTACCCTTGCCAGATTTGCATTTGCTGATACAGAGTGCTTTTGTAGGTCAAAACCTGGAAACAAGTTAGCATTTTAGCACTTCTGCTTCCATCCTCATGAAGTCAATAGGTTTAGTGAATGGGTCTTTGGTTAATGTCTGAAGTAAGGTTGAGATTGCCCTCTTGATATTTTTTTAAACCCTTCACTTGTCTTGAAAAGGTGGTAACCTAAAGTAACAAGCTGAACAGGTAAACTAGTCAAACTTTATTTTAGGGTTCAATTTTTGTTATTAAGAAACCTTTGACTTTTGCTTCAATAAACTCCTAATTTGCTGCTTATTAATAGTTAGTAAGGTAGTTGTTAAGTTTAGGTATTGAGTGTATTGGTATTGGATTAGGGATGTACAGTAGAATATGGTCATGCAGAATATTTTCTTACTAATAATCAGGCAATACGTTACTAATAGGCATGCTAATAAGCAACTAGTTATTAGTGAAAATTGGAAAAGTACTCATTGTATTTATAGTGGTGTAGTTTGTTTATGGCCTGAATTTAGCAATTTACTTCCGGCGATTGCGTTTAGATTTCAAAATGCATAAAAGTTGTGTTCATTAACATGGCCCTTTGATTTCTTTAATTATATGGGGCAGAAAGTGGGTGTAAATGGTCACAAAAAGTTTTGTAATGTTTTTGACAAAAACATTTTAATCATTATAAATAGACCTCAGGGAAGAAAACTAAATCATGAAAAATGTATCATATGACCTCTTTAATTGTTACAAAAATGTTGCCTTCAGTTGCTTATGTTTAATTCTTTATAATTTGACCATGTAAAAGTTTGTTTACATGAGTCATGTTCTCTTTTGTGCTTTCTTTGGAAGAGCTACAATTTATTTTCCTGTGGCTGCTTTTTTTGGACTACAGTACAGCTCATTGGTGAAGTTATAGTATGGGGTAAGATATTAGTAATCTGATATTTTATTATCAGATATGCAGATGGCATCTATTTAACAACTGAGTTTGATTCTTCAGTGGAGCCACGTATGTATTTCAGCATTCGTAAATGTGACGTACATTTTCCAAATGAAGAGTAAAGTTGGATCTGCTTCCTCCTCATGTGTAAATGTGATGATCCTTTCAGGAGTAGATGGAGATAATCATGGGCTTGTGGAGTCTGTGACTCCCACACCACAGTAGGTTTAATTGACTCTGTCCCAGTTGGCCCTCAGTGGCAAAATGAGAGAAAACTTATCACCGACTCAATTAAGAGTTGGGAACTATGGGTCATGCCGAGGTGGAGCAAGAACACGCCAGCCCAGTTGGTGCCCCTGCAGTATTCATCACATACTGCTATAACTATTGGCACCTCTGGCTTTCTCACTGCCCGTGTCCTGGCACAATCATCTGGGTAATTGGAAGACTTCAATCACAAATGAACTTCTCTGCACATCTTCTGCAGGGGCCTTGCTGACCTTTAAAAAGAAAATGGTATAAACAATTTCTACATTATAATGGAATATGGCTTCATCAGCCACAGCCCCAGCTCCAGATTCATATTAAAGGAATAGTTTATGCAAAAAATGTAATTAATATTTTTCTATAACCTCATATCATTTCCCAAATAAATAAATAAACCTCAAAAATATATACAGTAGTCCCTATTCAACTATCATATGGAAAAGAGCTGTGTGAGTATTCAAAAACGCTGCTTTGTGTTTTACAGAAAAACAGTATTCAGGGTTTGGAACAATTTAGGGATTAGTAAATATTAACACAATTTGGATTTTTGGGTGAAGAATCCTTTTAATCCCATGCATTATATAAACATATGAATTAAACAATTAATTTGGATTTTAAACATTTTGTGTTAAATTAGGTGATTTTCCCAAAAGTCTAATATTACATACAATAACTTACTACACAATGCTAAAAAGAATAAATGCTGGGTAAATATGCTCAGAGATGCAATAGTACAAATTTCACAGGCGATAGGGGATGTGCCCTGGCTGCCAAACAGCACATCACTGCAGCACATGTTCCTGGCGGAGGAATGTTATTGCACGCTGTGCTGCCAGTCGTTAGACAGCTGAGAATAGACGTGTTGGCTTCTTTCCAAACACTGCACCTGGAAATGGGCTATTATGGGGCAGGGATAGGCTAGACAGGGGGAAAGCTTTTATTACCACAACCTTATTGACTACATTTTCTCAAGGTCAGTTATCCATATAGTTTATTACTTATTATGGCTAATTATTACTCATCATTTTGAATGTGTCTGAACACCCCCCCCCCTCCCCCACACACACACACACATGTTGTGTTTCCATATTTTATGGGGACATTCCATAGGCGTAATGGTTTTTATACTGTACAAACTGTATGTGCTATTGCCCTACACCAACCCTACCCCTAAACCTACCCCTTACAGGAAACTTTGTGCATTTTCACTTTCTCAAAAAAACTAATTCTGTATGATTTATAAGCTTGTTTCCTCATGGGGACCTCAAAAATGTCCCCACAAGGCCAAAATTGACTAGTATTACTATCCTTGTGGGGACATTTGGTCCCCATAACGTGATAAATACCAGGTACACACACACACACACACACACACACACACATTGCTGTTCAAAAGTTTGGGATCAATAAGATATGTAATGTTTTTAAATAAGTCTTTCATGCTCACCAAGGCTACATTTATTCTAATATGCTGCTTTATTATCAATGGTGGAAACAGTTGCGCTGCTTAATACTTTTTTTGGAACCTGTGATATATATATATATATATATATATATTTTATTATTATTTTTTTTTTGCAGAACATTATTTATTTAAAGGTGAAGCGTGCAATCATTTCTAATTTAAAACACCTTCTTCCAACCCAGTGTAACCCTGTAAAGCCTACTGTACTGTATAGCAACTTGCATTCCATTCAATTTATACATTTCATTAGTTCATGCATTACTTGATGACTAAACACATGCCCTTAGCATTGCTAGATTCATGCTCTACTGTTCTGAGCTACAAGAATAAATGTTTAAGCCTTCAGCAAATGACAACAAAGCAGGTCTAACTGTTTCTTTCACACCTCCTTCACTCAAATGATTTATTCTTTAACATTGGTTTATTAATGAGCAAAATGCCACTACTGCTGCTGCTGCTGCTACTGACACAGAGACATGTTATTGTTTATCTTGATCTGAAGCTTTAAAACATTAACATAGACATTTCAAAAAGAAGGAAAGACGAATAAAAATAACATGTATCATAAAGTGTCTTAGTTTAATGTTAGCCAACTATTGACGCATTCTGATTTTTGAGATGCGCATACTAAAGAAGACAACATGCAACAAGGCAATCGGATTTGGCCCTGGCCATCAAGTTTAGGTCACACTTTCATCAAAATTTTGTAATATTGGCTTTACAGACTCACCACTGCCATGTAATTTAAAATTTTTTTTTGATATTGCTTCATGTCCCTGTGCTTGTCTGTCAGTCTGACTATTTAATCTGACAAACTTGTTCCTGTTATTCAGTTGAATTCACTAATATTTTTTTAAGTTGTGCCTTAAATTCAGGCACATGCCTACACATTTGCAATAACTCATAGCTGTTCAGCTACACATACTTACAGTTCCCAAGTTATTTATTTGTTTAAAGTATGCAGTACCACTGCTCACTATACGCAGAGTATGCAGTCTATGTAGGACACAAACTACCAAGAAGGAACCATCTCATGTCCCCGGGGGCACCAAACAGAAGCGATTTTACCAGAGAGGACCCACGCCAACCAGTGCACCCTTGACTATTGGCTACACTGAAAGCATGCTTCGTCTGGTAGTCAGAATCTGCAATTGCAAATAATTGTAAATTTACAGTCACAAGTCTCTGTATGTAATAGGAAAAGTACCATGACCCAATTCTTCCATGATTTTCTTTGCTTTTAATCAAAGTTCCGCTATATGCAAAACTCTTTAATTCAGAAGATAATTAATTACAACAAAATTTGTCGATAATTTTGTGGAATATACACTGATATGTGACTGTTAAGCACTGGGGCATGATAACAATAGCTTTTCTATGAGTATACCATTAATCCATAGTAAATTAGCTTTTACAAGATTATAATTAGAACCCAAAGTCTGACACAGACTTGTCACTAAGCTTGAAATGAACCTACTTGGTGTGTAGTAAAGAAAAAGAAGAATAAGAAGAAAAACATTTATTTAGGCCAGGGGTGCCCAAACTCGGTCCTGGAGGGCCGGTGTCCTGCAGAATTTAGCTCCAACTTGCCTCAACACACCTGCTGGGAAGTTCCTAGTATGCCTAGTAAGAGCTTGATTAGCTGGATCAGGTGTGTTTAATTGGGGTTGGAGCTAAACTCTGCGGGACACCGGCCCTCCAGGACTGAGTTTGGACACCCCTGATTTAGGCTGTCAAAGGTGAAACTTGATTATCACTGAGAGAGCAAACTCTCTCTGCAGCTGTTGAGAAGTCGTAACGGCCTTGGCGACGGATTGTGACAACATACAGAAGCTGACAAGATCTTGGTACATTAATGAGCTAGAAGAAATTGTGCCATGGTTAACACACCCAGCTTTTGCCTGATAATGATGCATATGTTATTCATATGCAGCAAAAGTGCATACCAGGATGCCATTTCAAGGCGTTTACGAAACATAAGCAATTTATGTTTAGTCAACTTCACTGCCTTTGTACACTTTTTATTATTGTAGCCAACATGACTGCACCTTCGTTGGACTTCTATGGCATCTTTGTCAGACACTGCAGTTGAGCGGTTTATTTTCTAAAGAAACAATAACTGACTCTCTGGTTAGTGATGTAGAGAGTGTTGTAAACATGGAAGAATCTTCTGGCAAAGATTGTGTTCTGCTATTGTTCTTAAGGGATACAGGCCATCCACCTTTCTGTTAGCTTGTCTTAAATGAAAGAGCATGTAGACATTTATACACACACAGCTTCAAACTTAATATTTCATTTTAAAGTTCAGAATACTATGTTAAAAACTGCTATTCGTGTACAAAATCACTTGCAACTAGATTATTGGAAAGTTACATCCATGCAGGTTGAAATTAGTAGTCCACAGGCAGTCTGTTCTTTTTCATTTGCAACTTTGCAAGCAATTAATGCAAAGCGCTTGTGGGAAATGCATAACCATTAAACTCCAAGAGAGGACCTTTGACCGTGTTTACACACTCTAGAACAGGGGTCGGAAACCTTTTTGACATGAAGTGCCATTAAAATTTTTCTTGTTAATCACTGTGCACATCCACCCAGCCCACCTGGTGCTAGAAGCTGGACTCTATTTCCCAGCATGCTCCATTAAATGAATAAATTATGCAAATTATTACAGCTGTGATTCAGCTGGAGCTTTTAACTTACACCTCATAACTGAATAAAACAGACTGATTATGATAAAGGAGAAATGATTACTGAAAGTGGTAGTTTGATATTCAAAGATTAATATAACAAAAAGTTGTGTGTCTGATTGGTCCAAATGCTACAGCTCTCACCTCAGAAAAACTGTCCTGTCCTGTCAGATATTAAACTGTGCTCGTAGCACACACTTTTCAATTACACGTGCAATGCGGCGGTGTTTATCACTTCACTAAAGCGCAAAAGAAACTACGAGTAGCCTATGCAACGTGTGAAATAAATGTAAAGTACCAATAAATCACATAACTGGTACTTCGTGTGTAATCTCGGAAGGATTTGCATGAAGGTGTGATATTAATTCTATCCAGGAACAGTTTCATTAACAGTTAATGTGTATGTTAAATAAATGGGGATTGTACTTGTGTGTGTGTCAACAATCTTTGCGAATTATATTTGCTTTGTTATTTATATATATATCCTAAAAAGTGGGTCACGGCTTGATGACCATGGGCAAATGTGTGTCCCATGGCCAAACCAGTGAAGAACCGCTGGTCTAGGGCCTCTTGTGTCCACATGCATATTGTTTATTTAGCTGCAGAGTTGACAACAGGAACTGAATGAAGTACAGTGTTCAAATATTTAGACCCCTGGGAAACGGGATTGTCGTAAGCGTTCTTGATCTCAACAAAATCAATTAGCTCAGTCTTGTGATTAATGAATGTGTCTATTATTTCTTGGCTTGTCTAGAGCTGTGCGAGCCCCTCATACATCACATACTTTAATATCGATTTTATGTCAGACTTTCTTACACAATGGGTTTCCGAAGACCTGCTGTCAGTTGCAGTCTACATACCACACGTGACATCAAAACACAAAACAAAAGCACCTATTTGGTCAACAGTAAAAGCAGACATGCATTTTCAGAATGACCTTGCACTGTTGTTGTTGTTTATTGTTTTATTATTTGTCAGGGAGTCTCAATCACCACCGTCGCCTCAGTCACCACAGTCATCAGCCCCAGTACACACCTGATCCCAATCACCGGAATTCTGATTGCCCGCACCTGTCTCAGCTCATAAGGCTCCCTTTATCACTGCATTCTGGGCCTGTACCATGATGGTAGATCAACAAATTCAGAGTTACAGGATTAGTTTCAAGTTGAGAAAACCAAACCACTCCAATCTGGCTTTGTTGGTACTATGATGCTGATCATCAACTTTCTTTGTCAACTCTTTGATCCTGAGTTTGTGGTGCACGTGCACATGAATGTGTGACATCACTGGCGAACAGCCAATCACGAGCCTTGGTTAAAAGCTAAAGGTTAAAAGATTGAAGAATATGATGAATTTAAATGCATTTACAATGAAAAAAGTACTTGTTCATGAAAGAGGACAAATAAAATAAATTATATTGCTTCATCAGTGCAGTCACAAGTGAAACTTGTTATATAAAGCGATAGAGACTCGAACATGTAAGGTCACATAGTCATTTTTAAAGCATTATCTATTGATTCTATAGCTTATTTATATTACATACGATCTGTATTAACATTCATTAAAAATAAATTATTTATAATAACTGTTAAACTAAAATTGCTTGTGTGTAATTAATTAATAATAATATAAATCATATAAAATAACTAGTAATTATCATTAAAGCCAGACATTATTTTAGTACTAGCGACCTTTAATTTGGAGCAAGTTAAACTGGGGGAGTGACTTTTTTGGTGTCAGACATGCGTCACTTTGCTCACATCTGATTGGTCCAATTTCAGTTTGAGAGCAATAACTCAGAACATAACCTGCAGGTTAGCCATGGAGTGTAGGTTAGCCATGGAGTGTAAGTTACTATGGCAATGGACGCAGCTAAAAGCCAAGCCACTTTCATGGTCCCTAAAATCCAGGAATTGGTGCAAACTAAACTGAAACTTACCAGGCTAGAAAGCTAATCTGGCTTCATGGTACAGGGCTGGTCTACAGTTTGCTTAGCCTTACTAGCCTGACTACTTACCTGTGTTTACTTACCCCTATATGCTCCTTCGCTCCACCGCTCCATCGGATCACCTGCAAGAGACAATCTTCTATTACCCTCAGCTAAGAGACTTGGATACCTTTACTTCTTTGAATTACTCACCCTCAGAATGTTGCTTCTCATCCCGCTGCCCGTTTGTCAATAAACCTGTTTTTTTTGTTGTTGAGAACTTACCTTTGTGTTTCTGGCCTGTTTGCTGACATTATTACAAAGAATTACATCACAGTAATAATGTGAATTAATAAATAAATAAACAAATAATGTTGACCCATTTATAAATTAACTTAAATTATGAAATTATATATTCAAATTAATTTTATAACACATATAGTCAAGCCATCTAATTGGTCTGCAGTGATAAAAGCACATTTGTTACTATAGTATATAAAAGGGTTTCATTTTATTTTGATGGTCCCTTTAACACATTCTGTTGACTGTTAGTAACACTGCACCTACATGTGAAGTGAAGTGGCCAAGTATGGTGACCCATACTAGGAATTAGTGCTCTGCATTTACCCATCCAAAGTGCACACAGCAGTGAACACACACAAACCGTGAACACACACCCGGAGCAGTGGGCAGCCATTTATGCTGCGGCGCCCGGGGAGCAGTTGGGGGTTCGGTGCCTTGCTCAAGGGCACCTTGTCGTGGTATTGAAGGTGGGAGAGAGCACTGTACATTCACTCCCCCCACCTACAATCCCTGCCGGTACGAGACTCGAACCGTATGTACAGTATGAGTCCGACTCTCTAACCATTAGGCCACGACTTCCCACGACTTTAGTAGATTATTAGTAGACTGCTAGGGTTAGAATAAGTTGACATGTACAGTATTTGCAAAGTTACTTATAGTAAGTCGAATGTCTGTTTTGACGATAGTTTTGACGACTATCACAATAAAGAGGAGATATTATGCAGACAGTCTAATGAGAGTTAGTTGACATGTAGGTGAAACATTACTTATTGTCAACAGAATGTTCAAAAGGGACCATCAAAATAAAGTGTTACCTGCAAAATAAATTAATCTTACAATTTGGAACTCAGCATTAAACAGTTTGGATTACATCTGTTGTGACATATTTCCAGGTGAAACAGGATGTTTAATAAGAAATGCTTAATTTGAAATGATTACAACTTGACGACGTTTTCTGAAGGGGTGGCTTTAAAAATAAATAAATAAATAAATAATATATATATGTTTGTTTGTTTAAAATAGGTGAATTTTCTTCTTGAAATCAATGCACAGATTTATTTGCATGCAAATGTGTCTGAGATGTCATGTATTAGTTACCAATACATTTAGTCACCCTCAAAAACCTTTGTCCAGCCATTTGTTTCTGGTTCAAATTATTTCGCCATTATTTCAGTGTCTGGGTGTGTATAAAATTATTTCCCCTTTGCTTGCTTGCATTCTGCTTGGTTTAAAAATCTCAATGACATTATTGCTGTAAGCTGCCATGACAAAACAAATCCATGTGCTCCAAAGCTTCTGTTCAAATAATATCCTCAAGATTAATTGTCAATGAACTAGCACAAATAAATTCTAATCGGTAATTTTCCTGAGGTTCCAGCAGAGCCATTTCTCAAAGAAAATTATAATGTTTTGCTGTTGTCTTATATCATGCTGTGAGAGCAGCAGAAGTTTGTTTTCCTCTAAATAAACTCATTACAAGAAATATCGGGTCATAAACCAGAATGCAGCTGACTAAACATTGCAGAATGTTTTAAATGTAACCGTTTTTTAACTGTTTATCTTGCACTGCTATCTTCATACCAGGCCCGGACTGTTCATCAGGAGCACTGGGAGAATTCCCGGCGGCTTGGCGGCTGATTTGGCCCGCTGCCCTGTTTTTTTTTTTTTGTTGTTGTTGTTATTATTAGTATTAATATTTTATATGTATTCCTTCTCAATGTACCAAAGTGCTAATTTCCGATTTTTTCATTCGATAATAAATCGATTGGCTGAATAAATCATAAATCGGTTAGTCTTAACTGTCAGCGAATCGGCTCACGTGTGTTCCGTCAAACGGTACCGAACAGAACCGATGCACGGGACTCGATGAAAGAGAAAAACAGAAGAAGCTGTGAAATGTAGCAACATCCCTAATTTAGCAGAGACAGATATTCACATGGATTTATTGTACAGGGAGGGAGGGAGCTAGAGCAGACAGCAACACAAAAATAATATGAGTAACAGGCTCACAGCCTAATAATTCAAGTGTATTAGACTTTTTCAACACATATATTGTGCTAATTTTGACATTTAGGCACTTTAGAAATGGTGTTTTAATACATTAGTCAACAGGTTTTGATCAGTAAGATTTTTAATGTTTAATTTTTAATGTCTCTTCTGCTAAAAATTAATATGTGTGTATATACAGTGGGGCAAAAAAGTATTTAGTCAGCCACGTATAGTGCATGGATAATGTTACAAAAGCTTTTTATTTCAGATAAATGCTGATCTTTGAATCTTTCTATTCGTCAAAGTGTCCTGATGTACTCAACTGTTTTAAATATTATTAATAATAAAAAATGTTTCTTGAAAAGCAAATTAGCATATTAGAATGATTTCTGAAGGATCATGTGACACTGAAGACTGGATTAATGTAATGATGCTGAAAATTCAGCTTTTTGATCACAGGAATAAATTACATTTTAAAATATTTTCCAATCGAAAACAGTTATTTTGAATAGTAAAAATGTTTCACGATATTACTGCTCTTGCTGTACTAGTTTGGATCAAATAAATGCAGGCTTGGTGAGCAGAAGAGACTTGTTAAAAAAAAAAATCTTACTGTAAATAAACTTTTGATGTAGTGTACATTTGTATGAAATATAGGTTTGTTAAATCTAGGGTATTTAAAGTGCCCCTATTATGCCTTTTTGAATATTACCTTTCATGCAGTGTGTCATGTAGCTGTATGTGAACATAAACTATTTGCAAAGTTGTGAAGCCGACAGCGCACGGTAAATAATGTTATTGTCTATCAAAAAAAAAAAGAGTCGGTTCACAATCGCCTAAACGAGTCGTCAGGAATTAAAATCTTATTCTGTGACAGCACACTTTTGATGGACAAAATAAACAAGATTTCACACAAAACGTGCTAAAAATGCAAAGAATAAGCATGTCTGGTGTGTGTTTTAACACGAATTGGAGAATGTCAGGAAATAAAATGAAGAATCAAAAATATGTGTAGAAGATTTACCCATTTTAACCTGTTTTTAATTTGTAATTGCCATAAGCAATAACATTTTATCAAACTCACAACGAACAATTCATCTTGCTCAGGATCTTAAGTTATAATGGAGTACATCAATTAGGAATGCACAATTCATTCATTATTGACAGCTTCTGTAGCCCTAAATATTGTATTCTGTAAATATTGCACACGTATTCACTTACGATTGATGTGACAAACTTACGCCTTTTATTTATTTTCAGTTCCACAGTTACAGAAACGGAACTATAGACACAATAAATGCACATGAAACATACTGACATCTTCAACATTCGGCCTAATAAAAATATTATTAACGCTCAGCGTGTTCACCTTGGTTAGAAACACACCTTTTCATTTTTTAAATGAATCTCTATGAACAAATAATGACTTAAACATAATATTCTCACTTAACAATTGGCTCAAATAGAATGAATAATTATATTGCTCCAGGTCTTCAGTTACAAACGGACAGCAAGGCACAGATTACAAACAAGGTTGCAAGACGAACACAGACACAAAACAATCGTATAAATCATATTGACAGCTTCTAAGAAATATATTAAGATTTAAATTACGATTGGTTAGAAACGCATAGCCTACTTTTTTTATTCAGCTCTACATAAATACATGTTGACATTCTTACTTAGCCTAACGATTAGTTAAAATCAGGGGCGTAGGCAGCGGACGGGCCTGACGGCCCCCCCAGTTTATTATACAAATATAATATGTTAAATAATTACTGTTTGATCTATTTTAACACAATTAGAGAACTATTATTGTCACGATAAGGGGTTTTGTCTTGGTTCTCTCCGGACTCCATTCCCCATAAACCCCTGCCTAGGAACTCATTATTGCACCACACCTGTTTCCTATCAGTGACACTATAAAAGTTGCACTCATCTAAAGAATTTAAGACCAGCTTTTGCCAGTCGTCCTCACAAAGATTAGCCTATTTTTATGTAGGCCTATTTATTTATTTTTATATACATTTTGTGACAGACGCCGGCGATTAACTGCACCTATTTCCTAATTTATTGGCCTATTAATTTAAATAACGAATAATAATAAAAAAATCACAAACATGACATTTCTGAATACAATTATTTTATACACTTATAGGCTATCTACTTTGACATTTTCAATGAACATAGGCCTGTTACATTCTTCTTATTAGCCTATTAGGCCTATTATTATTAAGTTACTTTTATTATTGAATTAATATTACAATTAATTTCCCCCGCAATAACTTCACTGCATAACTGATGCGAGTTTCACAATTTGAGTTGAATTACTGAAATAAATGAACTTTTCCACGACATTCTAATTTATTGAGATGCACCTATATTTGTTCCCTTTTTTACCTCTAATAGGTAGGCCTACAAATTAGTACCTTAAAGGGGTCATAGAATGCTACATGCACTTTTACAAGTTGTTTAAACTTAAATGTGTGTTGTCAGTGTGTGTACACAACCACCCTATAATGATACAAATCCACCCAGTGTTTTTTTTTTATCTCATTAAATCTTTCCCCCTTTCTCAAATCGAGCCGATTTCAGATGCCTGTCTGTGTGACGTCAGGCCCCTCCCACGATAGTTTGATTGACAGTAGCGTTTCAGCACAGACTGGACTGGTGTCTTACCTTAGACCCGCCCTGAGTGAGCTGTCATCAGTCCGCCATTGTTTCACCGCCGGAGCAGATGTAGACAAAAATGATTCCTAAGCGATTGAGGTGTTTTGATGTTGGATGTAATAATGAACATAGCAGTCGTCATTTACTCCCGACATCTGAGCCGCTGAAGACGCAGTGGATTATTGGTTTCTGAAGGGAATGCACCCCGATCTACATAAATGTGTCTATGTTTGCGCAAATCATTCATGATCCAGCCTCATCTACAGAAGAAGTGAGATAATGTTTTTTAATGAATCTTTGCAAATCGCCTTTCCTAATAATGTGCTAATTAGCAAGTTTCACGATGAATAAAGTAAACAGTCTCTCTGAGAGCAGCTTGGAAGAGAGGGGGGGGCCAGCAGGGGTAATTAACATTTAAAGGAAAATGCTACAAAAACGGCTTGATCTGAAAAGAGCTGTTTTTGACAGAGGAAAAAGGGTGTTTTTTACACTACCATTGATCAATTTTAACCAAACTATGTTACAGACTTTTCATTAAGACCCTAAAGAATCATATCGACTTGTGGAAAATGGGCATCCTATGACCCCTTTAAGGGTACGAATTACTACTCTAAGGTACTAATATGTACCTATTAAGGGTAAAAAAGGTACAAAGATGTACTTTTAAGACTACTGATATGGTGTCAAGCTGCTGTACCCCAAAATATACAATTCTGACCCCTTTTTTTCTGTGTGGCCTGGATGAGTGTGAGATTTCCCGGCCTGAAATGACGTCCCAGTCCGGCCCTGCTTCATACATATTAAAATATCATTGCTAACATCATATTCTAGATTTGTTTAATTAAAGCTTGTTGGATTTATGCAACATGTCATTAAACATTAAAATGTGTCTGTACACCATTCGATGAAAATGACATGTTTAAAAAAAGAATGCCGAACTGACTGGTGTCACACAGCCTGACTACAATCAGCATAATTATTGTAAATATTGCTGTAAATGTGAATTGCATAATGCTCATTCACACAATGCTGTCTGACCTGCCAGAGGCATCAGTAAGATAATAACATATATGATGAAATGATGACATATATACTGTATATATATATATATACACACACACATAGACAGAAAGAAAGAAAAGCAAGATAGATGGAGGTTGTCATATGAAAGTTAACTGAAATACTGCAGAAGGTGATATACCATTATTTCTACAAATCTACAAATGCAATTGGCAGGGAAACAAAATATGATGTTCTTTTATTTCTTTCCAGGAGTATTTTTTTAATGTCCTCAATGTTGTTGGTTTATTGGAAATCTACTCCCACAAGATTAGGAGGAGAAAATCCTTTCCGATTTAGTTCAAGGTGTCAGAAGGAGAATCACAGTATCACTGTAATAACATCCGGTGTGCATTAGGCAGAGCTGAGCAACTTTTTTCTTCTTCATTTTAATCTTCAAAATTGTTGAATTGTATTATGATTAAAAACAAACTTTCAGCAGATATATACATGTCCTAGAGGTTCACATAATTTTAATTATACTTTCTTAAAATCACATTCTCACTATAGTTATGCATTTTTCTCATTATAATTATGCACTAATCTGCCATCCTAATTCAAATTCAGGAATTCAATTGCCATTTTAAAGCCTCAAGCTTCTCAGTTTAATTCTGAATGGCGCACAGCCCTGATGTTAGGTCACCAAAGTGTCCCTGTAGCAATTGTTGTCTAAACTCTGTTTCATTAGCAATTTAGAGTCACAGTGTTATCAGATAGAGGCATTAAATAAGTTATCATGCCATTGGAGGAAGGAATGCGTTTTTAATAGATTGTCTGCCCTGTGATTTTTGTTCAGGTGATAAAAATAGAAGAGTTACAGTGTGCATTCTGTCACCCCATGTAGGTACTAATTCACAAATCTATGCAACTGCATTCATAATGGGATTCATCTGGACTATATGCAGCCAGGACCTTTCTACTGTCTGCCAACCATGTTCAATTAAATGAACACTCAAAACGTTTTAAACAGCATGAAGTTAGTTAAAAGTTTTTACCCAGGAAGAAGGCAATTGAAATACAACTATAATCAGCCTGCGGAAGGTTACACAGTGATTTCAAAGGCTATTGGAACCACAGTGAAAGCCATTATCTTTAAATGGAAAAAACTTGGCACAGTAGCGAACTTTACTTGAAATGATTCCAAAATTTCCAACCTTCCAAAATTTTTCCAATAGCACAGCTATGACTCTTCCAGGAAGTCACAAAAGACTCAAGGACAACATCAAAGGAACTACATGCCTCACTTGTATCAATAAAGTTCAATGTTCATGACTCTACTATTCCAAAGACACTGGGCAAAAATGTCAACCGTGGAAGAGTGGCAAGGCAAAAACCAGCGCTAACATAGAAGAATATTAAGGCTCAACTGAATTTTCCAAAACACACCTTGATGATCCTCAAACCTTTGGGATAATTTTATTTTAATTAATCAATGTATTTATTTATTTATTTTGTGTGTGTGTGAGTGTGTGTGTGTGGCCTGATGAGTCAAAAATTAAGGTTATGTTTAATATAAAATACTAAATCAAACTTTCAATGTAAATTTTAACATTTAGTTAATTATTTGTGTAATAACAATAACAGCAATAGCAATTATCAAATGATTATTTAATTTATTTCATAATATATTAGATGATGTATTATTATCCTATACATACTAAAATCATCAATACCTTAGATTTAACAGTAAATACTAGGTTTAAGAAGGGTATCTTCCCAATTCTACGTTTATTTTATTTTATTTCCTTTTATTTTATTACATTTTCATATACAGATGCATCACTTTGACTGAGATTGTAGTTTATTTAACATAAAATTCATAAATGTATATATTTACCAAAAAAATAAAATAAAATTGAATATCTTGCCCCACTACTGAAGTAGATCCCTTACCTAAGGCATTTTTTTAAAGGTTATGTTTAATATAAAATACTAAATCAAACTTTTAATGGCAGTTTTAACATTTAGTTAATTATTTGTATAATTACAATGGCAATAATGACAATTATCAAATGTTAATTTTTCTTTCATAACATTAGATGATCCTAAACTTTTAGGGCATAATAGATTTAATTAAGGAGGGTATCTTTCCCTATCTACCCCCAACCTTTTTTTTTTTTGTACATTTTATTTAAATATGTGGCAGCATGAAGTAAAACATATTCTAACAAATGTAGTAGCTTTAAATCTGAGATTCTGCCTTGGATTTTCCCCTTTACAAAATTAAGCCGAGAAAGTTGAACAGGGTGATGGAGCAGGCAAGATTGGGGCAACTATTTTTGCTTTTATTTGAGATTGACTTCAGAATAAGAAGTCAAGCAAGCTCACAGTGGAGTAATGATTGCAGTGGGACTGATCAAAGACAAAAGTCAGCAGCTTCTTGCGCCTGGTTAAATCACATCTTTGCTACTCTCTTCAGAACTTTCAGACTGGTCAGCACCAAGGAGGTCTATAATACCTGGAGGAAACTGTTAGAATTCAATTCCAGTTCATCTCAATGCCTGTTGCCCAAGTGATACATGCAGCCCTGAAAATGTAAGACCTGCATACTGTCATCTTTGCTGGCAAGCACTCACTTTCAGAACCATTATTTTTGTGCTAATGACTTCAGCCATGAATGCCATGGGACTAATTAATCTAAAGCTAGAGCAACATGAAAATCGTTCTATATACCCCTGGTTAGGAACCTCTCTGGGTGTTTGTCTAGCATAGTATAGCACAGAGTGTACAGAAAACAAAGCCGGAAAGAGATCAAAAAGGACCACAAGCCAGGATCCGGTTGCACAACTGTGTCACTGTGCTACTAAAAACTGCTATGTGTTTAAGCTAAATAGCCAATGTTTTATTTTACTAGACTAGATCTTCTGTAGATAAACAGGCATTTTGTCAGCACAGTGGTGCAGTTAGTGTATCTACCCAACAGGGGCTAAGTGCTGATTTAAAGCAACAAAGCCCCGACCGCTTGGTCAGCAGTTGTTCATTCTGGGATTTAAAAAAAACTTTTGTCCTGACTTGCATCTTTTATTACTAACCTATAAGGCCCTTAATGGGTTCACGCCTGCGTACCTAACTAGTCTTCTACCACGTTACAATCCATCACGCTCCCTAAGGTCACAAAACTCTGGACTTTTGGTAGTACCTAGGATGGCAAAGTCCACTAAAGAAGGTAGAGCTTTTTCGCATTTGGCTCCTAAACTCTGGAATAGCCTTCCTGATAACGTTCGGGGTTCAGACACACTCTCTCTGTTTAAATCTAGATTAAAGACACATCTCTGTAGCGTCTGGACCACTCCAACACACAATATATATTTTGTTAGCTAGATTTCACAAATACTTTGTAACACCCCAGGATGCCGAACAAGACCCTGGTTTCATGGTAACCCGATACATTTACAACCTTGTGGAATGCGAGCCAGCTCTCATTCTGCTTTCTCCAGAAACAAGGGGTACAAATGCACAGGAGAAATGGACTGTTCTACTAATTAATTCATAGGAAAACCTTCTTTGAATGAACACCCATTTTCTTCAGGCCATTGTGTATATTATTGCGGTTTTGTATTAATCTGTTGTATTATAGACTATTTTTATCCGTGCTTACGATAAACCACACATTCATATAAGTAACTATTTCATGTCTAGTATCTATGAATTCGCCTTCTGATGATCTAAACAAGAATGTATATTATTTGTTGGTACGTAGGCAATATAGTAGTGCCCTGAGAACCTTTAGTATTTTCAATCAAAGTTCCAGATACTAAAGTACCATGTTTCCACACAAAGAGCCATAAACTCCACAGGATCTCAAAACGCCCACTTGGGATTCCGGCTTTTCTCATTGGATAAGCCCATCTGGAGAGGCGGGGATCTTCTCTGACCTTAAAGCTGACACACCATGTGACCCGCCAGTCGGTGGTTCGGCCAGAAGCTAAGAAAATGTGAGAGAACGCTTCAGGATACCAAAGCTTGTGCCAGGCCTTTCGGCCTCGACTTTCCATTCACCAAAGACTCTGACTCAAACTGGTTCTTTTCATCAACTAATTTCAGCAAGATCTTGGACCTTAAGATTGCATCAGGAATCTTTTTCAGACATACGCAAGTATCAAACTTAGTCGATTTAATTGATGCATTAAGTATCAGTTACACCTTTCTACAAGGTGTGTTTGAACTCAGAATCTGACGTATCCCTGAAGGCTTTGATCTGTTGAATATACATGCAAAGTGTTCCATAAAATCCATTCTTTATGCCTCTTTCTATGCTCAGTTAAACTTTAACCCTTTCCTATACCAACTGTATGTGTGTGTGTGTGTATGTGTATGTTAGACCGGCTTAATGTGTTTATGTAGTATGTTAGACTAGTTTAAGTGTTTATGTAGTTAATAAAACCTTACTTGTATCACACTTGACGTGTTCAGTGTTTACTCATAACCGGAGTCAATAATCATGCAGATTTACGTTACAAACTTATAGAATTGTACAGTAAGAAAGTTATTTCCTTTAACCAGGAAATTAACGTTCTTAGAATTGACAAGACGGTTGACCCTGAGTGGTCAGCTAAATATCTACAGTGGATCTAAAATATGAATAGTTAATTATAACTAGTTATGGTTAATTATTCATATTTCCCCATGAGCTGGTTAGCTACATCTCTTTGGCCAAGCATTCAAATAATGCATCTCATAATCTTGTACTGCAGTTATATGCACATTATTATTCTTTAGCTGGGGTTAAACAAATAAATTTTGCTTGGTTGGAACAGCAGCTATGCTAATTATGTCTCTATTTGTTTATCTGTTTTTGCCACGGGATTAACATCCCGTGGTAACTAGGATTTACACAAGCTTCAGTCTGGATCCAGAACACCTGAGAAGAGATGATGCCAACCCCTCAGAGGATCTCAGATGATGCCAACCCTGAAACAACATACAGAACTACCACATTTTGCTACAAGTTTAATTGCATCATATAATAATTGCTGTTAATAGTGTTCATCGTCTGTTTGATTACGTCTTTCATTTATTTTTCGGTACATTTCTGCCATATGTACATTAACTGACAGTCACCACTGATAAGCTACTACTACTAAATATTGTAGAAACTTAATTTGCTGTAAAGTTGCTTTGCAATGATTTGTATCGTGAAAAGAGCTATACGAATAAACTTGAATTGAAAACTTGAATTGAATTATGCTCGTATTATATTGTTGGTCTTATTAGACCAAGCAGGATGTGTCTGCTATTAATATGTAACATCAATACTGCAAGTTATAGCCTATTACACGCTTTTTATTAGGAGCAAGAGTATTATGCATATGTCCATAAGCATATGTCCGCATTACAGAATAAGAGGGAGCAAGCCTATATCAAACTCCTTGTTCTGGTCTTATCGTCTCACAAAGAGAAGCAAGATAAGTGCTTGTGTCCAATGGCAGCAAATTAGCTGCACATGCCCCACAATCCAACCCTAACTCCCACCCCTCACCCACCTCTACTGTAGCCAATTACTGCAGACACATACATTTAATGGATTATTCATTTTCAATTTTCCTCATGCGTAACACTTGAGGTCTGAAGGAATTATGCAAAACTTGAAATTGAACAACTGTATGCAGATGCGGCGCAAGAACGTTAACTACCATTCAGTGCCTTAAACTCCAATCTTCCACACACAGAGTGGTCACGAAAGCCATTAAAATGTATTTTCCAATGCAGTTATTCTATTAATAACAGATTGTCTTGAGAAAATGGAGTTTTGGCTAATAATAGGCTAACCATTGTCTTTGGATTTATAGTAAAATCATTGTTAGTTGTCTGCCCTATCTCCCCCAAACCTATTATAAAACTATATGATTGTTTGTCTGCTAAATTACCATTGTAACTTTACAATAGATAGCCTAATAATGATGTCCTTTAGGCTAGTATACAGTATTTTGAGTGATGACTTGCAATGGGTTGCTACAAGTACAAAGACAAAGCTACAATAGCATATTTACAGATGAATCTGACCTGCACTTGAAATCCTGAACCGTAGTTTTGCTTCTCTGCTCCACCTGTGCACTTATACAGTCCACTCAAGTCTCTCGCATTGATTACTCTGATCGAAACAGTTTGGCGGAGGAGCGGAGCATGAGCTGGCTGAAGCAGTGCAAGTCACGACTAACTGATTCATGATTTATTGGAGATTTATTATCCAATGGCAAATTTGGAAATAATCGCTTTAATACATTCACTTTTTGCACATTCCAAGTGGATGCTGCACACTGGTGGTGGTTGAGCAGAGACCCCCCTACATGATTGTAAAGCGCTTTGGGTGTACAATACACAATAAAGCGCTATATAAATGCATCCATTCATTCATTCGGCAGGCAATTATGTAATAATAATAATTATTATTATTTTAAAAAGCAGGCCAAATCAGCTGCCAGGCCACATGGAACTGTCCCAGGTCTCCCGATGGCCAGTCCGTGCCTGATTTCCACAGAAACATGCAGAACGCGCAGGATTCATATTTTGTATTTTTGCGGCTTATTCATAGACACTATAGTCCATATCGCGTTTTGATTCAAGTGTACTGATCTACTTTGGATTTATTCATCCAAAATGGGGCATATTCCTTGACATTCCGCGTTATAGATAATAATAATAATTATTATTATTTTAAAAAGCAGGCCAAATCAGCTGCCAGGCCACATGGAACTGTCCCAGGTCTCCCGATGGCCAGTCCGTGCCTGATTTCCACAGAAACATGCAGAACGCGCAGGATTCATATTTTGTATTTTTGCGGCTTATTCACAGACACTATAGTCCATATCGCGTTTTGATTCAAGTGTACTGATCTACTTTGGATTTATTCATCCAAAATGGGGCATATTCCTTGACATTCCGCGTTATAGGAGTTCCGTTTTTATTTCTGGATTTTACGAACCACTCCGTTTTTTCTGCATCGCGGCTGTATGTCTCATATTTTAGAGTAGATCTGAATCTGAATGTGGACGCGCGTAAATATTCAAAATGTAACCCCCTTTGTAATCGTTAACATTTTCACAAGTAACTGAAATTGTATTACACATTTTTTCTTAGTAACTGTAACTGATTACAGTTACATTTATTTTGTAATTAAATTACGTAACGCCATGTAACTAGTCCCCAACACTGTACACACACACACACACACACACACACTGTATATATATACTGTATACA
Source organism: Sinocyclocheilus grahami (assembly GCF_001515645.1). Lineage (NCBI taxonomy): Eukaryota > Metazoa > Chordata > Actinopteri > Cypriniformes > Cyprinidae > Sinocyclocheilus > Sinocyclocheilus grahami. Next base: position 751,576 of record NW_015505339.1, on the reverse strand, counting down.
GTGAGGGAAAAACATTTTTTGATCCCCTGCTGATTTTGTACGTTTGCCCACATGACAAAGAAATGATCAGTCTATAATTTTAATGGTAGGTTTATTTTAACAGTGAGAGACAGAATAACAAAAAAAATCCAGAAAAACGCATTTAAAAATTTTTATAAATCGATTTGCATTTTAATGAGTGAAATAAGTATTTGATCCCCTATCAATCAGAAAGATTTCTGGCTCCCAGGTGTCCTTTCTACAGGTTACAAAATTAGATTAGAGCACTCTCTTAAAGGGAGTGCTCCTAATCCCAGTTTGTAACCTGTAGAAAATACACCTGTCCACAGAAGCAATCAATCAATCAGATTCCAAACTCTCCACCATGCCCAAGACCAAAAAGCTTTCCAAGGATGTCAGGGACAAGATTGTAGACCTACACAAGGCTGGAATGGGCTGCAAGACCATCGGCAAGCAGCTTGGTGAGAAGGTGACAACAGTTGGTGCGATTATTCGCAAATGGAAGAAACACAAAATAACTGTCAATCACCCTCTGTCTGGGGCTCCATGCAAGATCTGACGTCGTGGAGTTTCAATGATCATGCGAATGGTGAGGAATCAGCCCAGAACTACACGGGAGGATCTTGTCAATGATCTCAAGACAGCTGGAACCATAGTCACCAAGAAAACAGTTGGTAACGCACTACACCGTGAAGGACTGGAATCATGCAGCACCCGCAAGGTCCCCCTGCTCAAGAAAGCACATGTACAGGCACGTCTGAAGTTTGCCAATGAATATCTGGGTGAAAGTGTTTTCAGATTTTTGGTCAGATGAGACCAAAATCAAGCTCTTTGGCATCAACTCATCTTGCCGTGTTTGAAGAAGGAGGAATGCTGCCTATGACCCCAAGAACACCATCCCCACCATCAAACATGGAGGTGGAAACATTATGCATTGGGGGTATTTTTCTGCTAAGGGGACAGGACAACTGCACTGCATCAAAGGGACGATGGACGGGGGCCATGTACCATCAGGGACAGGCCATTGAAAATGGGTCGTGGATGGGTATTTCAGTATGACAATGACCCAAAACACACAGCCAAAGCAACAAAGGAGTGGCTCAAGAAGAAGCATATTAAGGTCCTGGAGTGGCCTAGCCGAGCTGAAGGTTCAAGTTGCCAAACGTCAGCTTCAAAACCTTAATGACTTGGAGAGGATCTGCAAAGAGGAGCGGGACAATATCCCTCCTGAAATGTGTGCAAACCTGGTGGCCAACTACAAGAAACGTCTGAACTCTGTGATTGCCAACAAGGGTTTGTCATGTCAAGCCATGTTTTGCGAAGGGGTCAAATACAGTACTTCATTCATTAAAATGCAAATCAATTTATTGAAATGCGATTTTCTGGATTTTTTTGTTGTTGTTATTCTGTCTCTCACTGTTCAAATAAAACTACCATTAAAATTATAGACTGATCATTTCTTTGTCAGTGGGCAAACGTACAAAATCAGCAGGGGGTCAATTTTTTTCCCCTCACTGTATATGTACATACATATATATATATATGCATATATATATATATATATATATGTATGTATATATATATGTATATATATATATATGTATATATATATATATGTATATATATGTATATGTATATGTGTGTGTGTGCATTTACATATGTATTACTTTATTTATAATTTTCTCAGAAAGTGCAGCTGTCAGCCATTGCTAGTTGGCAGCCTATTGAAAAAAAAAACAAATTGTATGAAATACATTTTGAAACCCAGTGTCCCACGAGCTGTTTTATTCCTCATTCTGAGAGTGTTTTCTGGCTCATGATATACTTTGGGGAATAATGATAGCTTTCAGAGTTGTTATCCCACTCGTTCGGTAAAGTTAGACTGATCTACTACCCAACTATTTTGAACCTCCGCAGAGCCATTCTGGCTGCTTGAATTTCACTGCTCTCTCTTTGCTCTACAAGTTTTACTTCATGATACAGTGGCTGGGTACAATGACAGCTCTCTTCAACAGCAAAGCACACAACTTTATCTTCGGAAGACTCAGAAGAACTACCCCTGCCGGACGCTATTGACTATCTAAGAAAAAATGTCAGGATGGCATTCCGAATGAATGCCCACAGGTGAGCTAAGCATGAGAAGGGGCAATTAGGGAAATAATGCTTTGACAGCATGTGGATCCACATACAATGTAATCAAATTAATACAAATTGCCTCATCAGAGAAGTTTAAATGAACGTGACTGATGTTCAAATTGCCCAAGGGTTTGGAGTAGTTTTTATGTAAAACAATAGAAATGAAATGAGAAAGACAATGAAACAGAAGGCTCAGGAAACATTAGCATTTTCTACCACTGAGTTTGACTACAACATTGCTTCCCCAGCTGTCAGGTTTCCTGTGCTGATAGGACCTCAGTTAGGCTGCTCTGCCTGACTGGCTGCAGAGCTTTATGGCATTGTGACAAAAGGCACAACACAATTATTGTCCATTACCCAGGCGACCGGGACTGAATGAAAGGGAGCGCACCAATGTGGCCCCCTTGATGGATGTGATTCTGCATGCAAATGCATTCAGCTTCCCCGGTTCATGTCACACCTTGTGCATTCAGCCTGGGTGATTAATTCTTCCTGCCAGGGTTAAAACACATTCCTCCACTTCTATGGAGGAGTGCAAGGGCAGTAAATGTCATAATTCTAAGCTTTACTATGTACTGCACAGATATTACCAGGTTTCATCAGCAAGCATATAATCAGTGAAATTATGGTATGATGTGGTATGATTCATAATATCTCAGATTGTGTGATTTGGCGAAGAGAGGTGTGCAATACTCTTATAAATGATCAAACGTTTAACAGGCGGACATAAAAATCAGGCAAATAAATCCTATAGGCTTACACTGAAGGCAGTGTACAATATGATTTGTCTATGATAACATCATAATTGTTGTTTTAATAATGTGGAAGCTGACATTATCGAGCATGTCACTCAAACAAACCAAAAAAACAACAACACATACCTGTAGAGTTTGATGCTCAGAGTCCATACAGTTAGAATGTTGCCAAAATTCTGTAAATGAGGTCAAAAATGCCCTTGTATTTATTTTTGTTTTTGTTCTTCTATATGATATAGCTAAGCAATATCACATGAGCAAGTGTGCTTTTTTCCCCAAATATCAGCATGTCAGCATGTCTATTACACTAGTGAAAACATTTACAAACAAAACTACAACAGAACTGCTGTGCGACTCCGAGCAACACACAGATGTGTTTTACTGAATGAATCTGTGATTGTAACGAATCGGGTGAGTCAATGATTCAAAGATCCATTCATAAAGTCAGGTGTTTCGTTCCTCAACAAATTAGCTGTTTCAGTGAATCAGTTGAATGAATGAATTATTAATGACTGACTCATTAAGACAATGACCTGTTTGCCACCTACAAGGAAGTTTTAGTTTCATATTTACATTTACATTTATATTTAGTCATTTAGCAGACACTTTTATCAAAAGCGACTTACAAATGAGGACATTAGAAGCAATCAAAATCAACAAAAGAACAATAATATGCAAGTGCTATGGCAAGTCTCGGTTAGCCTAACACAGTACATGTAGCAAGGTTTATACACTGAACAAAATTATAAACGCAACACTTTTGTTTTTGCCCCCATTTTTAATGAGCTGAACTCAAAGATCTAAAACTTTTTCTATGTACACAAAAGGCCTATTTCTCTCAAATATTGTTCACAAATCTGTCTAAATCTGTGTTAGTGAGCACTTCTCCTTTGCCAAAATAATCCATCCACCTCACAGGTGTGGCATATCAAGATGCTGATTAGACAGCATGATTATTGCACAGGTGTGTCTTAGGCTGGCCACAATAAACAAAGCAAAAATAAAACAAGTAGATAGAACAGAAAAAGAATAAAGCTAGTGTTAGAGGCCTTTTTTAAGAAAACAAGCAGTTAGAAAAGAAATAGAGAGTTCAAGTGTTAAAAAGGGTCAAGTAAAGATAGAAGAGATGTGCTTTTAGCCGTTTCTTGAAGATGGTTAAGGATTCAGCTGCTCTAACTGAGTTGAGTCGGTCATTCCTCCAGGAATTTATTTAAAGTATAATTTCATTTTTTTTAAATAATAATTTCTCATTTCAGTATTCAGGATATTGTTTTTAAGACATTATTCTCATATAATTATTTCTCCATTAGTAATTATAGTGTAAATTATGCATGCACATTCTGCACATTTTTTAATACTGATTTCATTTGATTGGTAACGGCCTATAGTGCCTTATTTTTCTAATTGAAATTGGTATTTAAAAGTAAGAGTTTGACAAACTATAACGCTTAATTTAATAAGGTTAGAAAAATGACTGTGTAAAGTTAAAATGTCTTTGGAAATCAAGTTAATTTCTGTCAGTACTGTGAACTAACCACCACACACAATATGAAGAATATGAAAAGCTTTGGGAGTCAGCTATCCATGAAAGTCCTAAATCAGCCAAGGTACCAGCACAAAAACAGGCTCACCAAAATATTGGCTAATTATCGTTGACAAAATCCCAGAAATATCAATACTGTTCACCCCTAGTCCAGATTATCGTAGAGATTTGGAGAATGCAGGTGGGGTCTTGACTTTAGCAACCACCTATAAACCACCAAAACACTCCATGAACCACATAGCAATGTGCTAACAATCATTCAGAGCTTTTTAGCATCTGCATGGCAATGTCGTAGGATCGGGCAACATTATTCACATTTTTATGGTCTAGATTTGTCACTTTTTATATTTAGAAATCAGTATCAATGAGACTACTTTAAAGATTGTGTGTCTGTAATGACACTAAAGACCTTAGTAGTGTAGGACAATTGGAATTTAGTGTTACAAGGCAGTTTAGATACAAACCGTGGCACTTGTCGCAGGTGACATGCAGGGGTGAAAAATTGAGCTGCCATTTCATCCTGGTTATACTGCAGTCAGAAAAATGTGCACTAGTTTGATGTTACTGTCACGGGCAGAGAGAAAGCAAACAAGTGTGCATTAGATTAATCTGACAGAAGACACTGCATGTTACGTAGCTTCTTTGAAGAGTTTGCAAGCTGTTCACACGCAAACATTAAAGAAACAGATGTTTCCTTTCCCTTTAAACTCAACGTTAGGAGATGATGGTGCAGAGCATCTCAGAACATTCAAAGGCAGGCAGTGTCGAAACTCATCTTGTTATGAAGCCTGCTGGGATGCTGTAAGGTTATTTTGGGAGTCTATTTCCCAGAGTAATGTTCCTGTGGTATTTTTTTTAGGTTGATGAAATAATATCAACAATGCTTTACAAAAACGTTGTAAAGCATAAACTATTAGATTAGAATGTCGTGGAAAAGTTCATTTATTTCAGTAATTCAACTCAAATTGTGAAACTCGTGTATTAAATAAATTCAATGCACACAGACTGAAGTAGTTTAAGTCTTTGGTTCTTTTAATTGGGATGATTTTGGCTCACATTT
>NW_015505339.1:727758-746062 GCF_001515645.1 Sinocyclocheilus grahami | reverse complement strand
ATATATATATATATATATATATATATATATTTGTGCATCAAATATCTTAAAGAATGGTTAAAGCATGGTCAGCAACCTTCCTAATAGACATGTCATGGGGGTGGCTCCAATCTGAGCCTGTTTTTCTTTTGTTTTTTTTTGAGAAAATAGTTTATTTTGAACTAAATCCTAAACATAATTTGAGAAAAACGAATACATTTGGCTGTAATGAGAGTACTTGTGGTACTGTCGTATCATTATTTCAGTGTGCCTATTTATCAAGCTTGTTTGCAGTTGCATCTTTTCTACTGTTTGCCACTAGATTAAAAGGTTAAAAGTATTTTGTAGCAAAGTAAAACACGCATTCAAGACTTTTTAATGGGACTATGCTAATGGTCTTGTCAAGCACAGGGTGGCCCTGGAAAAACATTGGTTTTTAAAAAATCCCGTAGGAATTGTGTTTTGAAGTCCTCCTGCTGGCAGAAGTTCTTTTAAAATGTGCAGTCTTTAACATTAACACAACAGGTTAAAAATAGATAAAAGCAGCCATGATGCTGTTGCCAGTTTGGGATGCACAGGGAAACAGAGCAAGGCCCTTATTGTGGAAGCTTTGGTATTCAGATGGAGAATCACAAGATGTTGCTATATTACTGGCAGCAGCTCATTAGGCCACTGCATTTTAAGCATGAAGCCCTCAAATCTTTCGAAGACAGACATGCCTCCACAAACAAGGTGAGGTTGGATTAGAACATATCTGACATTGTGTAGTCAGAACACTAGAAAGAAACTGGGGAGATTCATTTAATTTGTTTGCAAACACGCTTTAAAACAAAGGAGGTTTAATGGGTACTGTAACAATGTGTTAACTGTTGTCACAGTACACTAGTTTGGCAGAAAGTAAGTAAACGACACAGTTGTCTGTGGGGAATCTCTGATGCTCAACCCAGGTGGCCTAACAGCACATGTTCTCACTTTCCTGGGCTAGTGTTTTATTAGAAAAGCTGTGGGAGCTTTGTCAGTGTTCCAATGGTCAACATTAGTGATGAGTATAAATGTTGAAGTGTGAGATACATACACTGTAGGGTGATTTCAATGCACAGGCTCTTTGAAGTGTTTAAGTGACCAAAAATACAATAAATAAATAAATAAAGTACTGTACATGCTTCAGTGAGAGAAAAGTGCATATTTATTATCAGAATTTGGAGAGTATTGCTTTAGTGTGACCAAATTGCTGACTGAATATGTAGCTACATATGTATGCATAGTTAAATTACACACTGAAAAAAATAACTTGTAGAATTTACCAAAAAAAATCTTCTAATTTTATGTACATTTTACTGCTTCAGCTCTGTACAATCTACTTACTATTGAACTTCACATTCATAAAGAAATTAACCCTTTACTATAGCACCTAATTAAAACATGCGTTTAAAGTGTATGTTACTTAGAAACATTTAAGTAAATAATACAACAGATATCATGTAGACATCTACATATTAAGTGACATGGCACTCTTCCGACCACAGAGACTTGCCTGAACTAACTTTTTTATGTAGAAATTACTTTTGTTTTTCTGTAGTATTTACTACACCACAGAAACATTTTTATCAGTGCATGTTTGGTCTCAGTAGCAAAATTCTGCATGCAGAAAGGTCCATTGTCAATAGTTTAGCAATGCACAAAGCTCTCACAGAGGTTACTTTCAAACCAAACAGGTTTCCAATGGGTTAAGTGGTAAATTTTAATTTGGGTAATTCTTCACCCTGACACACAATTTGCAATCATGTGGATTCCTAAGATTGGATTTGGATTTGATCAATATATTCACAGGTACATTACAGTTTTAGAATGAAAGTCTGAAAGTCAAGTCACCTTTATTTATATAACACTTTATACAATACAGATAATTTCAAAATGGCTTTACACTGGTGAAAATTTCTGCTGTAAAGCAGCTATAAAAAAGAGCTCAAGTCAATTCAGTGTTAATTTAGTTAAGTTCAGTATTTGTAAAATGTATTAATTATGAAAAAAGTTCACTTCAGCTCTAAGCAGCTCTACAAAAGGCTCGAGTCAGTTCAGTGATGAATCAATTCAGTTCAATAACAGGGTTGATGTTGCAAAATGTGTTGCACTGCAAACTATGCTTTTCTAGCTTAGATCTTTTGTCTTGTTTCCAGCCAAAAGATCTAAAAATTCTTAAATCAAGAATGATTTTCTAGACAAGTAAAAATTATTGTCTTGTTTTCAGAAAAAAAATGTTTTCTGTTTGAAATAAGATTATTTTGCTTACCCCATTGGCAGATTATTTTGCTTGTTTCAAGCAAAAACTCACTTAAATTCGACTTGTTCTTTCTGAAAACAAGACAATCATTTTTACTTGTCTAGAAAATCCTTCTTGATTTTAGAATTTATAGATATTTTGGCTGGAAACAAGACAAAAGTTCTAAGATAGAAAAGCATTTTTTTGCAGTGTGGATTCCAGTTGGAAAACCAACTGGATTCAGCTATCATGAAGCTGTACAGAAACCCATAGTGTTAACATCCAGCACAATTCAGTTAAAATTTTGTTCTCATCTGGTATTTCAGTCCAAATGATGATATTAATTATATTGAAAACCTCAACTAAACAAGCCAAAGGTGACTGTGATGACAACAGGTGACAGAAATGGAGTAAAAACCTATAGGAGAAACCAAGCTCAGTCTGGTGACCAGATTTCCTCTGGCCTGAAAGCTGAGATTTAAATCAAAGCCAACTGAACAGTCTGTCACAATATATTTTACATATCCACAGGATTATAGCCCCAATATTTTGTTCGCTATTTGCAGATTGTTATTTTCCTGTGCTGACATTTGCCTTTTTGTCTTTTGAAAGCAAAAAATTGCAACAACACCATTTTCATTGTTTTTAGTCGGTTTATTTTGCCTCATCGTGGAAAACATCCAACAATATACCTGCAGCCTGAAATCATTAAAATAGCTGTCCCTGGCCTTTGGATGTAGAAAGACAGGAGGCAGGTAGGTCGGAAAATAAATGTCACGCCTCTATCTACAAAAAAAAAAATAATCATAATCTCGCCAGCACACTGTTGCTCTGAGCTGCTCAGGCTCTTTGTCAAACATATTGAGGAATGTAATTCTTGGAGGATTTCTGGCAAATCGCTTCTGCCAGTTTATGCAGAATGAAAGAATACAAAGCACGAGTTGCTCACACAAAATAGGGAGACAGTAGCAGATGAGAAAAATGAGAAAAGACCGTCTTGCATTCGCAACAAGTGGCGGGTGTCACAAAGGCAAGATGGCTCAGCCGAACATTTGTAGTCACAGTTGTTTCGTTTGACAGCTCTTTCTCTCTCCAAACTCGACCAGCAGCGCCACTGTGACCATTCATCCACTGTGAGTTCCAAATAGCTGTCCCTGGCCTTTGGATGTAGAAAGACAGGAGGCAGGTAGGTCGGAAAATAAATGTCATGCCTCTATCTACAAAAAAAAAATAATCATAATCTCGCCAGCACACTGTTGCTCTGAGCTGCTCAGGCTCTTTGTCAAACATATTGAGGAATGTAATTCTTGGAGGATTTCTGGCAAATCGCTTCTGCCAGTTTATGCAGAATGAAAGAATACAAAGCACGAGTTGCTCACACAAAATAGGGAGACAGTAGCAGATGAGAAAAATGAGAAAAGACCGTCTTGCATTCGCAACAAGTGGCGGGTGTCACAAAGGCAAGATGGCTCAGCCGAACATTTGTAGTCACAGTTGTTTCGTTTGACAGCTCTTTCTCTCTCCAAACTCGACCAGCAGCGCCACTGTGACCATTCATCCACTGTGAGTTCCTGTTATGTTATTCCTAAAAACCCAGTTGAGGACTTATTTCTACCTCTGCTTCATTTATTTTTATTTATTTATGTATTTTTTATATTAGCGTGAACAGGTGGTTAACAAAGCTATCATTGCTGATTTGTGGGTAATGTCGTAATCCCTGGCAATTAGAGACATATGATTCAACTTCAAAAGACTTATTTCCCCCCACCACGAAGAAGATCCTTGATGACATTTAATGCACTTATAATTTGCTTTGAAATTGCCCTTTCAATTCGACATGCACGTAAAGGCAGCTTATCGATTACTACTTAACGGGAAGCCGATCTGCACTTAAAATGGGCAATTAAATGGCTGGTAATTATATATTGATTGAAAGCTGTGGCATTTGTCAAAGGCCGGGTTGTGTAATCCATGCCGATTGGAGGGTAGCGGTCAAGGGGGCGAGCAGGAAGTGGTTGTCTCAGCTCCTCAGCCCCCCTACAGCCTATGCCTCCAGCTTTGGGATTTCCTCCAAGCCATGATGAAACCTAGTGATGACCTTTCTGATTTTGTTTTCATGACCTAATTCCTCTGAGAATCTCCATGGTCTGATTACAGGGTTTGGATAATTAGAGTAAGGAGGCATCTCTTTCCTCCACCTTGTAGATGGTGATAAAGCAGGCCTGAAGAAAGCAGGATTTGTGCAGACTCAGTAATGGCACCTCTCGGGTGAAGGTATTGATTAATCAGCATCTTGCAGCCAGATACCAGAGTGTGTTGGGATCAAACCTCACTGGCCAGTTAATTAGCAGCAAAGATTTTCCTTCCATGAAGGAGGCCAAAAAAGAAATGAAGGGAACAGATTTGCAATAGCAATGTAAACCTGGAAATATTTTAATACAATGGGGAATTATTTGAATACCAATCATGCAAGAAAGCGAGTGGTGTCTCCATGTTTTATTCCATGTTCCCGCTCTCTCACCATCTAAAAATCTCATAATTTCTTCATATATACATCAGAATGAGGCTTAAAATCCTTATAAGGCTTAGAAAAATCTTTCTTCCTGTGAATGCTGTAAGGTAATGGAGTAGTCACATAGAGTTAAATGTGTTTGCCAGTATGTGGCCTTTTAAGTTTCACAGTGATACTAATAGGATTGGCTACTGCAGATGCAGCCTCTGCTGGAACAGCCGATAAGACTGCATTACTTACCGCCCACCCTGCCAACAACGGAGGACGTGGCCCTATATGCACTCAACGTTACAAATGGAAATATGATATCATTTTTTAATTATTTTTTTTGTGTGTGTGTTATGTAACATTTGATGATTTATGTATTTGTTAAAATGTCAAACGGCTCAATGGCATGCACATACTGTATGCCTGAATTGCTGCAAATGATTTTAATTTGTCTCTCATATTAACATAATTTTCTCCAAACACTTGTTTTAAATGGCTTGTTTTATCTATAACTAACACATGGCTGGAATGTAATGACTTTTAATATCTAGAGTTTTACAAGGTCTGTCTAGTGCAGTAGGTGTAGGATTTATTTTAAAACAATGTTCACTGAGAAACTGCTAGACAATTTCACAAATAATTACAAAGAAACGTCAAGTAACCATTCTATTAAACATGGAATTGTGACGTAGAAAGACTGAAATAATACATTTTTTTTGCAATTCTGCATCAGCAGTAATCTTTGTTTATTTAGAACTTTGAAAATCATTTTTTTATAGTGTGATACTGGCCAGAAGGGACTGCATGAACCATAAAAGCAGGAGACATCGGCTTATATAATGTGTTAATTATAACTGTGACCATTCATCCACTGTGAGTTCCTGTTATGTTATTCCTAAAAACCCAGTTGAGGACTTATTTCTACCTCTGCTTCATTTATTTATGTATTTTTTATTTTAGCGTGAACAGGTGGTTAACAAAGCTATCATTGCTGATTTGTGGGTAATGTCGTAATCCCTGGCAATTAGAGACATATGATTCAACTTCAAAAGACTTATTTCCCCCCACCACGAAGAAGATCCTTGATGACATTTAATGCACTTATAATTTGCTTTGAAATTGCCCTTTCAATTCGACATGCACGTAAAGGCAGCTTATCGATTACTACTTAACGGGAAGCCGATCTGCACTTAAAATGGGCAATTAAATGGCTGGTAATTATATATTGATTGAAAGCTGTGGCATTTGTCAAAGGCCGGGTTGTGTAATCCATGCCGATTGGAGGGTAGCGGTCAAGGGGGCGAGCAGGAAGTGGTTGTCTCAGCTCCTCAGCCCCCCTACAGCCTATGCCTCCAGCTTTGGGATTTCCTCCAAGCCATGATGAAACCTAGTGATGACCTTTCTGATTTTGTTTTCATGACCTAATTCCTCTGAGAATCTCCATGGTCTGATTACAGGGTTTGGATAATTAGAGTAAGGAGGCATCTCTTTCCTCCACCTTGTAGATGGTGATAAAGCAGGCCTGAAGAAAGCAGGATTTGTGCAGACTCAGTAATGGCACCTCTCGGGTGAAGGTATTGATTAATCAGCATCTTGCAGCCAGATACCAGAGTGTGTTGGGATCAAACCTCACTGGCCAGTTAATTAGCAGCAAAGATTTTCCTTCCATGAAGGAGGCCAAAAAAGAAATGAAGGGAACAGATTTGCAATAGCAATGTAAACCTGGAAATATTTTAATACAATGGGGAATTATTTGAATACCAATCATGCAAGAAAGCGAGTGGTGTCTCCATGTTTTATTCCATGTTCCCGCTCTCTCACCATCTAAAAATCTCATAATTTCTTCATATATACATCAGAATGAGGCTTAAAATCCTTATAAGGCTTAGAAAAATCTTTCTTCCTGTGAATGCTGTAAGGTAATGGAGTAGTCACATAGAGTTAAATGTGTTTGCCAGTATGTGGCCTTTTAAGTTTCACAGTGATACTAATAGGATTGGCTACTGCAGATGCAGCCTCTGCTGGAACAGCCGATAAGACTGCATTACTTACCGCCCACCCTGCCAACAACGGAGGACGTGGCCCTATATGCACTCAACGTTACAAATGGAAATATGATATCATTTTTTAATTATTTTTTTTGTGTGTGTGTTATGTAACATTTGATGATTTATGTATTTGTTAAAATGTCAAACGGCTCAATGGCATGCACATACTGTATGCCTGAATTGCTGCAAATGATTTTAATTTGTCTCTCATATTAACATAATTTTCTCCAAACACTTGTTTTAAATGGCTTGTTTTATCTATAACTAACACATGGCTGGAATGTAATGACTTTTAATATCTAGAGTTTTACAAGGTCTGTCTAGTGCAGTAGGTGTAGGATTTATTTTAAAACAATGTTCACTGAGAAACTGCTAGACAATTTCACAAATAATTACAAAGAAACGTCAAGTAACCATTCTATTAAACATGGAATTGTGACGTAGAAAGACTGAAATAATACATTTTTTTTGCAATTCTGCATCAGCAGTAATCTTTGTTTATTTAGAACTTTGAAAATCATTTTTTTATAGTGTGATACTGGCCAGAAGGGACTGCATGAACCATAAAAGCAGGAGACATCGGCTTATATAATGTGTTAATTATAAACATTGACCATGAATTTCTGTAAAGTTGTTTTGAAACAAAGTGTATTGTGAAAAGCACCATACGAATAATATTTGACTTGACGTTACTTTTGTCTGTGTTTGGCTAGGCTGCAGGGCAATGGTGGTGTGAATGTCTCTGTAGGTTCTTGAAATAAAGGAAATGCAGTTACAGAGGGCTGTGCAGTGCTGATTGTTCAATCTTCATGTTCTGCTGGGTTTTGTCTGGTTTTTTTTGCATCAAAAGAGCACAGATAATGCTTAATGCGGCCTACAAGTGGAGCTGTAAATATTGTAATTATGCGTTAAGAGGCTCTCCATAGGTGTAATGTTTTTTTTTTTACTGTACAAACTGTATTTTCTATCACTCTACACCTAAACGTACCCCTTACAGAAAACTACTGGCAATTTTTGAATTTCATAAAACACCGTTTTGTATGTTTTCTTAAGCCTTATTTTACGGGTACACAAGAAGTTTCCTCATAAACCATGTTTACGTTGTAGTACCCATGCCATTATACACATTTGTGTCCTCATAAACCATATATACCAGTACACACACATATTCACACGATATATGTTAAAGCGACATTTTTATTTACCAGTGGGAAACATAAAAATGGTGAAAGGCACTTCTACAGCAGATGGTTTGATTTAATTTAATTCAGTGCTGTATTGGTATAATATTAAGCTGTTCTATACAATACTACTTGACCTGAATCAAGCTAATGACTTGGTGGTTCATATCACTTATATTGCCCAGATTCCATAAATAAATAATTCGTAAATAAATCACATATGTTGTATAAAAGCAATGTTATGCATATACACTGGTACAGCACAAATAAGATATTTTTTTATTTGTGTTTCCTAACAATGATTGCCCAACTTAAATGAATGAGCTTCATGGATTTTGTCGAAGGCAGCATTTTTCCCCTCCTGTTTGGCCTATAGAGATAAAATGATTGATTTAATGATTAGCTTAATTTGAATGCTGATGGCAGAACAATAACTCCCTTTTAGCTATGTTTAGTTGCTTCACAAAGATAAAAAATATGGCATTAAACTTACCATTTAGCTTCTAGCCGTGTTGGCATAGGTGCATATGAATGTCTTCTGCATATTTTTGTTGTTACTCTTTCTCTCTGTTTAATCTGAGAAGCTTCTACGCATAATTTACCCCATGCATTAACACCTGCTTTTTTTCCCAGTCAGTTTTCATTAAATAAGGCATTAGATGTAGCAATACACACATTTTCCCTTTGTCTCCAGCATACTTTTTACCCTCTTTGAACCCTTTTGCAACATTAGAAGTAGTGACATTAATGTAATTAGTTTTTTCTAACCCATAAAGTACAGAATGTGATAGAGATTTGTAAAATAAAAATACTTTAATTATTTGTCTTACCTCTAAAAACATTGCCATGGTGGTTTATGTGCATAAACCTTGCGTTTTGCACTTGAGTGGTGATTGTCAGTGCATTTATGTGTTTCTAGCATAATAGTGCCCCTATTATGGAGTTTTGAAAATTACCTTTCATGCAGTTTGTAATACAGCTCTAAGTGAATGAAAACATCCTGCAAAGTTTTAAATCTGAAAGTGCACCGTGTATAAAGTTATTGTCTCTCAAAAGAAAGAGTCAACACTGAATCATTAAAATAAGTCATTTTTAAAATGAATCCCAAGCTATTTCATGTTGACGTCAACATGAAACATTAGCATATTGCCCGCCCACTTGTTGGTCTTTTCACATTGGTATGAATGAAAATGCAAATATATTCTTTGCCACTAGGTGTCACTTTTGGAGCGATAAAATAGCGGTTTTCCCGGTAACGCTGTAAACAAAGCAGCACTGCGCTCACAAACGCTGTTTTATCAGGCATTACAGGCATGATGAAACGGAAATGAAATCGACCAATCGGAACAATCACGACAGATTAGCATCATGCTAAGGAGGGGTTTGGAAAAATGAATTGTTGAGTGAATCGTTTGGGAGTCGTTGAGCAAGTAAAGTAAAAATAAATGCATATTATAAGATAATTTAAGTGTTTTTTGACCTTGCATGCATGTCAACCTGTTGTTGGGGACTCCCAAAACCAAAATATGAACCTTTCATTACCCATAATAGGGACACTTTAAAACAGTCCGGGGCCCCAAGAAAATCTGTCCTATCAAGTGTGCTTGTTTCATATTGTGCACGTCTTCAGCTGCAACTACATTTAATTTACAGTTTACAGATTTAAGCATAACTCTGGATATACAAGAAGCCATTGAAGGCTCTGTTTTTCTTTAATGGGATTTTATCAAGTAGTGATTGAGGGGGTATTTAGAGTTTTATACATGCAACATGTCTATGTCTTTCATTCAAAAATAAATACAACTGTTGCTGAAGAAGATTGATTATTTATTTATTTATTTCAACAACAACAACAACAACAACGTCTAATCTGCCAGTGGAGTTTAAATGTCTGCAACAGTATTGTCTTTATGTGACACAAAATGGCCTGTGAAAATGAGAGAATTAGACCCCATACTTCAAATCTGTATTGACATGTCTCTTCCAGCGCATGCCATCAGTGACAATCAGATCTGCTCCTGGGAGCTCTTAAGGGACGGTGCGTCTATTTGAGAAACGAAAACATGGAGCTGATATGGAGATTCATGTACAATAGACCTGTATTATTTTTAGGAGATAATGCTTTGGAGATCAATAAATCTGCAGTGGAAGCTGAGAGAGGCCTCTGTCAACTAAATGCTCAGAAAAATATATTTATGTATCTTTCAGCAGTTCTGCTGGTTCTTGTTACATTCAGTTCTCAATGTCTTTTATCTCAAGTTATTTTTTTTAACAAATGTGCACAAAATATTGACAATTACTCTGAATCTATCTTTCTCTGAAGCATACTTTTTAGTACCAAGCTGTGTTTTATATATATATATATATATATATATATATATATATATATATATATATATATAGTGCAGTGTTGGGGGTTTTCCAGGACCAGGATTGGGAACCACTGCCCTAATCCAACCCTACCCCTAAACCTACCTCTTACAGAAAACCTGTTTGCATTGTTACACTTTCAGATAAACATAATTATTTTTTATATTTTTTCCCCCTTGTTTCAGGTTTTACTATATATTATGCATGTTTTCTATATGTTTTCTTAATAATTTACAAAACAAACACATTTTTGTATTTCTACGTCAATTTTACACACATGGGTCTAAAATGACCCGTATTCATTTCCTATGTTATTTCAATCATGGCTGAGTGTTTCTTTGTTGAATATTTGAAAGAAATGCATTTTATCATTTATCATTATCAGATTTTTTTTTCAACTGCTTACACTCAAAATCTTTACTTGTCACACAATTTCTGAAACCTGACACTCAAACACCAGAACCACACACAAAGCTGCAAAACCACACTAATTCTTGGACTTTGACTCAGTTTTCAATTTCATAAAACACTTTTTGCAAAACACAACACACAATTATCTATGTAATACACAAAAATCTAACAGGAATTAATATCATGTTATAATATTATGTAAAACCCATTAATATGACCTAGGAAAAAATTAAATAATTTGTGGTCATTGCAAAAATATATATTTTGAATATTCATGGATCATGGAATTCATAGATCAGGGAATATCAAATGCTGAAATAAACTGATTTCAAAACTTTTGTTTCATACCCAGCCAAGCATGACATAACAGGAAAGGAGTGTGGGTCAATTTAGACCCATGTTGTTAATTCATTAGAAAGGGTTTGCATAGCTTGTGCATCAAAGGGTTAAAGGCAGTGAAAAGGTTATTAGTCAGTAACTGAATGTATTATTTTCAAACATGTCCAATGTTATTTTCATAGGAGCCTGATAAAAATGCACATGTATAATAAATAAATGATTGCAACTGACCAGGCAGAATCAAATATTCAAGAAGTGTAATAATTACATACATTTACATTTGTTTAATTTACCCAAATGTGCAAAAGAGAATAATACAAGTGAAGCAATTAATTAAAGAAGAAACAATACAAGTATTTATATGCCTCACCATAATAAACTATACCAATAGAACCAAGGCATTATTCTTGTTTTTGTTGAGCCCATGTTGAACCCTGGTTTCTCCTAATTTTTGGTAGAACTCTTTCCTCTTGCACTGTCACCTTTAGCTTGTTCTGTCTGGCTCTAGGCCACAATTTTAGTAATCTGCTTTGTGACAGTTCCAATTGCTAAAAGTGCTATACAAATAAATCAGAAAGGAATTGAATTAACTCGCCTTACTCTGCGGTAATACCATGTGTAAAACACGGAAGAAGCTTTTACTGCTCTCGTTTACTGGCATAAGCAGGCCACAGTATTGAATGCGGCCTTAGACTACAAGCCAACACTACATGTCCCAGGAGAACGGGAATGGTCAGCTTCAGGCAAAGGCACAATCACTCACCTACTCACAAACGGGGACAACATGATCTTCAACTCCCTCTGGGATACTAATTGGCTTATTGACCTCATCTCTGATGTACTACCTGCCTCTTAAGTACCAAAAAAAAAAATCCATCCTCTTGAAACAGATGTGTAACTGCTCACCCAGATACAGTAAGTGATGTTTTAATGCTGTGGAAACAGGGGACAATTGTTACAGGGAGACCCAAATTTTGAGTAAAACGTAAGTTAGTAGCAATTATATAGTATAATATATAATTATTTGCAATAGTGCTATTGAACTATATCGGCATGACTGTGATTACCTGCTGCTAAATCAGGAACAGTGATACACAGAACAACAGAAATCCAGCTCTAGTCCTTCTTTAACTGAGACCAGCAATTTTCAGCTCATGCAAGTGATGCAGGTTTGAGTCTGACCTATGAGTTGTCCTGGTTCTGTTCTCATATCTCTTCCATTATTTAATGATGTTTGGTCTCATCTCCATGGTCTATCCAATAAAGTGGCAAGAAAAAAAAAGAATGCTGTAAAATCCAAAATATCAGAACGCACAGCCAATTTTAGACAGTCAATATAACTATGCCAGATTTAATCAGTGTGTTGACTGTACAATCAATAACTTCAGAGGTGTGATTATTTATGTGGAAACATGAATGCAAAAGCATTTGAAATTGAGTGAATATTGGTAAATGCATAAAAGGGCACAAACTGATCAATTTAAAACAGTGTCAAATTATTTTTGTGACTTTTTTTCTCCAGGTGTTAGCACTTATTAAGATTTTCACACAAAACAAATATTGTTTTTTTTTTAAATGAATCTTTTGATACAATTTATTAAATGCATATTTTTGAATTGAGGGGGGATGCGGGGGGATGGCATCCCCCTGGTTGAAAAAAAAAGACAAATAGCATCCCCTCAGTAAAACCACCATCCCCCCTTACCATCCCCTTTGGATTAATAATGTGTATTATGTAAAACTTATCATGCAAATGAAATGTTGAAATTATCTACTTAAGATAATTCACGAATAACGGCGATTGGCCAATCAGAACTCGGTTCTGTAACAAGCCACGCATAAGCGGAAGCAAGTTTTCGTCATTTTTTGTGCAAAATGGTTCAAGAGCAACTTTTGAATTTCTTTAAAAAGAAGACAACAAAAAAGGTATGATTTTTCCTTCATTAGAATTTAAAAACATTCCCCTGACATAATGTTATTGTGCTGTATGTGTAACTGTGAGGGATTGAGAGATGATAGGAGAGCTGACATTATCGAGTCATCGACCTTGCAAAAACCATCTTGAGAGTCCAAAAGCATTCACTGCGCGATGAAGTCTATTAGAATACAGTTAAAATAACCTTATAATTCAAGCAATTAAAGAAAAAAATACCTATGTGTGAGTTTTTATATTCATTGCACAAGCAATGTACTTTCTGAATATCAGTAGGCCTACATGCGCGAGCACAAATTTGCTATTCATTTTATACAACAGTGCATAGTAACACGGTGTTTCGTTCCTTGAATGAATCAGTTTTTGAACGAACCAAGTGAGCCAGTGATTAAACGGCCCATTCAGATGGGCACTTTCACTGCATCCCAATGTGCATACTATCCAGCCTATCTGCCTTAAACAGTATTGAAAATTACTAATATCACATAGAATTTAGGATGGATAGTATGCACATTGGGACGCAGGCTTGTTTCATTTCTAATTGAATCAGCCGTTTTGAACGAATCGTTTGATTTGAACGATTCAATCAATCATTAATCAAAACAGGGGCTTGCTGCCACCTACTGGTGGTTTTATTCTCATCATTATTTATCCATGACAGGCCTAAACCAGCCAAGGTCTCAGCACAAAAGCACATTTAGCAAAATATTGTTTAATTATCAATATTGACCAAAATGACTCAATTTCAGGCCCAAGAAGAAAAAAAACTTATAAATAATAGTTAATTTAATAAGGCAAATTTTGCATTAAATAAAAAACAACTTTTGATTTTAAAAACATATTAGATGTTAAAAAGAACACTAAGATTAATAAATGCTGTAGATGTATTGTTAGTGTTGTTAATTGCTAAACTAGTGTAGTTAACCATATTGTAATGTGTTACCAATGTATTTGAAAAATCCCAGAAAATAAACTATGAAGGCACGGAAAAGAAAAAAAGCTAAAGTCTTCTTTTGTTGAATTCTGTTTGTGCATGATTCTCAGTTATCTGCAGAGTATTATTTTTTTCTTTTGCACTACAGTTATCCTCTTTCAGCTTATCTCACTGAGTCTTCAGGCAGATGCAGTTATTTTTAATAAATCATTCAGAGCTATGAAGCACTTAGCCAAGGTCAAAAATGCTGTGGGCAGTGTTGAACAGAGGCTGAATAGCTACTCTAGTAACACTTGGTGGCACAGCGAAATGGAGTCCATGAACAAGCTGTTTACTGCACTGTTAATTGCAGAGTAAAAGAGCCTCTTTAAGAGAGCATTGAAGCTCCTTGCCGGTGACCTTGGACAACATTTCACAGTCTTCGAATGTAAACAATGCATTACCTGAATATGTCAAGTTTATTTATTTTTTTCTTTACATAAATCTATCTTTCTGTTTTGTCTGTAAGATTTCAGGTCAAATCTTATGTGCCCTGAATGCCTTGAAAAGAATCATTGCAGTTGGGCTGATGTACGACCCTGAATGAAACAACTTGTCATGCCCTTCATGTATGTGTCTTGCACACGTATAATCAGCAAGTGTGCATCTGACACAATGTCTCCTGTGTTGACATGTGTCTTCCAGGATAGGAGAAAAGGCAACATAGCAACAATTATGGGTGCAGAGCATACAAGCTAACAGAATACTGCATTAATAAAGACGCAGCAAAATGATTTTACATTTTAACCAAATTAAATATAATTAATTAAATATAATTAAATGTGACTTAGCTAGGATATGAAATACATCAGTTGTTCCAAATATATGTATGAAGAGTCCATTTGCAAAAACCAATAACTCTTATTATAAAATTTATTTATTTATTTTCAGAAATCTTTTTTTTAATTGCGCATTCCAAGTAATATAAATCAAACTGCAGTTGGGTTGTTTTGATTAAGTAATAATAACTTAAACAAATACAGGTAATTTACAAAATAAAAGTTAATTGAAAGTATTATACATTTTTTTTTTTACATATTAAAAGTTTGTTTTATAGCAAAAGCAGATAACTCCAACAGTCGTTTTTTTTTTGGCAAAAGCAGATAACTCCACATTTCATGTTTTACTTTTTTTTTTTAATCTTTGTTTATATAGGCCTATATATTTGTGCCTTTTTTCATTTTTGCAAATGATTTGCAGCTGCCATGCCACAGATCACGAATAAACGTGACGAACCAATGCAACAAGAGTGAACATTTGTTGGGATTCTATCCAAAAATGGTAATTTTATTGATGTGTGTTTTATGAGATGGAAAAATAATAAATATTAATACATGCATATTTGCATGCATACATAAAGTATGTGTGTGTGTGTATATATATATATATATACAGTATATAATCTCAGTATAAATTCATAGTGATATGTAAAAGATATAAGAGCCTTTGTCTCAAGAGGACTCTAGTTTAAATCTGACTTGGGTTACGTCCCAGGGGTGTGTTTCCCAAAAACATAGTTAGCTAACTATGGTCGTTAATTCCATTGAACTCTATTGGTAATGATGTAACTTGTGACCATAGTTGCTTTTGCGAAACGCATCCCAGGAAATAAAAACCCACAAAAATAGCATAAGTCCAAAACCACTGAGACAAAGAAGAGCCATTGCTCCCCTTTAGATATACTAAGTTATGTAAAAAAATCTGGAAAAAAAGATCCTGTTAATTGGTTCATAAGAAAGTGAAAAAAAGTTGTGCACATTATGGTTTTGTGTTGCATAAGTTGTTATGTTGTTAAATTAATTTATATATATATTTGATTTACTACTTTGATAGTGCCACTGATACAAAACTCAAACAGAGGAGAGTAAAAAGAGCTGTGTCACTTTTTACTCAGGTTGTTCTCCAAGCAGGAGCAATGAGTTGAACAAAAATGAACTAGGATTATGCCTATAGTGCCTTCAGTGTGTTTGATTTTTTTAACATGTATTTTATACATTTTTTCACCAACAATTCACTATTTTTAGATTTGAATATTTTCTTTCAAATAAAATGCACTTTACCTACCATGTAGAAAATGTACTTTGTCTTGCTAACAACAGTTTGTAGTGTAAAAAAATAAAATAAAAATGTTTATTACCTTTCTCGCGCAAAGCTCTTAATCACAGACAGCCGTATATGGAAACATCCTAAAAATATAGTAACACAGTAGATTAAGGAGGTGACACATTTTATCCACTGCTACTCTCACTATCTTATCAAAAACGTTTTTATATCACATCTCTGTGTGACAACTCTTAAAAGGTTTTTTTTTTTTTTTTTTGTGCTCAAACAAGCATCAAGAGGAAATGATTATTTAACTTTTACCTTGAAGCTACACCTGAAATGATGACGGAAGCTAGGGGATCAGGACAACATTACTCATGTGTCTTCATTATTTCTAGGTAAGCCTGCTGGTAGGGCATTGATCCGTAAGGAAAGATGCTCGTGAAGAGCAGCACAGATGCTATCACATATTGTGTGACTCTTGATATAAAATGTATAAAATACATGTTAAAAAAATCAAACACACTAAAGGCACTATAGGCATAATCCTAGTTCATTTTTGTTCAACTCATTGCTCCTGCTTGGAGAACAACCTGAGTAAAAAGTGACACAGCTCTTTTTACTCTCCTCTGTTTGAGTTTTGTATCAGTGGCACTATCAAAGTAGTAAATCAAATTGTAACTAACAGGTAGACTACTAAAGGTAAAAACCCCAGGCAGCTGACTTCAACACTCTGCTCACCTCATTTGATCTCAAGCGAGTGTTTACTATGGCTACTCACAAATCAGGTAACCAACTGGACCTCATCTACACATGCTATTGCTCCACTGACAACACTTTAGTTACTCCACTGTACACCTCAGACCACTTCCTCATCACTTCTAACCTCACACTAACTCCTGACACAGCACACACTCCTCCACAGGTCACCTTTCAATGTAACCTACGTTCACTCTCTCCCTCTCGCCTATCCTCTATGGTTCATCCTCACTTCCTTCACCCTCTCAATTTTCAGCACTGGACACAAACAGTGCTACTGATACTCTTTGCTCCACTCTAACATCTTGCTTAGACAAATTTTGCCCACTTTCATCCAGACTAGCACGCACTACCCCTTCTGCCCCATGGCTGTCCGATGTTCTCCGTGAACATCACTCTAAACTCAGGGCTGCAGAGAGGAAATGGCGCAAATAAAAAAACTCTACCGACCTTAGTGTGTATCATTCACTCCTCTCTTCCTTCTCTGCAAATGCCTTCACTGCTAAAACGACATACTTCCACAACAAAATTAACAACTGTTCTGACTCTCACACACTTTTCAAAACTTTCTCTTCTCTTCTCTTCTCTTCTCTGTCCTCCTCCCCTTCCTCCTTCATCAACTCTTACAGCTGATGACTTTGCAATTTTCTTTACAAATAAAACAAGAACCGTCAGTAACCAATTCCCCACTTCACAAACTGATGATAACTTCATAACGACTAATACACGCTCTGTCTCCTCTTTCTCTCCACTCTCGGAGACGGATGTTTCCAAACTTATCCTTTCCAATCATCCTACTACTTGTCCACTTGATCCTATCCCGACTCACCTCCTTCAGGCCATTTCTTCTTCAGTCATACCTTCGCTTACTCACATTATAAACACCTCTCTTCACACTGGTACATTTCTCACAGCATTTAAGCAGGCTCGGGTAAGCCCACGGCTTAAAAAAACTCTCTAAATCCAGCACTTTTAGAAAACTACAAACCGGTATCCCTTCTTCCATTCATTGCAAAGACACGAGCGAGTTGTGTTCAACGAACTCTCTATGTTTCTTGCACAGAACAACCTCCTGGACAGCAACCAATCTGGCCTGAAAAGCAGCCACTCAACTGAGACTACCCTGCTCTCGGTTACTGAAGCCCTGAGACTGGCAAGAGCAGCTTCCAAATCCTCAGTAATCATCTTGCTGGATCTGTCTGCTGCTTTTGACACAGTTAACCACCAGATTCTCCTGTCCACCCTCAGAAAGTTGGGCATCTACGGACTCCGCACTCCTGTGGTTCAAGTCCTACCTCTCAGGTTGGTCCTTCAGGGTGTCTTAGAGGGGTGAGGTTTCTAAGTCACAACTTCTTGCTACTGGAGTTCCTCAAGACTCAGTGCTTGAACCACTTCTCTTCTCCATCTACATGTCGTCATTAGGTTCTGTCATTCAGAAGCATGGCTTTTCTTATCACTGCTATGCTGATGACACTCAACTCTACTTCTCATTCCAACCAGATGATCCG
>NW_015505339.1:713732-726912 GCF_001515645.1 Sinocyclocheilus grahami | reverse complement strand
CTTCAGGCCATTTCTTCTTCAGTCATACCTTCGCTTACTCACATTATAAACACCTCTCTTCACACTGGTACATTTCTCACAGCATTTAAGCAGGCTCGGGTAAGCCCACGGCTTAAAAAAACTCTCTAAATCCAGCACTTTTAGAAAACTACAAACCGGTATCCCTTCTTCCATTCATTGCAAAGACACGAGCGAGTTGTGTTCAACGAACTCTCTATGTTTCTTGCACAGAACAACCTCCTGGACAGCAACCAATCTGGCCTGAAAAGCAGCCACTCAACTGAGACTACCCTGCTCTCGGTTACTGAAGCCCTGAGACTGGCAAGAGCAGCTTCCAAATCCTCAGTAATCATCTTGCTGGATCTGTCTGCTGCTTTTGACACAGTTAACCACCAGATTCTCCTGTCCACCCTCAGAAAGTTGGGCATCTACGGACTCCGCACTCCTGTGGTTCAAGTCCTACCTCTCAGGTTGGTCCTTCAGGGTGTCTTAGAGGGGTGAGGTTTCTAAGTCACAACTTCTTGCTACTGGAGTTCCTCAAGACTCAGTGCTTGAACCACTTCTCTTCTCCATCTACATGTCGTCATTAGGTTCTGTCATTCAGAAGCATGGCTTTTCTTATCACTGCTATGCTGATGACACTCAACTCTACTTCTCATTCCAACCAGATGATCCGACGGTAGCTGCTCACATTGCAGCCTGTCTGAGAGACATTTCTAGCTGGATGAAGGACCATCACCTTCAGCTCAACCTTACTAAGACAGAACTACTTGTGGTTCCTGCAAACCCATCGTTTCATCACAACTGCGCTACACAGCTGGATTCGTCAACCATAACTCCTTCCAGGAAAGCCAGAAACCTAGGAGTTGTGATAGATGATCAGTTAAGCTTCACAGACCATATTGCTACAACGGTCTGGTCCTGGAGATTTGCCTTATACAACATTAGGAAGATTAGACCCTTCCTGTCAGAGCAAGCTACACAACCTCTTGTCAAATCTCTTGTTCTCTCCAGACAGGACTATTGTAATGCTCTCTTGGCAGGCCTTCCCGCATGATCTATCAAGCCTCTGCAACTGATCCAGAATGCAGCAACAAGAAGTGGTCTTCAATGAGCCAAAAAAAGCTCATGTTACTACTCTCCTCATCAGGTTACACTGGCTACCAGTAGCCGCTCGCATCAAATTCAAGGTACTGATGCTTGCCTACAAGACAACCACTGGCGCTGCACCAACATACCTAAACTCGATAGTTCAAACGTATGCGCCCTCCAGAAGCTTGCGTTCTGCAAGTGAACGGTGCCTTGTGGTGCCATCCCAAAGAGGCTCAAAATCACTCTCACAGACATTTTCCCGGACTGTGCCCAGCTGGTGGAATGATCTCAATTCGAACAGCTGAGTCTTTAGCCATTTAAAAAAAAAAATCTAAAGACACATCTTTTTCGCCAGCACCTGACCAACAAATACTAGAACTTACTTCTGTTCTGTTCTATTCCATTCTATTATCAAAAAAAAAAAAAACTCGTCATGGTACTTGTATACTGTTGTTGTTCTCTCGTTGGTCTGATTGCTTCTATTGTACTCATTTGTTAGTCACTTTGGATAAAAGTGTCTGCTAAATGATTACATGTAAATTTAAATGTAAATGTAATACAATACGTTAATTTCATAAATAGCTAACACTTTATTTTACATGTACTTCACTAGTAAATTATGCATAATCAAAAGCAAACGAACCCTAAAACAAAACCTAATCCTAACCCTATAGTAAGTACACATTGTTATTCAATATTGCTCAGTATCCAATTGTATAATTACACTGTAATAAAGATAATATTCAAATGATGTGCAAACCATAAATAAATTATTAAGTCAAAATATGAAAGGAACATTAAAGGGATAGTTCACCCAAAACTGAAAATTCTGTCATCATTTACTCACCTTCAAGTTGCTTCACACTGGTATGAGTTTATTTCTTCCATTTAACACAAACAAAGATATTTTGAAGAATGTTGGTAACCAAACATTTGACAAATGTCTACTGTTAACTGTTTGGTTACCAACACTCTTCAAAATATGTAATTTTGTGTTCAACAGCTGAAAGGAATTAATTAAAGGGGTGGTTCATTGCGATTTCACTTTTTTAACGACAGTTAGTGTGTAATGTTGCTGTTTGAGCATAAACAATATCTGCAAAGTTACAAAGATGAAATTTCAATGTAAACTGAGATATCGTCTTTTAAAATACTGGCAGGTTAATGCCTACAAAAACGGCTGGGAGAGACTACAACAAGTTACTTCCCGGGTTCATGACATCACAAAACCAGATAAACCCGCCCTCGGGAAAAGGCAGCAAAGGGGGTGAGGCCATGCTGCGCTGCTTTAGAGAAGAGGAAGAGAAAACTAGAGGTGCACATAACAATCTATTCATATATGAATCGCGATTCTGTCTTCTAACGATTCTAATGGATTTTACAAGTTTCAAAATCAATGTTAAAGCAGCAGTTATTAATACTGTTCCGCACGTCCCCCAGCTCTGCACATGCTCTGCATCTCTCTCTCTCTCTCTCTCTCTCTCTCTTTCTCTCTCTCATTCAGCTCAGCTCCAATAATGAACTGTTCCAATTATACACTAATTTCCACATAGCTATGATAAGCGTTAAACATGGACGCGCATGCAGTTGCCGTACTGTATTAAAGCTTCAATCAGGATAAAACCCTATATTAAAAGCTAACATAAGCAGTAGCATTTACAAATAACAGCGTATCTAAAAGTATTAGACAACAACAAACAAAAAACATAGGACTTCCATTAAAAGCTGTGCTTGCACAGGTTCTGCACGATCCTCTTCAATAATATCCTCTGTTTCTCAATCGGGCTCAAACTGATAAGTGATATTAACGACGCCATTGTTTACATTACAACATTGCACATGCAGCTGAGGTGAGGGGCGGGACGTTTAGACGCGCACTAGAGGTGGTTTAGCCAATCACAACACATTGGGCTAGCTAACCAATCAGAGCCCATCGCATATTTCTGAGGGAGGGGCTTCATAAAAGAAGGAAATGATCAGGGTGTTTCTCAGAGAAGGGACAGAGCGGTGTGGAATAAAGGTAAATTATGTGAAAAATAATGTTTTTTTTTTTTTTAATTAAGCATTAACACATGTTAGACTGCACCCCATAAACACAATAAAGCCTTGAAAAAAACAACAACTCTTGGGTGAGTAAATGATGAGTTAGGGGTGAACTATCCCTTTAACGAAACACAGGGCTACAACAAATACCTTAAACTACCCTCAGTCTCCTCACTATTATTCTTTCCATCTTCTACTTCAACTCTGACTTCAGTAATGATATCTTGAATGGAGATTCTCCTAAAGCTGTTTTTGTGAGCGGTTGCTCTGGTACTTTATGGAACTCGGACACAGCTGTCAGTGCAGCTGAGAGGAGGGGAGAGAGGGGGCTCCTCATTCTGTCTCCTGCAGTCTACATCGATCATTCTCCAAGGGGAGGCTGTGGGAGCCCTCTCTGTGAACCCAATCAAAGGGAGTGTTCATCGAGACACCAAAAAACACATTCATGCCTGGGTTAACCTCCAGCAAGCACAAACAGTAATTTACCATTCTTCAAGCTCAACGTTATCTAAAGCCCTGTTTCCACCGCAGGAACTTTACCCAGGAACTAGGAACTTTGGGTTGGTACTCGGTGTGTTTCCACCACAGGAACCAGGATCTAAATAAAGTTCCGGGTAAAAAATTGCTCCTCAGAAAGTCCCTGCTCGCGAGGTAGTACTTTTTCAAAGGTCTGGAACTTTCGGGGATGGGACTTGGGCGCTAAACATGCTGATTGGTTGACGCAGCATTGTGATTTCAATCGTCATTTATTTGGATAGTTTTCAAAATATTACTGTTATTGTGACATGAAATGTACTTTTAAAAGTATTTCAGGCGAAAATGTAGTTGTTTAAAACTCAAATCTGCGGTTTAATTATAAAGACAGCGCCTATTTAAAAATGTGTTTCGCCGATTTCGGAGACGGTCAGCTCCACGTGATCAGCGGGCGCTCAGTGCTCATGTTTCCTGACCAGGGGCGCATTTCCCGTACAACTACGTAACTCGCTGATTAACCACCATAGTACGATGCATCGTTGTGGAAACTAACTAGCTAGTCACGACTGTTTCCTAAAACCATGGTACCTGTGTCGCAGATCCATCGTTTAAACCACGTTGGTTTGAGCTGTCGTTATGACGTTGTTCTACTTCTTCTTCGATCTAATAGCCGACTGGTGCAATGAGCATATATTGCCACCTACAGTAATTTTATTTTATTTTCTCTTTTCTTCGACTCGAATTACGCTTTTGAAATGACGTTACGTAGGAGTGGAGTAATAATGCAACATTAATTTGTTCCGCAATAAATTATATACATACACACACACACACACACATTTGTAGATTGTAATTCTGTAAAAACAACAAAATCACTCACTTATTTATACATTTTTGTTAATTTATTTGGGTACATTAATTTACTATAAAAATACTGTGATTTGAGTTTTAACACTTAATATAAGACAAACTCACCTTATCTTCGCGCAAACGAAACAAAGGCTGCGTTCCAATCGGCATGATTAATGCTTTCAGAGGGCATTTCGAAGGGAGAATAATTTCGAGGGCCACGCTGCTATATAGTTTCAAACTGAATTTGTAACAAAAAAAATATTTAAAGGCGAATTAGGTAAGACATAAGCACCACAACTTTAACACCAAAAATCCAAACCACTCAAAGTGGATGGTGAAATCTTTGAAAGGAATAGAGCATAGGGTCGATAACTCTGAATAGAACACCCCAAACTAACAACGACCTATGCCTCTAACCACAGGTGAAGAGCTGTCGTTCCAACGACACAAGTTTGCGATGCAGTTTGCGAATGTTCGCTTGAACTATGGTTTCGGGAAACACCGAATCGTTGAACTATGTTGATAACGACGGAACATGCTTTTGGGAAAATG
Source organism: Sinocyclocheilus grahami (assembly GCF_001515645.1). Lineage (NCBI taxonomy): Eukaryota > Metazoa > Chordata > Actinopteri > Cypriniformes > Cyprinidae > Sinocyclocheilus > Sinocyclocheilus grahami. The sequence continues at coordinate 721,899 of NW_015505339.1, read as the reverse complement.
CACCCCAGAGCAGTCTCGACTCCGCTAGTCCTTCTGAAATTTGCAGCTGGTTCTGATGTCTCTTTAGTGGATAAACATAAAATATAATTCGTTTTGGGTAAATCTAACAGGTAATCTTTGGTCTTTATTCAATTAATCTATTAATATGTTAAAATGAAAATAAAAAGAGGCAATACTGTTTGATATAATATTTCGTTTAATTGTAATGTTGGCTATATACACATTTCCCTGAACTACATTTCTGCGGCTATTAATATGTTTAAATGAAAACGAAAGGAGGCAGTGGTGTTTGATATCATATTCCGTCTTATTGTAAATATGGGGAACATTGTATTAGCCAAGGCGAGCTGACTGACGTTATCAAGTATGTTGCTGTTTGCAGAATTTCCGGAATTGTCTCGACCCAATTTTTTTCCCGAAATTTGCTACTTTGTATTGAGAAACGCGCGCAGACCTACGTCACCAGACTATCTGCCTATTCGTCACGGTACTTTAGACCGCGATGGAAACGCAGACAGCAAGGGGGGGGGGAAGCGGCTTAAGCAGATCTATGTACTGATCCGTCTTATTGTAAATATGGGGAACATTGTATTAGCCAAGGCGAGCTGACTGACGTTATCAAGTATGTTGCTGTTTGCAGAATTTCCGGAATTGTCTCGACCCAATTTTTTTCCCGAAATTTGCTACTTTGTATTGAGAAACGCGCGCAGACCTACGTCACCAGACTATCTGCCTATTCGTCACGGTACTTTAGACCGCGATGGAAACGCAGACAGCAAGGGGGGGGGGAAGCGGCTTAAGCAGATCTATGTACTGATATTTTAAACAAAGATGTTGTTTAAAAACTAATATGCAAAACTAATGATTGCATAACTAATGAGAATATTTTTAATTAAAAATACAGATTCCTCTGAATTTTTGTTCAGGCTACATCATATGCTGTCACGTTATTTAAAGGGGTCATATGATGCGATTTCAATTTGTCCTTTCTCTTTGGAGTGTTACAAGCTCGCTGTAACACTGTTATGCTTGGTGCATAAAGAAGATCTGTAAAGTTGCAAAGACTAAAGTCTCAAATCCAAAGATATATTCTTTATAAAAGTTAAGAGTTAACCACGCCTACCTAAAACGGCTCGTTCTAACATGCCCCCACATATCTACCTCACTATGTGGGAAGATTTGCATAACGCCTCCCAAATGTTCACGCAAAGAAAGAAGGCATAACTTTTATTCTCACTGAAGTATTGTTGCCACTGCCGCCATGTCGTCAAGGCACTGTGTGCTTCTTTGTGAAAGCGAAACTACTTTGTTTGGTCTTCCAAAAGAGGACGATATCCGCTTCGTCATGCCTAGAGCTGATCTGTGCAGGTCGCTGAGGGAATACATCAACTTGTTGCTGTGGATCGCCGGATCGACTTTCACTGTGGACGAAGCGGAGTCCAGCCCGGGGTCGTCACATGTGGTTGCCACTCCCAGCAGTTCTGTCACAGTCTGTAAGTACATTTTAATTTAAAGGATTTGCCACTGATGATTCAAACGTGAGTTTTGGGCAGTGTAGAGTAGCAGTTGTTGTTTGTCATTTCCGTCACACGCTTGAGGTATTTGGCCAATCACAACAAACTGGATAGCTGGCCAATCACAGCACACCTCGCTTTTCAGGCCGATGAGCTTTGTAAAAATCGACGTGTTTCAAAAAGGCGGGGCATAGAGGAGAAACAATAATGTACAGTATGTGGAAAATAATGTGTTTTTTTTACTTTAAACCGCGTAAACACATTTCATTACACCAAATACACAAAATAATGTTATTTTTAGCAGCATCATATGACCCCTTTATTTAAATAGTTTATAGCCTTTTTAAGGGAAGAGGATGTTTTTTTTTTCCAAACAGATTTTCTATTGCCAATTTGCATAATTTCAAAGCAGTTTTCAATCTATGAAATAAAACTGATACTTTTTGCAATGCTTAACAAAATTTTTAATTATGCACATGATGTCATGCCTTTTTTAACAGCAGTTTTGCTCCAATCCCCTGCCAATTTCTTACTCTGATCTACACTGATTTCATACAAGGCCATTCTGCAATCCAACTGATGAAAATCTGTCATAGCAAAAGTTTGAGATTATTGAGAACACACGCGCACACACACACGCACACACACACAAATTAAACTCTGCAGTAGTAGTACATCTGCAGACCTCCTGTTGAAGACTTATCTTAAAGAGTAATGCTCTGTCAAGGCTGTACTGCAGTCATTCACAGTTCCTATTTGTTTCTGGATCTTTTTGCTTTCAGTCTCAAATGAACTGAAGTAGAGTGATTACATTACCCTGTGGTGATCATTCTGCTCTTTAGCCTTGAAAACTCCTTGGTCACTTCAGCAGTTTTTTGGGTCACTGTCCGGCTGCATGGCAGATGGGCATTTAATGAGTTTTATGACATTTGTTTGAGTCTGAGCCAATGCTTCTGCACACTGCAAATCTATTCTGCTTTCATCAGCAGCATCTTCAACAAAACAAATATGAACTGTCATGTTTTTACTTGTGAGCAGTGGCTTTCTTTCTCTGTACTTTCCATTTTTCATTATTGGAAAATGGCCATTCTTTAATTCACTGAAAAAAAGGAATCTCTTGGGAACCGTTGATGAGTTAAAAATTAACAGGAAAACTGTTTTTGTGTTTTTCTGTCAGCGAGAGATATCTTTGCCACCTAATTGTTCACAGCCTGATAGCAACTGAAAAATAACTTTGTTAAATAATTGTAAACAATTGATTTATTAAGTCATAAAATGTACAATAATATATAACACAACTTATGTAATATAGTAAAAAGGTATGGTGTGCATATTTGGATGCAGCCAAGCCTTTCCAGTAAAGCACTTCCAATTGAAGTCTGTGAGGCTAGGCATTGACTGATATAAATGCTTAAATGAAAAATTGGTTATTATATGTGTAACCATACGACTAATACGATAACATAACTTGCTTCTGTCTGTGCACTGATAGATGCTGTCTTTCATTTCCTGTCTTTTGTATAATAAGTTCCAGGATAACAGAAATAGAGTTTTTAAGAACATTCCACTCAACATAATTACATATTGTAGTACATATACACATACACAGATAGCTACAGACCTGTCTCTCTCCTTCCATTCAAAGTGAAAACTCTCAAACAAGTTGTTTTCAACCAGGTATCATTGTTTCTTTCACAGAACAACAAACTGGACGCAAACCAGTCAGGTTTCAGGAGTGGCCATTCAACTGAGACTGTGTTACTGTCAGTGACGGAAGCCTTGCAGATGGCAAAAGCTGATTCCAAATCATCAGTTCTAATTCTGCTAGATCTATCAATCATCATATCCTCCTGTCTGCACTCTCTTCACTGGGCATCACAGGAATTCCACTTTGCTGGTTTGAATCCAAGTTCACTGGTAGGTCTTTCAGGGTGGCCTGGGGAGGGGTGGTCTCCAAAGCACATCAACTGGTCACTGGGGTTCCTCGGGGATCAGTTCTTGGACCCCTCATCTTCTCCATATACACTACATCACTGGGTCCCATCATACAGGCACATGGCTTCTCCTACCATTGCTATACTGATGATACAGCTCTGTCTCTCATTTCAACCAGATGATCCAACGGTAGCTGCACGGATCTCAGGCTGCCTGGCGGACATCTCGGCATGGATGAAAGAACATCACCTACAGCTCAACCTGGCAAAGACTGAGCTTCTTGTCTTCCATTCCACTGCAACTTTACAGCATGATTTCACCATCCAGCTAGGTTCTTCTACAATTACCCCATCAACGTCGGTCAGAAATCTTGGTGTAATCTCGGATGACCAGCTGACCTTCAAAGACCCCATTGCAAAGACTGCTCGATCTTGCAGGTTTGCATTGCACAACATCAGAAAGATCAGACCCTTCCATCAAGCACAATCAAACTTCTACAAATGATTCAGAATGCAGCGGCACGACTGGTCTTCAGCGAGCCCAAAACAACCCATGTTACACCTCTCATTATCTCCTTGCACTGGCTACACTGATGTTTGCATATAGAACAGCCACAGGCTCAGCACCCGACTATTTCCACTCACTACTACGAATCTACATCCCCTCCAGAAGTCTGAGATTCGCTAGTGAGCGAATCTCAGAGAGACTCCAAAATCACTTTCCAGAACATTCTCGTTCACTGTTCCTGGCTGGTGGAATGATCTTCCCACCCCTATCCGGAATGCTGAATCCCTGACAATTTTCAAGCGACAGCTGAAAACTCATCTCTTTCGATGCTACTTGACTTCATCATAAATAAAAAATAAATAAATAAATAAATAAAAACTCTTTCTCTTTATTTATTCCTTCCCTTTCTAGCTTGTACTTATTTGAACAATGCCTAAAACTTGTTTTTACAAGCACTTCCTGTGACTGTTTGCCTCTTTAAGAAGAATCGCTTTATGTATTCCCCAATTGTAAGCTGATTTGGATAAAAGCATCTGCAAAATGACTAAATGTAAATATAAATGTAAATGTAAATGTACATATAACCAGAAGTAAGCTTAGAAAGGTATGTCATTCACTACGATGACTGAGAACTTTACTATTCATACAACAGTACTGCAAACTGCACATTTCTGATTTTAATCACTTTCCCCTATTTACTATCATTGTAAAGGGAACATAATTTCTGTTTGTTTTACAAAATGAGGAACCTGGAAAATTCCTAATCAAAATGTAATTGACCTGTTTTACCTTTTAGCTTTGAGGTTAACATCTATGTTGGTATCCTACTAAAGGTGGATCAAATACACTTGTATTATACATAAGCATGTAAAGCATACAGTCTTTCACTAGCAGGAGTCCAGAGATTTTTCTGAATCATCTTGCACTCAGATATGTATTCTTGTCCAATCAAATATGCACTAGAATGACTATTTCCACTCAATACCACCTGCCACTGAATAGCAATAGTAAGAAGCAAATCATGGTTCATGGCTGTAACATATGCCATGTCCTAATTACTGCGTGAGATGACAGATTCATGTACTTGAATTTGTCTCATAGCGCCAAATTGGATTCATATTTAATAACACCATTAATTAATTCATTTATTTCTGTATGTTGAAAAATCATTAGGTAACAGTCTCTGAACTAAAATTGTATATTAAACATATTAAAGTGATCATTTACTCACTCTCAAGTTGTTCCAAACCTGTATGAGTTTCTTTCTTCTGCTGAACACAAAATAATCTATTTTGAAGAATGTTGGGAAACAAACAGTTGATGATGGCCATTGACTTTTGGCAAAAATGGATACTGTCAACTGTTTGGTTCTTTAAAATATCGTCATTTGTGTTCAACAGAAGAATGAAATTGGAACAAGTGGAGGGTGAGTAAATGATGACGAATTTTTATTTTTGGGTGAACTATCCCTTTAAAGCATATTAAACAATTTGTCTGCTTGTAATTTTGCACCCCTCACATACTCTAGTCTGGATTTTTTTTTTTACAGACAAAAGGGAAATGTCCCATGTTATATTAAATATCAGTAGACTATTCTTGGAATAACGCTTGACCGATCAAATTTGTGTGAGCAAATTCATAATATTGCCAGTTATGAAAGAAATAGACTTTTTCACAATCAGTAGCCGTGCTTTTGGATGGAAGTTATCTACTAACATTCATTTTATTTAATTTTAGATTTGATTTGATTATTCTTTATTTTACACTTCTTCTTCTTGGTGTAAATACCTTACATGCTTTCTATGTATTGTAAGTTAATTGACACAAATTTGCTCAATCTCTCAAAGACTAATCATGTAGGTTAAGTAAGGGTAAAGATAATCCGTATACTCTCAATTCAATCCGACACTATCGGGCAGTCAACCCAGATCGACCATTCCCTGCAAAGTCTAATTATGTAGCTTCGGTGAATGTACAGATAATGCGTAAATCCGGACGCCTTGGCATGCGCCATACGTTCGTCTGTGCATTACTGTGATCCCGATAAGCCTCTCGGAGTTGTTCCTGCAACGCACCATGTCCGTTCTGACTCGTTTGTGCCATCTACAGATTTGCACAGCTCTGGAGAGCTTTTGATCACCGTCTACACGCGTTCGATACATGTTTCAACTGACCTGCACTCCTCGCAACCCATTCTTTTTCTTTTTTAAAACTAGGATCAATCGCTGAACTCGGGGTGTTTCTGGATATCGCTTTAGTTTGCGAACGGAATTGCGTGTGTGTACGTTAATGGATTCACTACTAAACAATGGAGAAACAGTCAGCAACTGAAATACGGGAATAAACGGTTGGCGTTGGGAGAGGAATGCACAATTTAACGAGAGATCTGGGATATTTGTCTGATCTAGAAGTGCGTGTGGCCGTTTTCAGCTCAACTTGGTGGAAACTACACAAGGATGGTGTGTTAGGACTCGGATTTCAGCGCAGGTCGGTGTGCAAACGAATGCACCTTGCTCCGTTTCTCTTTTCTTTACATGACACAATAAAAGATGTATTGAGACCGCAAAGGCTTTAAAGCGCCTCCGTTTAGAATTAAGTGGAATCAAGGCGAATGGATACGTCTCCAAGGTTTAAGGTAGGTGAAGGGCTTGTCACGCTGATTATTGAGCACCTGTCATTTGTAAAATAATTTCAAAACCATTACTAACACATCGACACGGCGTTTTTACATCAGTTAACGCGTTCAGTCGATTACAGTTGTACAGAAACTCTGCATTTGACGTGCTCGTTTTAACTACATATCACCATCGATCCTGAAGAAGGGTTTCTTGCACTTCCAAAAATGTTTAGATATTTGTGATAAAGAAAGTTGAGTTTACTAAAAATATACAAGATGTCCATTATTGGTTCTTTTTCAAGCGTCCGTTTGCAACCCAGCATAATTAACAGCTGAAATGTCTCACCGTTCTATTACATCTATATGATTTCCTGACCACCAAGTAGGTTTCACGTCTATAATTCCGTTGGCATAAATGTTTGAAGAGATTTATGTTGTTTGAGATGTAAAATCTGCCACAGTCTGAAGGCTTATTAATAATTGCTGCTTTTCATTGTGTTATTTCCAGTGCACAAACAGGCAATATATAATTCACATCGTGTTGTGTACATAGTAAGCTTATGCAAACTGATACCGTTTGTACTCACCTGTGTTCATGGGCGTGGTAGTTGAGTTTCTAATTATGGCTGCATACTTCTTATATTGCACTTGCTACAATGCTATTATAACCTTGTAAAGCATATAATTCACATGCACTGGGTGGCCATCGAGTGGCACAATACCACCCGAGTTCACACTGGCTCAGATAATTATAGTCTTTGCAAAACACACCACACAAGAACGGAGATTTCAGTACCACGGACAGCACCTGAGTCTAGTTTTACTTGCTTGCCATTTGCATTGCACAGCTATCTACCAATAGATCGCAAAGATGCCACTTGAATGAGAAAATTGTTTTATGGCACCTTAATGAGAATCTCTGGCAGATGTCAATGATGATTGGGAAGGCACAAAGAGCATTCACCTTGAGAGCCATCTCATGCAGCGTGTCAATGTCTGAGGAACAGATTCATTAGATGAACAAGCTTCTAGCACAAAGCCAATTTGATTAGGACTCACGTGCACTGCAGCTCTAATAAGTCCCCTCCCTTTGTGTACCTGCTCCCAACCTTTCCAAATATAACTGAGAACAAAGGCTGCAATTGTCAGGAGTATTTAAATATAACATCAGATCAAGCCTTTAGAGTATTGATTAGTGTGCTGTATCTATAGTTTCAGTGTATAATATAATATTTAACTAAATGTTGAAAAATATGAATTTGCCTCTGATGTGAATATGCTATTGCACACAAACCAGAAGAAATGCCTCAAGATGATACCATCAAATGGAAACCATAGGGTCAAGAAAGTGAGAAGAGTTCAAACCAATGGTCAACTTTTAAAGCCACTCCACCACTCAGACAATTGCTTCCAGCTGGCCTCTGATTAACCTTACATACACCATCTTAGCTTGGATTTAGCCACTTAAAAGGCTCTCATACCCTTCCAGTGGGCAGGACAGATGGTTTACCATCTTTACATGGGCTGCCCGCGCATAGCAGGGCTCATGTACTTGTCCCCCCTCCCCCTCCCCCCCCCCCCCCCCCCCCCCCCC
>NW_015505339.1:705187-712702 GCF_001515645.1 Sinocyclocheilus grahami | reverse complement strand
GCCGTGCTCATGTACTTGCCCCCCCGCCCCCTCCCCCTCCCCCTCCCCCTCCCTTCTGGTGTCAGTGTAAGACTGTTGACACAAATTTCCCATGGTGCCACCATAATTTGTATGCCAGTGTGCTCTGAACTGCTCAGCCTCATTTGTCTTCCCTATATCTAATATATGCAGTTATTCTATAGAAAGTGATGCAAATGGTGTATCGAATGGTGGTTTCCATTTCAATAGTTAATTCCGTAGTTCAGTAATATGTGAGGACATGCATATAAGGTCACTGTGTGTGATTGAACATTTCAGTTTATATGCTCCTTGCTGTACTGCTCATCTTAAGGAGCTGACATTATCTAGACTAAGACTGTGTAATCTCTGTCTGTCGGGCAATTATAATTTGAATTCTCAGAAGACAGAGATTATGCAAACTCTGAAATGGCCCTCCAGACTAAGATTCAACTAAAATCTACTATAAAAAATGCTGTAGAGGCCTCTGGGTTCTTAACTGACGTCCACTCAATCAGAGCAACGGAGGGCTAGAAGTGCTGCCAACCTAATCTCTGTGACTGGCAGTAAAATACTTACATTGCCTTAGCCCACAGGGGATTAGGGAAATTTCCCTAATGAATTTACAGTTAAAGCCTCTCACCCACTGGACCCAATTTACAGAGCCCTCTTTGAAGCACCCTGGACCCTGCTTATAAATGCATCAGTCTGGAGTGAGCATTACGCCAGTGCTCGAAGATATCTTTGCAGGACTCTTTATTTATTATTTGTTTGTTAGTTTTATAAAGACTTGAATATATATATATATATATATATATATATATATATATATTTGAAGTGGATCAAAAAAGTTCATCAAAGTTGTCCTTCATGACACTTTTTTTTTTCCAAAATCCAATAAATCCATTTAATCAATATAAAAGTTATTTTTCATATTGAAACTGTTGAAAATACACAACATATTAAGTTGATCCACATATGAAAGCCTCTGAACTTGGTCAATACTAATCTTATATACAGGCACTGGACTAAAAATACATTCAATCAGTCATCGCTCCCAAAATGAATTCAACGGGACATCTTGTTAATGCCATAAATTAATTACAACAATGAAACAAAATTTCATCATGAACATACATGAACAACAATATCACATTAAACCACAGAAATTCCAAAATGACATTTCCCTTACATTCAACGTCCAAAATTTACACTGTCAAGCCAAGCAATATCGCATTCATAATCGAGTGGGACTCATCTACGATTATGACCGTGATATTGCAGTGATCTACGGCTCTGTGTATTAAATGCCGCTCCATCTGAAAGCACGTAATTGAGATTTACTATTAATCACAGAACCGGCTTTACTGACGAGATGCGCATGACAATCACATGCTATTTATCGTGCAGCCCTAAGTTTGTTTGTTGATCACAAAGTACAATATAGATGAGGAAAACTAGGGTGTATTCAAAGCACCGCCATTACTGTATACAGTGCGTGGAATGGTGCGCTGTGATTGTTTGAGAGGATATATCGCATTCTGCAGAGATGGGAGACTGGCGTTTGTCGTGGTTTGGAAAGAAAGGGAGAAAACATGACAGTATAACTCGGCGGATATCGCATTTTGCATAAAATTAAAAATTGACTTTTCAATACCGACCAGATACAATACGGATTTTGGCGGAAACTATTTAAAAAAAAAAAAAAAATCATATCTTCATATCTTCTTCATCCTAGCGTATTTTCTGCGTTGGCGCAGGGTCCGCTTGTTTGCACGCCTTTTGCCACTTAGCTTGGTCCAGGGCATCATCAGGGGGGACATTGACTGAGTGCATGTCCTCCTCCAGGCGATCGAGCCACCGCTTCTTTGTCCGACCACGCGGTCGTTGTCCAGGTGGGTATAGGTGGTATGCTGTTTTCACCACTGTATCATCACTGCTTCTGATGATGTGGCCATACCAGCGGAGTCGGGCTTCACGCATCTTGTCGACTATGGGCATTCCTGACACGGTCGAATCGTGTGAGGCCGAGAGATCAACGGAGCATCTTCATCTCCATACCGTGGATGATCTGCTCATGCTTAGTGGTGGCTGGCCAACACTCAGAACCATTTAGTGCAACTGGGTGTATGACGATTTTGTAGATCTTGCCCTTGAGTTGTGTGGCCAGTCACAGAGAACACCTGTAACTTGTCGCCATTTGAGCCACGCCACGTTGACCTGTACACGGGCATCGGGGAGGGAGTCGCCGTCGCTCCTCATGAGCGAACCTAGATATTTAAATTTGGTAACCTTGTTCAGTGGCTGCCCTGTAACTCTAATTGTCCCGTCAATCTGGGGCCCGCACACCATGTACTCTATATACTATATACTGTATATATAGTATGTATACTGCATTAAAATTACAACACAGCACCACACAGTACCATAATGTCCAAAAAACTGTCAAATAAGGTTATAATAAACACTGTTCATTTAATATTTCTTAATATTCATTTTTTATAATTATTAAGTATATGTACTTAATAAATATTATATATGCTTAATATTTATTAAGTACCTATATTCACTTACTATAGGCTTAAGATTAATCTTAGGGTTTGGTTTAGGTTTAGTTGCTTATAACTACTGTTATTACTATAGTAATTAAAGTATAATAGCATTACTATAGTACATGTGGCGTGTAACTACCTCACCTTAAAATAAAGTGTTACCGTTTATTTTTAATGATATTTCTTGAGAATTTCAGATTTTTCTTCCTAAAATTCTACAGTAATTAAACAATTTTTAAATCTGTTTAATACATCAACATCTGAATGAGAATAAACCTGCTGTTTAGGGGCCAATCTGAAACAGCTATGCCACATTCTGTAAGTATTTTGTCATCATCTAGCGTCTTATTATAAAACTAATGTGTCATGACCAATAATACTGCCTTTGGTGGTAAAAGATCATGACCATCAGAGCTGGTAATATTTTCTGGGTTCTACAGTGTACAGGGTCAGATAGTCACTAAGATATAATCATTTTTTATAACCATTGTGACAGAGAAAAAGGCAATGTGTGTATAAATGTGTAGCAGTGTGTTTGTGCAAGTCTTGGTATATGTGTGCATGGTCAAGTCAACATTTCAAGTTGTCAAATGTACTTATACAGCACTTTTCGCAATACACATTGTTTCAAAGCAGCTTTACAGAAAATCATGATGGTAATGTTTAAAATATCGTATTACCCTTTTGCAGTCACATTTAGAAGATTTGAGCTGGGCAATGATTTAGTTCATATTTAGTAATGCTAAAAGTGACCAAGCATTGAGATGTGCTATTTGGTATATTGCATGCATCTGGATAAAGCCGGACATTCTTATACAGTATATCCAACAACTGTGGGGAAAATAGAATGTAAAAAAAAGATAACACCATATTTAAACAGTCTGTGAATTTTGCAAGCATGTGCAAGAGCGAGTGTACTTGTCTTCTTGAAGATCAGCAATAAATAACTTAATGGACTCATTGATTGGTGTTTGAAAATGCTCCCAGACATTCCTTAATTACACAAAACAAAAACATCCGCTTAGACTGCTTTCACTGCATAATAAATGTTAGCAGAACTCGCCTATTATTTTTATGCCTAACCAAAACTTATTTTAAATCATAACAATAACAATTGTCTTGCTGAATATGTTTAAGTGTGCAGGCTGACTGTGAGAATTTTAATATCTTATGGTCTGGTATTTGTAAGTATGTGGCATATGCATTCGAAAATTAGCACATGGTAATTTTCTTTTGGTTATGCCACATAAATAAGTATGTTCAGGATATCACATTAACTTAAACCTTTGATCTAGATTGTGATGCTAAACTGGATCCAGTGAGGTGGCCCTCAGCATAAGCCATTTACTGGTTTTCACTGTCCATTAAAAAGATTGTGATCACTTTCCCTTTGGGGAAATGAACTGATCTCGGGTCAGATTTGATGATAAAGGCGATGATGAAGAAGCGGCTTTTAAGAGCTGAATTCTGACAAAAGCAGAAAGTAACTGGAGCAATGGCACCTCAGGGACAGTGAATGGAAAGGAGCTAGGCCATGCCCTGCAGCCACACACTGAATTAGAGACCCCTCCTGGGACTCGGGGGAGCAGTTCTCATCTCACCGTGAAATATAAGAACATCATTACTCCCACCCACGATCAGAGGTTCCTAAAGAGATGAGGCCTTTGTGATCATGTTCAGGCATGGAATGGAGTCAGGTTTATAACTTAATTTCTCCATTTCCCCAACATATCAAAAGGGCCCTCAGGCATGTGCTATTTGCATAACTAATGTTAAGATTACACTATAGCTGTTTAGTGTAAATAGTATTAATAGTGCACTAGATTTGAGCATTTTCAGAAAAAAAGCAAAAACAAATCAACAAATATTTTTATTCAACCAACTAGATATTTGATGGAAAATCAAAGGATTTGATGATCAGAACATAGTAACTACAGTAATTAAGCCATGTTCAATGGGGGCGGGCGCTTTACCCCACAGACTACGTTTGAAAAAAAAAAAAAATCTGTCATTCTGAAAATATGATTATATTTTTCTTAATTAACACATGCTCCGCTCCCTATCTACAGGCCGAACTGTTCTCATATTATATATAACTGTGATGTTCTACAAAACAATATTACTGCCGGAAATTAGATAATTTACTGTAAAAAATGTTCTCTCAGGTATATCACCACTGTAAGCTTCTTGGTGAATACTTCTACATCACTCTTGTCAACGTAGTCCATAGTTACAATAAAGATGTATCTTGACTTTATCTTGTGGTTATTTTGAGAAAAACAGTAGGGGGGGATTGGGGGCATTTTACTCCATGGGGACGTTTTCCCCCACTCTACCCTATGTGCACATTTCATACTTTGGTTTTGTTTTTATTTTATTTTATTTTATGGTTTTAGTTTTAGTTTTAGTTTCAGTTAACGGTAATAACCAATCAGCATGAAACTGAAGTTATGATCTCCTTTTCTTCCCTATTGTGACTTATATCTGAATAAAACTGCTATTTGAATGAGAAAAAAAAAACTGTAGGGCGGCACTTCTGTTTCTGGTAACACTTTACAATAAGGTTCATTAGTTAAACATTAGTTAATGTATAAACTAACATGAAATAACCATGAGCAATACATTTGTTACTGTATTTACTAATCTACGCTCACGTTAGTTAATAAAAAATACAGATGTTCATTGTTAGTTTATGTTAGTTCACAGTACATTAACTAATGTTAACAAGATTTTAATAATGTATTAGTAAATGTTGAAATTAACATGAACAAATATTAATAAATGCTGTATAAGTGCAGTTCATTATTAGTTCATGTTAACTAATGTAGTTAACTAATTAACCTTATTGTAAAGTGTTACCCTTTTTCTTTATTGAATCATTTGATTGTTGTCGTTCGATATTTTACCACAGGTAAAACTGAAAGCTCACAAACTCTAAAACAGTTTGTTAAGATCATGTTTCGATAGCATTTAAAATTTAAAATAAGCAATATCATCTGACAACGTTATCATAAAAAAAAAATTTCAGGCTGGTGCAGTCAATATGCATGTATGTTCTGGAGTAAATAAATATAAAAAGACAAGCTTTTACATACTTACAGTCTGCCAACCTCTGCATGTGGCAATGGGAGCCCTATTCCTTTGTTATATTCCCTGAGGGATGCTTGTGTACTCATGCTTGAGTTCATAATGTCCAGAAAAACCAATGTACTACAATGCCACCAGGGTTTTACAGCACATAAACGATCACACTAAAAAGAAACTGAATGTTTAGACAAGAGGCCAGAGTATCATATGTGGTTTTATCATCCACCCTTGGGCAGTTGGATCCAGCTACATTTAACATTGATGTTCAGATTTGTATCAGAGCGTAATACACCAGATATGTATGCATGGTAAAGACATCAGATGTTTTTGGACACTGCCTTTCTCTGGTCTCACATTCTGAAGGATTATAGGAAGGGGGGTGGGGGCTATAGCCCCTTAGGAAATTGTTAAAACAGTTTCGCTCTACGGCCCGAAAATGGAGAGCTACTTGTAGAGTGGCAGGGCGATAACATTCAGGCTCAGCTGGGGACGTTGGCTCTGTGAGGCTGTAATTTAGAAAGGATCCAAGGCTTATCAGTCGGCATACTGGTGTTGGCGAGAAAAAAAAAAAAAAACTCCAGGGATGAGTCACTCATAGCTAACAACACACACACACACACACACACACATAAGTTCTGTTCCAAAACAGAAGCTAAGCTAGCAACATGTGGTTATAATAAAAGGCTATTTACACCAAGAATGATAATTATTAGTGTAACTATAAATGATTATACATTCACTATAATTGCTATACTGTATAATTCTATAATTCTATAAATAGCAAGGTACACACCACAGCTATAATGCTTTTCTTTTTCCAGCTGATGAGCAATAAACACGTTGACAGTCAATCAGAATCCACCCAACTTTAAAGAGCCTGAGCATTTGAAGTGGCAGCTGATACACTGTAAGTGCAGTTTTAACAAACCACAAAGTAATCATCTTATTGTTTACATTTAATGTAAAATAAATAACAAAATATCAATATTCAGGGAGTCTACAATATACACCAAGACATTGTCTATTAAACACATCTACATATTCTAAAGATCTCTGAGCCTGTAGTAGTAGAGATACATAAAGACTAGACAAGTTGTTTTATGAATATATGTACATACTTTGATGATATATAAATTATAAATTTTAGTGCAAGTTTAAGAGCAAAAAAAAAAAGTTTCACTTTCAAGCAATACTGTTAATGTTGTTTATTAACATTATGCAAAAATTCAGGGAAATAATAAAAGAAGATTAGATTCTTACCTAGCACTGGTATTATAGTTTCAGAGGTCTTACTGATTAGTTTTATTTATTTACTTACTTTCTTTTTTTCCCCCATTGGACAGCAAAACAGTCTAGAATGAAAATAGAATGGGCAGTCAGAGAATTTGCATGCCATGACAATGCTACTTATGATCCTCAACAAAGGTCAAAGTAAATGAAAATGTTATGGAAAATAATAATTTACTGCCATCACAGAGATCCAATCCAGACAGGATTAGATTACTCTGAGGACCTCAGAGTTAGCTGAGCAAAGTACTTTACCGCATAGTTCCTCCAACAAAACAAAACAATGACAACAATAACAAAACACAGATGTGGTCCATTTGTGCTACACTGGTTGCACTGTGTGCTGTTTTGTCTCCCCAAAAAATAACCAGTCCATAAGAGTAATTTCTATGTAAAGCAGGCTGCACTGGTGTGTTGCAGCCCCGTGAGGACAACTTATAAAAAACCTGCTTTTCTGCTATTATTTCGAGGTATGCAGTCTTTTTATGTCATCATATTGAAGTGGCACTGCTGAAAATCGGTCCAGGAAATACTGCTGACATTTATATTTTATATACTGGGATTTCAAATGCTGGAGTGGCAAATCCTTTAT
>NW_015505339.1:685187-700187 GCF_001515645.1 Sinocyclocheilus grahami | reverse complement strand
CAGGCGCCCTGCCTGGGACCAGAACCAGTAACTTGACTCTTTCCAGCAAAGCGCCAAAACCCCCTGTGGCATATAAATATTTCGAATGCATGAACACCAGAATTTTTTTTTTTCTTCAGGATTCTGTTGTACTTTGAGAATGCGGTATAATACGATTGAGGCTCTTCAGTAATTTAATACTATTTCTATATTGTGAGGCTAAAAGGGATTATCGATCTTCTCTGTCTGAAGCTGAACAGACAATGCAGAAGATCAATATCCCTAAACTTTGCGTAGGTTTTTGGTTTACTGTCATAGTGACCCACATTTCAGTCATAGGGTGTGCCTTGTGCGTTGGAGAGCAGCACTGTTAATCAAGAAAGAAAAGGAGAGCAACGTTGAAACGAGTCCAATTACAGTCATACAGATATATTGATCTGACAAGAGTGTAATTTGCAATTGTTATTGCTTATGTTTAGTCTACTAGGCTACTTGTGAAAGACTATTAAAGACAACAAAAACATATTTAACTGGCATAATGTGAAGTATTTTGGATTGAAACTATTTAGTTTAGTTGATTTTATTGCATAGGATTTCACTGACAAATGGGAGCCCCGACAGATTGGAAACAGTGGGGAAAATGCGATTGGGCTAATTTTGAATAGCAATTGGGCTGGTTTTGTCTCAACTTGGCAACCTTGTCTGTAAAATTAATTTCAGTTGAGAGCATTTTTTTTCTTTAGAATAATGTACCCTGATAAATAAAACTGGGACATTTATTTATAAGACAGGAAGTGCAGTCAATTTCAGTTTCATTTTGTTTTCATGGCTTTAAAAGAGAAGTGTGTATAAGTGCACAGTTCGTAGGTTGATTTCCTGAAAAATGGTGCTTTCAAAATATTTCCTGTTTTATCATCTGCCAAGTGAAAATAAGCCCAATTGCTTATTAAAATAGTACACTCTCCTCAATAAATCACACACTTACTGTGTCATTCATGTCTGTAGCACAAACAGTGTGGGATGAGTTAAAGTTGGCATACAATCAAAATGGACACACTTTTTCTAATGCATGTCATAAATCTTACTGTGAACAATGTATCCATGTTTATATTATCATGTTTTTGAATTCGTAATTTTTTATAAAATGCTTCTGATGTATGCCACGGTAGCCACTCACATTCGGTCTGCCTTCATTTCAGTAAACAAAGGGCAGTTTCACAATCCAATCAACAATCAATAAATCCAGTAGTAGTATTAACAATGTATGTATCCTAATATTGTGATCGACAGGACAAGAGGAACAAGCTCTTAGAACTCTATTTAAGTCAGTTCAGCGGCCATCATGGTAACACCTCTGGGATGGAAGGGGTGGTGAGAGTGTAGTATTTCAGTTTCTATTCTGTATATTCAGTTTTGTGAATACTAATTTACTGCCTTTACTAAAGAAATCCTTGGCATGTCCAGGTCATACCCTTCTGTCTGTAGCATTTCTTAGCAGTGTTTCCTGCTGAGCATGTTGCTGCAGCTTTTCAGCAACGCTTATGATGCTCATTTGTCTCCATCAGACACTGTAGTCACAACTGTGCGCTTGTCAACTAAGCAATTTCAGTGCCTTGGTTTCTTGACTTCCATTGTGAAAACAAAGATAATGAATTTCAATGAGTTGTAATGGCATTGTGTACCTAAAATCATTCTTGCATACTGTCATGATAATGCAGTTCGTATTTAATACAATATTTTATGTATTGGTTTAGCATATTTAATAAAATCTCCAAAAAGTGGTAAAAATAAAATCAATCAATGCTGTACAAATGTATTTTCTTTAAATTATGAATATCATAATATGAAGTTTTCTTGGGGTTATTCCATTTAACATTTGAAAACCAGAATTTTTTGTACATTTCCTTTCCTTTCCTTTCCTTTCCTTTCCTTTCCTTTCTACTACCTTTCACATTAGGAGCAATGCAACAAGCCAATCAGTGCTGTCATTTTTTTTATTTTTTTTTATAGATGGCAGATTTCAAATTACATAATTTTGTTAGTGCTGTCATTGAGATGAATAGGAATCCTAACAGTTAGAGTAGACAAGAAAAGTAAAAATGTTACACGCCACACCCCTGACAGATAGTGTCCTTGGAGCATAACTGCTTTCCAAAAGCAGCTTTAGCGTCATGGTTAAATACTAAACTTTAGGCAGACAGCACTGATTAATAAATCAGCGTTACTGACTATCAGCATATAGCGCAACTGTGCTCACGGCGACCCGAGTTCAAATCCCACCTTGAGGTCCTTTGCTGATCCTGCTCCATTCTCTCCTGTCAGTGCTCCCCGGTCCTCTCACAATAAATCCATAAATATAACTTAAAAAACAAAAACAAGCTTTACTTCTCAAAGTATGATTAGTAATATCTTATTTATTAGAGCTGTATGCAACAGGCAAACAAATAAAAAAAGTGTGTTAGTCTCCATGTCATGATTTGTTTTTTCATGCTGATGATTTGCTGTGTTCACATGGCCATGCTGATTACAACAAGGACTGTTAAAAAAGCAATGATTTAGAGCAAATAACGATGTCAAAGTGCTGCAGGCATCTGTAAACATAAACTCACACACAAAATCCATGTGGCTCGACAACCACTCACAACGATCATTGACACTGTCAGTCACAAACATGGCAGGCATGTAACAACAAAGGCTTCAACAGTCTCTCACATAAACGCACACATACGGCAGAGAAGTCGGCTCCTCTGTATTCTACTGCCATCTAGCATGTGTCTCATCTCGAAATTGCAATTTTTCGCCTGCATGCTCCATAGCCGCCCATCTGAACATGGCATGTGCCCTGTTGAGATGTCAGTCATGCGACAGTGATGGCAAACAAGCTCAAGGACTTGAGTGCCACTCCAGTGATCACCGACGGCTGACAGTCCATCACTGCTGCCACAGCAGACCCTGTGCGACTGATCGATTCAGCTGGACAACGCTGTTACACGGCTTCCCCACAAATACAGAAGAATACCAGAGAGAGAGATTTTCAATTCTGTTATTGTATGATGCTCGCTGAGGTTTGATCTTGAGTTTTGAGGTTTGTTGAGTTGCCAAAACTTCTCCAGACACATAAATACCAGTTTGTGTCAGTTTGCTGTTTACCGTCTCTGCGAAACAGTAAAGGACTCAAGCTGCCTTCACCCAAATTTACAGCCTTCTCCTCTTTTATGGGCTTTTATGGGAATGTTTATAAGGATTACTTGTCCCAATTGTGTGGCTTGTTGTCTAACTTTGTCACAACAGCAGAGGTGTCGACTATAAAATTAAATTAAGTTGTGAAGTTGTTGTCATCATCTTTGACATTCAAAGAGATTTTAATTTAAGCTAATGCATCTGTCATGAATTCGGTCCATGGACTTCCGTTTATTCACCACCAGAGGTCACCCTTTCCATTACATTGACTCTCGCACTACACAAACTGTTGCATAGCACCATACATACTACATATCCCATCATTCTTTGCACGATTTGCACACTGCACTGATTGCACTCATTGCACACAGCTGTTTCTAATCACCTCACTCACTATATAACACCCACTCTAACCACCTTTCACTGCTGAGTATTGTTTAGCCTGTACCCCTTTCCGAGTCTCCGTGGTTTCCTTGTTTTGCCTTGCCTGTTTCTGCGGTATCTGATCTTTGCCTGTTTTCCTGGATTTTTTCCTCTCGTCTCGCCCCTGTGATTCTGTCTGCCGATCGGTGACCTACGCTAGCCCTAGGACTATTCTTGTGTTTTGCCCGCCATATACCTGTTTGCCATTGTTTGACCCTGCCTGTTTACCACGTCTCTTTAATAAAAGCTTGCAGACGGATCCACACGTCTCACGTCTCGTCAGCCCCGTTACAGCATCTTTTAACATCTTCCACAACTGGCATTATCAATTATGAAATAATCGTGTTATCAGTTTCAAAGGGATGAAAATACAGTGTGCCAATTTTCATGCTCCCCTCTGAGCAAGATACGTTCCCTTCTCGTGTGATGTCAAGTGATTTATATCTCATGAACGTCTCTTTCAAAAGCATGCTCCGTATTCAGTAGTGTGATTCTTCTGGCTTGGTGCCACTGCCACACCCCTACGGCAAAACCAATTAGTTGCAAAAACAGCTCTCTAGAACTTCCTGCTACAAAGCTAACAAATAATCATCTTCACACCATCTTGACTAGCATGCAGTTTTCGCTTAAGTGTACAATCAAATAATAATAATTAATTAAAACATTTAAGTTGTAAAAAAACAGATTATTGGAGAAAGTTCTTCTACTAATTAAATGTGTTACTTGCCATGTCTTTGTATTTTTGTATTTTTTATTTATTTATTAGCAATTTCCGAGTGAAATTGTTTCTACACCTTTTTTTCAGTATAGTTTTAACCTAAATACTTGTAACCCTTAAAAGCAAAAAGAGCTGCTCTACTCTGTTTTTCAACTGTTCAATCTGATGGCTTCTAAGCTCCAAGTGGTCTCATGGGATGTAACAGTGTCCTGTGACTGCACACTTCAGAATCTCTGGCTACAGTAGGTCTTTTTCACTCACTGTTCCATGAATGCAGTGTATTTGGACATCTTACTCATTTGACAAACTGCTTTTTGAATTCTATGTTTTTGGGAAGCATGCATATTTGGACTAACACAATGTTTTCTCTTCCTGTTCCCCAATATTTCCTGCTGTCTTTCTCCTTCAACTAAAATTAAGTAGCTCAAAAAATACTGTCGGTCCTTTTTTTTTTATCTAACAGCTAAGCCTTGTGTTGGCAAGAGGCAATGGTGAGGTTCAGGTTATGCTAGTTGACAGAAATTTGAAAGCGAAAGCAATCCAGCTAATGATGCAGTAGCGATTCTTGCTGTTCTAGAATATGTGCAGTTGTAAGCGATTCCTTGGTGGGGCACATATTGTATCTGAGAAATATGAGGTGCGTGGGTGCAGTCTACTTCTCAGGGACACAACAGAGGGGATATGGGTAGGGAGCAGAGAGGTTGCCAGAATACTTCCAGGAACATATGGTGCCTGCACCACAGCTCCTTGACACCTTTCAAGCTGCAGCTGTTTTGAGAGGTTCATAGATTGTATTTACTGTTTAAGCAGTATAACACAACTCACTATTGGCACAATCTACAACTACAGCAATAACCAACAGCAGCAGCAGCAGATCAGAGAGTTGTCATGATAGAAACAAATAAATAATAAATAAATACATAGGGAACTGTTTTGTGTTTAACAAGTGTTTGCATGACACAGTGGGAGTAAATATATTTACTTCAAACAAGAACATTGAAGCTTCTGTCTACCATATTTGAACAAACATGTTCTAAATTCTAAAATTCAAGCAATATATATATATATATATATATATATATATATTTATATAAAGCAATTGTGTTATAAACATTGTGAAGCGACAAACTTTTTCTTCTTTTTTCATTAATGTGTTTTGAAGATGAGCAAAAGTCTTTTGGGTTTGACAGCATAAGGGTGATATTTTTTTGGTTTGGTTTTTAAGAAACAGTGTGACAATATATATATATATATCAAATATACTCTATGAAGAAGTTGCTTCCAACAGTTATCACTCAGATTGACTCTCAGATTTAATGTACATGTGGAGAAAGCATTTTTGCAAAACACAGTACTAAAAATTGCAGCTCCTCTCTAATCTTAGGTATATGCAGAGTGGATGGATATCAGCTGTGGTTTATCCTCAGTAGTCAAGTCAAGTCAAGTCTGCTTTATTGTCAATTCTTCCACATGTACAGCACATACACACAGAGAATTGAAATTGCGTTACTCTCAGACCCTTGGGTGCATACAGATAACATAAATACAGATTAAATACAAAATACAAAATACAACTATACAGAATACAAAATACAACTATACAAATAAGGTCAAATGTAAAAATATATATATAAAGCACAAGGCATATGGAAGATAGAGTGGAAACCAGTAAAGTAAACAACAGTGCAGATATAGTGATGCAGTGCAAAAAAATGATTTGTAGTGCAAAAGAGCTTATTTCAGACTGATTAAAGTGACAGTGTGTGTGTGTGTATTTGGGAGGGGGTAGTGGGAGAGTCCATCAGAGGGTCAGAGTTCAGTGGTGCGTGGGGCAAAAGAGGGGAGGGGGGGCAAGGTTGGGAGGGAGTTCAGCTTCCTGACAGCCTGATGGATGAAGCTGTCCTTCAGTCTGCTGGTCCTGGCCTGGAGACTCCGCAGTCTCCTTCCTGATGGCAGCAGACTGAAGAAGCTGTGTGTGTAGTTGACTTAACTTTGAATCTTCTATGTAGTAACCAAATATGAAGTTTCACAACTATCTTTCAGTTGTAATTTCGAATGACCTGTTATCACGTAAAAAGTTGGGATGGATTATATATAGCCTAGACTTGACATATTCATTCATAAAAAATTTTTTAGCAGTAGCATAACTCATTTTTCACTGTGTGAGTATGTGTGTCTGTGTGCAAATAAGTGTGTCTATGTGGAGATAAGTCAAAGTGAGTTGTGATGGGCCAGCATAAGTTCTGGGCTGTTTTTGAGTCCCATCCTTGACTGGTGTGTCTATTGGCATTCAAATAAATCCTTTGGAGGAGACTCTCACTGGAAGCATCTGTTGCTGTATTGACGAAATATCCACAGTAGAACTATCTGCAAAGAGTCATTAGAATGACTAATTTGTATAGTTACAGCTCCAATACACATGGATGCTTAATTTAATTCTCCTGTGTATAATCACATAGACAGTGAAATCTATCTATATATATACAGTATATATATATATTTATTTATATCTGTATTTTTCATTTAAGCATAAATACATGTTTTAAATAATGTATTGCTAACACTGCAATAAAATTGTAATGCATTTGGACTCATGCTTCAAAAAGGATGCCTAAACATCACAACAAATTATTATGGTTATGCAAATTCTTCTGTAGTTTTCTTTTTTTTTCTTCTTGCTTAATGATCAGTGTTGGTCCCTGTGTGGCATTTTGGCATTTTCTTCATATTATTTTAGTGACAATAGTGGTTTGTAAGATAATGTTTTCCACATTTCATTGTTCTTATATACATTAATTTAACTTTGGAAGAATCTGTAATTAAGCAGGCAAAACAATCATTTACACAAAATGAAATAAAATGAAATAAAAACAATGACGGAAAAAATATAATCAGTAACTGTCATTTATATACAGTGGGGCAAAAAAGTATTTAGTCAGCCACCAATTGTGCAAGACTGTATGCCATTTATCTTTTAAAAGAAGCTGAAGGCTTTTTATGTGTGTTTAGATCAGTGTTGTGGGGGAAGGGTGCTATAGAAAAAGACACAAGGGATGACTCTTGGCTGTGAAAGTCTATATAAATTTATCCAGCCGTAATGGTTCTGATTATTCATGTGATGTGTTAATTATTCATAAACACAACTGCAGAACCTGGCCTCTTTATCATTTGATCTGGAAATAGGTTATGTTAATGTAAATGTGCCTACTTGAACTTACACTACATGCCTGCTTGATCTGACTTTGTGGAGCTTTCGACAAATCAATTACTCGGAAAAATAAGACTCCGGTAAATGTTTGTGCAACTTTTGATTGCATTTGCTAATTATTTTCACAAATATAGGATGAGTTCATTGATTTCAAATACTTTCCTGAAAGGAACAAACTAGTGACTAGTAGACATGTGCCGGTATTAGGTAGGCTAATGCCATATATCACGATAATGAATATGCATATTGTTATCGTGGGCACTTAAAAATACAGAGAATCATTTTTTATTACATATTATTCATTGTGAATGTTAATGCATTAACTAAGGTTAACTAATGCAATTTTATTGTAAAGTAATACCTATTGGTCTTTATAATTATTTTTGCACTTTAATCTGTGTAAAATTCGTAAGTTTATAAAACATGTTTATAAAGTATTGCTTTATTGTATTTAAATGTTTGGTTATTTTCGTTATAAGAAAAAAATGTTTTTAAACCTCTTCTACTGTATTATGACAACACTTCTTTTGCAACTAAATTTCAACATCGTGATAATACCGTATACCGTGATAAAAGCTTTAGCAATTAATCGCAACATGAAAATTTGATACCCCTAGTGACAAGACTGGTTATCATTAGGTAAGATCATATGTGCATGTGTGATGGTAGATGGCTACACAGATTATAAGTAATTGACTACATGGAATTATAAATAGTTATTTTGCAAGTTTGGTGTGACTCGTGATTTTTTGTGGAATTAGAGCCTTGTTAATGCGCTGCAGGAAATTGCAGAGACCCAGCTGGATTTTGACATGTATCTCTTTCATTGGCTGGGTTCGCAGTGAACTGCCCCACTGCTGCCTCCAGCATTGATATCACAGCTATAAATAATAAAGCAACCCATGGCCCAGGGAATACATGTATCTGAAACAATGAGAGTGCCTAGACTGCTCTTTGGCAGGATCAGATCAGTATATATTAATGAGACTGAAGCTCAGAACCTGTGATTATTTTTTTAAAAGCTTGGCTTCATTTAGCCTATTACTTCAGGAGGAATGATTTTGATGGCAGTGGTAACTATGCTGTAACGTTATAGAGAGGCTAAATTGAGGCCTAGCCCTCAATAAGAAGATGTCGCTTTGTAAGGTGCTTCTAAGAACTTTATGTTTAAGAGTAATTTTCAGACTCTTTTTAACATTTGGCAGATTGACAAAAACACAGTTATTTATACTTTTTTTTTTTTTTGTGAAATCACAGTTGCAGTAATAGCTGGGTGCTGAAGCAAAACCGCATCTTTGGACTTTTCTCTACACTTACCATATAGTCAATATGTCGAAGATAAAAACTTTAAATTAAGGATTTGCTCCTCTCTAGCCTTTTCTGGTGTTTAGTGTTCTATAATGTCCATATTTAATGCTGAAAATGTATCTACTTTGAACTGGGTTCTGTAGGGACTGATATAAATTTGTAGCCTTACTGTTTCTGTAACTTGCATATTAATTGGGGAGCATTTAAGAACTTCCACATTGTGAGAAAATGGTTCATGGAGGTTTAATGAATTATTAATTAATAAAGTCTGTCTAGCGTGAGAAGGCACAATTGGTCTGATTTTTCAGAGAAAGTGTTATGTGTACCTATTTAAATGCTAACCATCAATCGCATAAACATAATCATAAACTATTGAAATTTTTAGTTTATATAATTATTTATATCATTTACTTAACAAATGTTTACAAAGAACACATTTGTGTCAGCAAAGAGCATTCTTGAAATGTTATGCAAACAGAAATGTAAGATGTGACCAGAATAATTTGATTGTGGATCATTTCCAATCAAGCTGTAATTTTGTCAAATTAAGTGTGGAAATTTGATTTAATTGTGTGCATTTAGAGTATTTGAAAGGCTAACTAGGGAATTTGCTTTAGTAATACAAATGTTGTACATTTTAGATGAGGTAAAAATGGTCATGCTGTCAAAAAAAGAGAGAATGTGACGCACATACTGTAGATCCACTGTTTGACATTGCTAGTAGACAAATAAACTAAAGAAAATGTGATGTTGTGTTTTCAGAGAATTTCTAAAGAGTCCACAAAAAAAATATTGGAACAAACACTCATAAATGGCATTACACTTTTTTTTCTTTGTACTTCTTAAAAACGATCAAGCAATCTCTGAAATAAACAGAACAGTCATCATTATATAAACTGTAATAAACTCTGCTTACTGAGTCGTGTGTTTCATATTTATGTAAGATTGTGCAATTCAAAAAATATCACAAACATTCAGGGAGACAAAAACTTCAAACATAATGGAGCTGGAGCCACATTTCCATTAGATTTGTTCTCCGCTTTGCCATATCAAACAAACGCCAGACACTCAGCTTCTAAAGGGCCAATTCACAAGAAAATCATAAATAAATACAATAGAGACCAAAAGCCTTATTTTCTCACTCAATGACTTCCATGACATTTACAAAGCATGCAATGAAAAGGGAACTGGCGTATTTGGTGGAGATAAATGTACTACTCAAATGGCAATGGCATCACTCTTTAAAGGAGAAGGAGGTGTTTTATTTCACTGGATGATGAATGCAGCCATTGTTGTTGTGTAAATTGGAAATTTAACTTCAAAGTTTTGAGGTTTTCCTTGAGGCAGTGCAGCACACTGTAATATTCAGCACATACCCTATTATAAACTGTGGATAAAACTTCACTAGGAAAAATGTGAAAAAGGCTAGATTAATGTCTCAAAATATGTCCTGGTGGTTAAAAACAAACAGCATTTTGTCGTTGACATTTAGGGCTATGGCAGGGAGCAGTGAGCTCATGTTTATTCCATTCCAGTTTTACAGACTAATGCTAAAGCTTCTCTTGCAGGCTCTTAAAAGCTTCAGCTCCTTGCAAACGTATCATTATTGTGAGCCCATGCAAGACTAACACAAGCCGTGGGCAGAATGCACAAACCTTTCAAATATAGTGTACAGACAAGCCCCTGTGGCAAACTTGATGTGAACGCTGCAGCAAATTTTCACATGGAAATTAGCTTTGTGCCAAACTGTTTGCTGCAAATTTGATGCAAGCACTCAAACCTTTGACAATGCATTAATGAAAACTGACAACAAAAGTTTTTGTAAATAAAAGTAAATCTGAAACAAAAACCTGTCTTAAAGGCTTTTAAAATGCTTGTAGCAATTGTGTGTGAGCCCATGCAAGACCACAAACCATGCGGAAAATGCTCAGTTTACAATTTTACAGGACAGAGTGTGTGGCTGGAACTCCTCTTCTCATACTGCTTTCTGCTTTGGAATTGGCATGAGTAGATATCAGATTGCATCAGGCTTCATTGCGAGTCCCGCAGTCAGTGTAAGAGGCTTTGCTGACTGACTTCTATTGGCAAAAGGGGATCATTCAATGAAACATTATGAGCCCACTCCATACTCCATAAAAAGATTGCCTCCTCTCCTGCAGTGACAATGCAGCTCTCAATTTGGGAAAACTGGAAAGCTTTCTATCAGAAAAGAGAGAGAGAGAGAGAGAGAGAGAATTCCACAGAGGGAATAGAATGTTTGAGCATTTAGAGAGAAGACTTTATCTTGTGGGCAAGGAGGGGCCAGCCGACCTGTGGGGCTGAAGGACTAGATTAAAGATTTCCTGCCACACGGGCTTTAGCAGCTATGTCAGTGGTATGCCAATGACTCCCTTAGCGCTGCGGTCTTGCTGCACAAGACCACTACTGATATGTTTTTTTTTTAAACTAGAAGGACAGGTTAAATTGGAGATTTCTGTGACATGATGAAGATTTGTTAGATGAGCTGGAGTCATTTGATAATGACCCAGGCTGTGATAGGAAAAGTGGGGCAAAGCTCAGAATCAGATTAATTAGACTGAGACACATGACTAGCGGCTCACATGTTGGGATGCCAGGAAGCTGTTGTGGCATTGTGAAACTCACTTTTGCTTTCTTACAAATATAGGAATGCCAATGAATTGAATTCACTGGGTTAAATCTGTGGTTATTTGCTCACCTATAATATATTTTTTAAGGAACCATGAGAAGAAGTAGTGCTTGCCATTTCTTTTCTGAGTCGTACTCATGACAGTGTTATGATGCTGCAAATGTGTTCTGAATGGTTGTTGGTGTGTTTGCTTTTAATGCTAAGTCGTTCTGGGTAGATGGTAGAATGTTAGGATACTCGTCCAAGTCAAACAAGCTCATCTTAAAGTCTCTATTTTGTTCTGATCTCCACATATGGTTCAGGTTCCCCTGTGTGTCTGTGATTTTTTTATTTATTTTTTTGTTTGTTTATTTTTATCATCAATCTTAAGTCTACTCAATCCTCTCCCCAATAAGCCTCACAATTCATTCATATCAGTAAAACAAATGGTGCCGGGTAAATGTTGTGCCAAAGTAGGATTAGGGTTAGGGGTTTGTTGAGCGGTAGTAATAAGTAACACAGAATTTGATGTTCTTTGAAAGTTTGAAATAACTTTTAAAAGCTTGGATGTTACTAACATGTTTTAGCATGTTTCTAGTATGTTTTAGCAACAATTATGCTTGCATGTTTTAGCACATTACTAGCATTTGTAAACCCTCTGCTTCTACTCACCATGCTCAGTCCGAGCGAGATTCGAATCAGCATTTCTGGCATGGAAGGTGGATGTGCTATCACAGCTAAAAACCGTACCCTCTAGCATCAGTCGCTAGTGCACCTCATGAGATCAGGGGAGTGATGTTTACCCACAAAGCTTTTACCAGCTGGCCTCCGTTACACTAACCCTCTAAACCTCACTCCCATCCAGGTCACGGCACCAATGTTACACCTTCTGTTCTACTCAACACACTCACTCCAAACAGGACTCGAACCAGTGTTTCCCGCATGGCAGTCACTAGTGCGCTTCTTAAGATCAGGGGACTGAGGTTTACCCACACAACTCTTACCAGCTAGCCTCCATTTACGCATACTTTAGCACAGTGTTAGCATCATGTTAACACATTTCTAGAATGTATTATCATGATTGTAGCATTTTAGCATATTGTTAGCACCTGTTGCTTGCTTGTATTATCATATTGCTGGTATGTTTTAACACATAACTAGCATGTTTTGAACTTGTTTTAGCACATTGCTATCATGTCTTAAGGTGCTGGGCTTGATAGATAGATAGATAGATAGATAGATAGATAGATAGATAGATAGATAGATAGATAGATAGATAGATAGATAGATAGATAGATAGATAGATAGATAGATAGATAGATAGATAGATAGATAGATAAATAGATAGATAGACGGATGGACGGATGGACGGATGGATGGATGGATGGATTTAGTTTTTGCTAGCTCGCTTGCTTTCTTGTGTTTGTTGCAGAGATCCATATACTCTTCATCTTAACTCATAGTATACTGTCTGCACAACTAGTATGCACAATATGAAGCATTACGATTAATGTTCAAAGCACTCTCCATGCCAGAGCTTGTTCTCCACGATTCGTCGATTCTACATGGATTCCTGTTTGTTCCTTAATGAAAGGCATTGCAAATGGATGTGCAGTGTGAATTTTTATGCCCTGTACTGGTGAGGGAAGCATGCTAAACTGCGTATAATGAGGCCATATTGTTAACTCCGTATAGAATGATCCTCTACATTACCTGCATTTGTCTGGAGAGTGCAGTGAGGCACTGCTAATCGTTGTGAAAATGCAAGAAACACTGCACATAACAAATGATTGTCTTCATGGAGGAGTAAGAGTTCTGGTAATATTTGCAATAACTTTTTATACCTTGTCATTTTGCAAAGAAGTAAAATCATCTACAACATCTACAAATGTAATTGAAGTTAATAGCATGTTAATAACAAGTTAGTAACAGATTATTATCAAGAACGAAGAAATGAATTATGATAATTACCAGACTCTGTATTAAGCATGAAGTATTATTCTTAGATGATACTGCAGATAATATGAACTAACAATGAGTAAAAATTTTTTACAGTGTTTATTAATCTTTTTTATGTCATGTTTGATGTTCATTTTTTATTGCTTTAAATAATTCTAGTTATTTAGTTAATATAATCAGTAATACTCCCAGTTGTCGAGTCTGAACTGCCAATAGTACAACTGGTATTATTGCATTTTCATTTTTATTTTTCAAACTGGCAACAAATTAACAGTACTTTTGACATCAATGTTTGACAGTAGTATACCGAAAGATCTGCCAAAATCTGTGTAATCTCTGCCAAACAATTTTTGAGCATATCAATCGGAAACAGATTATTTGAAAAAGTAACACCTATTATAACTACACTGACATACAACTGCAAAACTTGTGTACAATGTTATCGTTCTTGTTTTGATCCGTACGGCTTATGCCATGACTGTCTTGCATCCTCTCACCTCTAAGCGTCGCCCAGGAGACAGAGAATTCTAATATTGCCTGTGTTTTGACAGTGTGTCACCTCTTGTAAGTGATTTTTTGTACACGTTCTGTCATCTCACTTTCTCGTCAGCCACTGGGTTATTTTTTAATTTGATGAAAATGTCACATTGATGGCAAGGTTGAAAAGAGCAGACAGCTTGTAAAAAAGTTAATTGCCTCTTTTTTGGCAATGCAGAGAAAGAGGTGGTCAATTAGATTAATTCAAAAAGTTCCAACTTGACAATCGATGTATTTTTTAGACAATATGTAACTGTACAGGTAGTTTTTGCTTTCTGACATTGGCAAATAATATTGTGGTATTCAAACATTACAACACACTGGGGAACTTGAAGTTTGTGCATGAGGTCAGTTTTGGGTTTAGAGTTTTGTAAAGAGCTTACTTTGCAATTATTTTTTTTTTACAAGATTTTGGGCTTTTTGTGTACAAGACACATTAAGTGCATTATGTCATGGAATATTGCATTCTGTGTCACGTAATTCATTTAGTCTATGGAATTAGTCATACTTTGTGGCCCATAGATCTGAATATCATAGCATACAGACAGACTTAATGCAACACAAATGTGCATGAAAAGCTAACATATGTGATACTATCTCATAATTTCTCTTTTAACATTCAAATAAAAATAATTTCAGATATAATTACTTATCAGGACGCATCTGTAATTGTAGTTACAGAGATGGCTGTAATAATTATCATATCAAATATGAGCATATGGAATAATAAGGAGAAATTGATTTCAGGCAAAACACATCAGTCCTGTTGATGTCAGCGAGCTCATAATCCTCCATTCCACAATATAAAGACAGACAGTGCATTCGTGTTTTCCCCATACCATCACATGAATTAGGCTAACTGTAGGAAAACACAGTCTTGTCTTTCTCTTTTACGCAATTAACAAATGTCATGCAGTAATGAATGGTTCACATTTGAAATCCTTTATCTAGTTTAGTGACTCTGAAATAAATACTATTAGATAAGGTTGTAGCATTTAAATGCCACACTGTTTTGCTCTGAGCTACCACACAGAAACACTTGAGAAAAATATAGTAATATTG